>NC_090934.1:17672648-17975222 GCF_040938575.1 Ambystoma mexicanum | reverse complement strand
TGAAGGTGCTGTGTGACACACAGAAAAAGATGATGCCACTGGAGTTGTTTTAAAACTCCACAACCAAAGAACACAAAAGTAAAACACACACAAAATACATGGAAGAGTGGGAAAAAAGGCTCACACTCTTCCCAGATAAAAAATGCAATCCTGCAAATCCAGCAAAGTTGCTGGGGCTCTCTAAAGGTCAGGGAAATTAGCACAGTCTTGAGAATTCTCCCTAACAGACCCTACCTAGTTACAGGAGCTAGTGAGCTCATAGTCCTTATTTAAAAAGAAACATTTACAGCTTTCTTCTGAAGATTGCATAATTAGGCTTAAGTTTAAAAGTTAAGGGCAATTTGTTCCATTTTTGTGCAGAGGGCACCGGGAAGGCCCTCCAGAGCCCATTTACTCATTTGTGGGGCAGGACTGAGATCCAGAGGGGGCACCTCGGGACGTGCAAAATTATCCTTTCCTTCAGATATTTTGGTGCTTCCCCATGGAGACACCTGTGGACGACTGTAACATGTGTTTACTACCTCTGTCCCCACAGGCCATCTCCACCCCTTCTAGCCCCCCCGTGATGTTCCCTTGTGCCCCCCTTCCTGCACGCAGGTGTTGCCTGTTTTGCTTGATTCTTCTTCTCTGCTCCCCCTCCCCTGCCCTCCAGCCTACTTCTGCAGGAGTCTGTCCTGATACATTCTGGTTTCACCATCACCGTCTTGTGGCCAATGCTGGATTTGACTCTTATGGACTTCATTGATTCACAGTGCGTCACCCTTTCTCAACTCTCATGCTGGACTTCCTTTGCATCTTGTACTCATGGTGGCCCTGAATCATGCTGTTCCATCTTCATCTTGTATCCTGGCTTGCAACATTATGCGTTACTACTGACTTCTGCAATTGTATTCGCTCTCCACTCTTGCTTCTCCACTCTTTTTGACTGTTTACTCTCTGTTCTCTCCTCCTTTCCCTTCTCCCTGTTCCTATCTCCTCCCTTTACTTTCTTCTATGCACTTACTCTATCAGAATTGTCCCTGGACCTAGTATGATAACAACCTCATCTGTCTCCTCCCCCCTCCCCTTACTGGTTTATTCCTCCCAACCCCCCTCCAGCACTATCTGAAATGTCGTCCGGCCTAGTGTGATAGTCGCTTGTTTTGTTCCTCCCATCCCTTTCTGCACCCTTCTCCCTCATCTTTTGTTTTTCTCCGGCTCTACCAGAAATGTTGTCAGGCCTAGTACGGTAGTCGCCTGTCTGTTTCCATTTCCTTCCCACTCTCCCCTCCCTTCCTTATATATGTCTTAGCTCTTTCACTATCTGAAATGTCGTCAGGCCGAGTACGATAGTTAATTTCACATCCTTACTGTTCATGGCCTGTAAGAATGTGGTTGTATTTTCCCTTGTTCCCTCCCTTGCCTTGAAGCGCTTTGAAACACATTGTGTATAGGCGCTATATAAATAAACTATCATATCGTATCATGGATTTGAAATGTATCCTGTCCTCAGTCAATCAATGGTGCGCCTTTCTGTCAGCCGTGATGTGGTCACTCTTATTTTTTTTCTTATTATTCTTACCGCGTTGTTTTCAATGATCTGACATTTTGCTATGCACTGTTTGCTGGCGCCTAAAAGTAAGGCATTGCCGTAATCGAGGCTGGAAAGGATGGTGGCCCTTGCAATGGTTGCAGCGTTCTCTTTGCAAAGATAGTCTCGAATAGCCCTAAGCAGGTGCAGATGGTAAAGGTGATTCTTGTTAAGGTTCTCGACCTGAGCACCAGTGCTCAGGGAAGCTTCCATGACAAGTCCTCAGGGTTTCACTTTGTCAGAGACAATGATGGAGGGTCTCTTTGATGGTAAATGATTTATGTTCGGGTCCCAGTTTGGCTTGTGCCTGCTGGGAAACCTGAAAATCATCATCTCAGTTTTATTGCTGTGAAGGCATTCCATCCGTGCCGCGATAATGTTGTATAGTGTTTCCACCATTGTGCTTACCTCTGAATAGTTCCCGTTTAGTTCCACCACCCACTGGGTGTCGTCTGTGTAGTTTGTGAAAAATGCTCCTATATCGTCAAGCACTACGCAGAGACACCTGATATAGACGTTAAAGAAAACTAGCACCCCGCGGGACACCACAAGTTATGGGGGCCTCTTTGGAGAATTTATCTCCCCAGTGTATTTCGGATTTTCTGTTCGCTAAGAAAGAGACTAGCCATCTGGTGGCCTCTCGAGAGCAATTTGCTACTTTCTATAATGCCCATTGGAGTTGTTTATGGTCCAATAGGTCGAAGGCTGCACTAAGGTCCAGGAGTATGAGAAGTCCTGTCTTGCCCTTGTCCAGGACACTCAGCATCTGTGTCTGCAAGTCTAGCATTGCGGTTTCCGTACTATGTGCTCTCCGAAGCCTGACTGCTGGCTGTGCAGTATATTGTTTAATTCTACATATTCTTGCAGCTGTTCAGTAGCTACCTTGTCCATCACCTTGAGTAAAAAATTACAATTGGTGAAGGGTCGCATGTTTACGAGGTCCCTTTGGTCTAAGCCCGGTTTCTTCAATGGGGGTGTAACGGTGACTATTTTGATGTTATTAGGTATGGTACCGTCTCTGAAAGATGCATTTACCATCTTGCTGAGTATGGCTGCAAAGATCTCTTTGTTTTGAAGTATGATTTTTGGGGGTATGACATTTTGATCACATGATGTGGGTTTCATGGAAGTAAGTCCTTTGATCATATCCTCGGGTGTAGCGGCTTGGAAAATGAAGTGTCCTTGCAGTGGCTGCGTTGGATCCGGGCACCGCTGGTCTAACTGGGCATCCCATATTGTTTTGAGCGCCTCTTATTTTCTCCCTTGCTTTCATAATTTTGTTGGCAAAAGCGTCTTGGACCTTGTCACAGTCCTCCTGAGATGGGGAGAACAGGGGGGGGGACTTAGGTTTTTTGACAGATTTAAGGATGTCGAAGAGCTTGCTGTTAGAAATAGTGGCTAACCTAATCTGATTATTAAAGTAGTCTCTCTTGGCCTCGCAAATGCCCGTTTTATAGATTTTCTCAGTTCTCTTCCAGCTCTCCTTGTTGTCCTGGGAGGGTTGTTTCAACCATCTGCCCTCGTTCCTTCTCTTTTCCCTCTTAATTTCAGCAAGATTGGTGCTTGTTATTTACTCTGACCAGTTTGGCCTTAATGGGAGCAAATTGTTCCACAGGCTCGCGGGCCCCACGCAAGTATTTCAGAATGATATCCTTGCAAGAGTCGCTGTCCTTGTCCTCTTCCAGGATTTTATCGATACGCTGTTGGAACTGTGCCATCCCAATTTTCTTCTAGTTCCTATTAAGAATTCTCTTGGGTTAATAGTTTCTTTTCGGTTCAGGATATTTTAGATGTATAGTGAAGGTCACTTTGAAGTGATCAGGCCAGATACACGGTATCTTTCACCCGGGCGTCCAGATAATGGGCGATAACCCAATCAAGTTGATTCCTTTTAGCCGCTGTAGGTTCCTCATAAACTACCTTAAAGTCGATGTTATTGAGGGCTTTCTCAAAGTAAAGGGCTTCTTTATCAGATGGGTAACCTCTCCATCTATTGAAGTCTCCCGGCAGCAACGTGGCGGCATTTGCACTTTTCAGGTTGTTAATTTGTTGAATGACTTCAACTGTGAAATCCGATGTTAACGAAGGAGGTCTGTATACTAGAATTATATTGATACAGCTGTTTTCTGTGGGGGTGTGTTTGGGGTGAAGTACCTCACATCCCACATCCTAGGCACGTAGATGTGTATTGTTTCCCTAACTATGACTGCGACCCCCCCCCCCGCCTCCCGATCCCGGTCTCTCTATTTTTGCAATAAATAGTATAGCACTCAGGAACTGCTATGGCAAAGGTTGGACCGATAGGGTCTCCACATTGTCCAGTTCTATCAAAATGTGTGTGTCATCGCATAGTTTCAAAAGGTTAGGCCATGCTGGTGAATAATCTCTATTGAAAGACGTGTGTAGAGATTAAAAGCACTGAAGTCCTCCACCCGTTACAGGAGAACATTGTGAAAACAGTGGACCTGTTGATATCTGTCAGTCCGAAAGGAATTGATCCACTTCAACACGTGCCTTCAATGGATGGATAGATCCCTTCAAGTATCGGTGGAGGTGGCTCAAAGACCTGTGGAGGGAGAGATGGCACCTGCCGTGGTGGTGTAGGTGGCTTAAAGACCTGTGGAGGGAGAGATGGTTCCTGCAGTGGTGGTGGAGGTGGCTCAAGTACCTGTGGAGGGGGAGATGGCTCCTGCAGTGGTGGTGGAGGTGGCTCAAAGACCTGTGGAGGGAGAGGTGGCTCCTGCAGGGGCGGTGGGGGTGGCTCAAAGACCTGTGGAGGGAGAGATGGCTCATGCAGTGGTGGTGTAGGTGGCTTAAAGACCTGTGGAGGGAGAGATGGTTCCTGCAGTGGTGGTGGAGGTGGCTCAAGTACCTGTGGAGGGGGAGATGGCTCCTGCAGTGGTGGTGGAGGTGGCTCAAAGACCTGTGGAGGGAGAGATGGCACCTGCCGTGGTGGTGTAGGTGGCTTAAAGACCTGTGGAGGGAGAGATGGCTCCTGCAGTGGCGGTGGAGGTGGCTCAAGTACCTGTGGAGGGAGAGATGGCTCCTGCAGTGGTGGTGGAGGTGGCTCAAGTACCTGTGGAGGGAGAGATGGCACCTGCAGTGGTGGTGTAGGTGGCTTAAAGACCTGTGGAGGGAGAGATGGCTCCTGCAGTGGTGGTGGAGGTGGCTCAAGTACCTGTGGAGGGAGAGATGGCACCTGCAGTGGTGGTGTAGGTGGCTTAAAGACCTGTGGAGGGAGAGATGGCTCCTGCAGTGGTGGTGGAGGTGGCTCAAGTACCTGTGGAGGGAGAGATGGCACCTGCAGTGGTGGTGTAGGTGGCTTAAAGACCTGTGGAGGGAGAGATGGCTCCTGCCGTGGTGGTGGAGGTGGCACAAGTACCTGTGGAGGGAGAGATGGCTCCTGCAGTGGTGGTGGAGGTGGCTCAAGTACCTGTGGAGGGAGAGATGGCTCCTGCAGTGGTGGTGGAGGTGGCTCAAGTACCTGTGGAGGGAGAAATGGCTCCTGCATTGGTGGTGTAGGTGGCGTAAAGACCTGTGGAGGGAGAGATGGCTCCTGCAGTGGTGGTGGAGGTGGCTCAAGTACCTGTGGAGGGAGAGATGGCACCTGTAGTGGTGGTGTAGGTGGCTTAAAGACCTGTGGAGGGAGAGATGGCTCCTGCAGTGGTGGTGGCTCAAGTACCTGTGGAGGGAGAGATGGCTCCTGCAGTGGTGGTGGAGGTGGCTCAAGTACCTGTGGAGGGAGAGATGGCACCTGCAGTGGTGGTGTAGGTGGCTTAAAGACCTGTGGAGGGAGAGATGGCTCCTGCAGTGGTGGTGGAGGTGGCTCAAGTACCTGTGGAGGGAGAGATGGCTCCTGCAGTGGTGGTGGAGGTGGCTCAAGTACCTGTGGAGGGAGAGATGGCACCTGCAGTGGTGGTGTAGGTGGCTTAAAGACCTGTGGAGGGAGAGATGGCTCATGCAGTGGTGGTGGCGGTGGCTCAAGTACCTGTGGAGGGAGAGATGGCTCCTGCAGTGGTGGTGGAGGTGGCTCAAGTACCTGTGGAGGGAGAGATGGCACCTGCAGTGGTGGTGTAGGTGGCTTAAAGACCTGTGGAGGGAGAGATGGCTTCTGCAGTGGTGGTGGAGGTGGCTCAAGTACCTGTGGAGGGAGAGATGGCTCCTGCAGTGGTGGTGGAGGTGGCTCAAGTACCTGTGGAGGGAGAGGTGGCTCCTGCAGGGGCGGTGGGGGTGGCTCAAAGACCTGTGGAGGGAGAGATGGCACCTGCAGTGGTGGTGTAGGTGGCTTAAAGACCTGTGGCGGGAGAGATGGCTCCTGCAGTGGTGGTGGAGGTGGCTCAAGTACCTGTGGAGGGAGAGATGGCTCCTGCAGTGGTGGTGGAGGTGGCTCAAGTACCTGTGGAGGGAGAGATGGCACCTGCAGTGGTGGTGTAGGTGGCTTAAAGACCTGTGGAGGGAGAGATGGCTCCTGCAGTGGTGGTGGAGGTGGCTCAAGTACCTGTGGAGGGAGAGATGGCTCCTGCAGTGGTGGTGGAGGTGGCTCAAGTACCTGTGGAGGGAGAGGTGGCTCCTGCAGTGGTGGTGTAGGTGGATTAAAGACCAGTGGAGGGAGAGATGGCTCCTGCCGTGGTGGTGGAGGTGGCACAAGTACCTGTGGAGGGAGAGATGGCTCCTGCAGTGGTGGTGGAGGTGGCTCAAGTACCTGTGGAGGGAGACATGGCTCCTGCAGTGGTGGTGGAGGTGGCTCAAGTACCTGTGGAGGGAGAGATGGCACCTGCAGTGGTGGTGTAGGTGGCTTAAAGACCTGTGGAGGGAGAGATGGCTCCTGCAGTGGTGGTGGAGGTGGCTCAAGTACCTGTGGAGGGAGAGATGGCACCTGTAGTGGTGGTGTAGGTGGCTTAAAGACCTGTGGAGGGAGAGATGGCTCCTGCAGTGGTGGTGGCTCAAGTACCTGTGGAGGGAGAGATGGCTCCTGCAGTGGTGGTGGAGGTGGCTCAAGTACCTGTGGAGGGAGAGATGGCACCTGCAGTGGTGGTGTAGGTGGCTTAAAGACCTGTGGAGGGAGAGATGGCTCCTGCAGTGGTGGTGGAGGTGGCTCAAGTACCTGTGGAGGGAGAGATGGCTCCTGCAGTGGTGGTGGAGGTGGCTCAAGTACCTGTGGAGGGAGAGATGGCACCTGCAGTGGTGGTGTAGGTGGCTTAAAGACCTGTGGAGGGAGAGATGGCTCATGCAGTGGTGGTGGCGGTGGCTCAAGTACCTGTGGAGGGAGAGATGGCTCCTGCAGTGGTGGTGGAGGTGGCTCAAGTACCTGTGGAGGGAGAGATGGCACCTGCAGTGGTGGTGTAGGTGGCTTAAAGACCTGTGGAGGGAGAGATGGCTTCTGCAGTGGTGGTGGAGGTGGCTCAAGTACCTGTGGAGGGAGAGATGGCTCCTGCAGTGGTGGTGGAGGTGGCTCAAGTACCTGTGGAGGGAGAGGTGGCTCCTGCAGGGGCGGTGGGGGTGGCTCAAAGACCTGTGGAGGGAGAGATGGCACCTGCAGTGGTGGTGTAGGTGGCTTAAAGACCTGTGGCGGGAGAGATGGCTCCTGCAGTGGTGGTGGAGGTGGCTCAAGTACCTGTGGAGGGAGAGATGGCTCCTGCAGTGGTGGTGGAGGTGGCTCAAGTACCTGTGGAGGGAGAGATGGCACCTGCAGTGGTGGTGTAGGTGGCTTAAAGACCTGTGGAGGGAGAGATGGCTCCTGCAGTGGTGGTGGAGGTGGCTCAAGTACCTGTGGAGGGAGAGATGGCTCCTGCAGTGGTGGTGGAGGTGGCTCAAGTACCTGTGGAGGGAGAGGTGGCTCCTGCAGTGGTGGTGTAGGTGGATTAAAGACCAGTGGAGGGAGAGATGGCTCCTGCCGTGGTGGTGGAGGTGGCACAAGTACCTGTGGAGGGAGAGATGGCTCCTGCAGTGGTGGTGGAGGTGGCTCAAGTACCTGTGGAGGGAGACATGGCTCCTGCAGTGGTGGTGGAGGTGGCTCAAGTACCTGTGGAGGGAGAGATGGCACCTGCAGTGGTGGTGTAGGTGGCTTAAAGACCTGTGGAGGGAGAGATGGCTCCTGCAGTGGTGGTGGAGGTGGCTCAAGTACCTGTGGAGGGAGAGATGGCACCTGCAGTGGTGGTGTAGGTGGCTCAAAGACCTGTGGAGGGAGAGATGGCTCCTGCAGTGGTGGTGGCTCAAGTACCTGTGGAGGGAGAGATGGCTCCTGCAGTGGTGGTGGAGGTGGCTCAAGTACCTGTGGAGGGAGAGATGGCATCTGCAGTGGTGGTGTAGGTGGCTTAAAGACCTGTGAGGGAGAGATGGCTCCTGCAGTGGTGGTGGAGGTGGCTCAAGTACCTGTGGAGGGAGAGATGGCTCCTGCAGTGGTGGTGGAGGTGGCTCAAGTACCTGTGGAGGGAGAGATGGCACCTGCAGTGGTGGTGTAGGTGGCTTAAAGACTTGTGGAGGGAGAGATGGCTCCTGGAGTGGTGGTGGCGGTGGCTCAAGTACCTGTGGAGGGAGAGATGGCTCCTGCAGTGGTGGTGGAGGTGGCTCAAGTACCTGTGGAGGGAGAGATGGCACCTGCAGTGGTGGTGTAGGTGGCTTAAAGACCTGTGGAGGGAGAGATGGCTCCTGCAGTGGTGGTGGAGGTGGCTCAAGTACCTGTGGAGGGAGAGATGGCTCCTGCAGTGGTGGTGGAGGTGGCTCAAGTACCTGTGGAGGGAGAGGTGGCTCCTGCAGGGGCGGTGGAGGTGGCTCAAAGACCTGTGGAGGGAGAGATGGCACCTGCAGTGGTGGTGTAGGTGGCTTAAAGACCTGTGGCAGGAGAGATGGCTCCTGCAGTGGTGGTGGAGGTGGCTCAAGTACCTGTGGAGGGAGAGATGGCTCCTGCAGTGGCGGTGGAGGAGGCTCAAGTACCTGTGGAGGGAGAGATGGCACCTGCAGTGGTGGTGTAGGTGGCTTAAAGACCTGTGGAGGGAGAGATGGCTCCTGCAGTGGTGGTGGAGGTGGCTCAAGTACCTGTGGAGGGAGAGATGGCGCTTGCAGTGGTGGTGGAGGTGGCTCAAGTACCTGTGGAGGGAGAGGTGGCTCCTGCAGTGGTGGTGGAGGTGGCTCAAAGACCTGTGGAGGGAGAGGTGGCTCCTGCAGGGGAGGTGGAGGTGGCTCAAAGACCTGTGGAGGGGGGGTGCCTCCGGCTGTGGTGGTGGAGGTGGCTCAAGTACCTGTGGAGGGAGAGATGGCTCCTGCAGTGGTGGTGGAGGTGGCTCAAGTACCCCTGGAGGGAGAGGTGGCTCCTGCAGGGGCGGTGGAGGTGGCTCAAAGACCTGTGGAGGGAGAGATGGCACCTGCAGTGGTGGTGTAGGTGGCTTAAAGACCTGTGGCAGGAGAGATGGCTCCTGCAGTGGTGGTGGAGGTGGCTCAAGTACCTGTGGAGGGAGAGATGGCTCCTGCAGTGGCGGTGGAGGAGGCTCAAGTACCTGTGGAGGGAGAGATGGCTCCGGCAGGGGTGGTGTAGGTGGCTCAAAGACCTGTGGAGGGGGGGTGGCTCCGGCAGTGGTGGTGGAGGTGGCTCAAGTACCTGTGGAGGGAGAGATGGCTCCTTTCAATGGTGGTGGAGGTGGCTCAAGTACCTGTGGAGGGAGAGATGGCTCCTGCAGTGGTGGTGGAGGTGGCTCAAAGACCTGTGGAGGGAGAGGTGGCTCCTGCAGGGGAGGTGGAGGTGGCTCAAGTACCTGTGGAGGGAGAGATGGCTCCTTTCAATGGTGGTGGAGGTGGCTCAAGTACCTGTGGAGGGAGAGATGGCTCCTGCAGTGGCGGTGGAGGTGGCTCAAAGACCTGTGGAGGGAGAGGTGTCTCCTGCAGGGGAGGTGGAGGTGGCTCAAAGACCTGTTGAAGGGGGGTGGCTCCGGCAGTGCTGGTGGAGGTGGCTCAAGTACCTGTGGAGGGAGAGATGGCTACTTTCAATGGTGGTGGAGCTGGCTCAAGTACCTGTGGAGGGAGACGTGGCTCCGGCAGGGGTGGTGTAGGTGGCTCAAAGACCTGTGGAGCGGGGATGGCTCCGGCAGTGGTGGTGGAGGTGGCTCAAGTACCTGTGGAGGGAGAGATGGCACCTGCAGTGGTGGTGTAGGTGGCTTAAAGACCTGTGGAGGGAGAGATGGCTCCTGCAGTGGTGGTGTAGGTGGCGCAAGTACCTGTGGAGGGAGAGATGGCTCCTGCAGTCTTGGTGGAAGTGGCTCAAGTACCTGTGGAGGGAGAGATGGCACCTGCAGTGGTGGTGTAGGTGGCTTAAAGACCTGTGGAGGGAGAGATGGCTCCTGCAGTGGTGGTGGAGGTGGCTCAAGTACCTATGGAGGGAGAGATGGCACCTGCAGTGGTGGTGTAGGTGGCTTAAAGACCTGTGGAGGGAGAGATGGCTCCTGCAGTGGTGGTGGAGGTGGCTCAAGTACCTGTGGAGGGAGAGGTGGCTCATGCAGGGGTGGTGGAGGTGGCTCAAAGCCCTGTGGAGGTGGGGTGGCTCTGGCAGTGGTGGTGGAGGTGGCTCAAGTACCTGTGGAGGGAGAGATGGCTCATTTCAATGGTGGTGGAGGTGGCTCAAGTACATGTGGAGGGAGAGATGGCTCCTGCAGTGGCGGTGAAGGTGGCTCAAAGACATGTGGAGGGAGAGGTGGCTCCTGCAGGGGAGGTGGAGGTGGCTCAAAGACCTGTGGAGGGGGGGTGGCTCTGGCAGTGGTGGTGGAGGTGGCTTAAGTACCTGTGGAGGGAGAGATGGCTCCTTTCAATGGTAGTGGAGGTGGCTCAAGTACCTGTGGAGGGAGAGATGGCTCCTGCAGTGGCAATGGAGGTGGCTCAAAGACCTGTGGAGGGAGAGGTGGCTCCGGCAGGGGTGGTGTAGGTGGCTCAAAGACCTGTGATGGGGGGATGGCTCCGGCAGTGGTGGTGGAGGTGGCTCAAGTACCTGTGGAGGGAGAGATGGCACCTGCAGTGGTGGTGTAGGTGGCTTAAAGACCTGTGGAGGGAGAGATGGCTCCTGCAGTGGTGGTGTAGGTGGCTCAAGTACCTGTGGAGGGAGAGATGGCTCCTGCAGTGGTGGTGGAGGTGGCTCAAGTACCTGTGGAGGGAGAGATGGCACCTGCAGTGGTGGTGTAGGTGGCTTAAAGACCTGTGGAGGGAGAGATGGCTCCTGCAGTGGTGGTGGAGGTGGCTCAAGTACCTGTGGAGGGAGAGATGGCTCCTGCAGTGGTGGTGGAGGTAGCTCAAGTACCTGTGGAGGGAGAAGTGGCTCCTGCAGGGGCGGTGGAGGTGGCTCAAAGACCTGTGGAGGGAGAGGTGGCTCCGGCAGGTGTGGTGTAGGTGGCCCAAAGACCTGTGGAGGGGGGTAGCTCCGGCAGTGGTGGTGGAGGTGGCTCAAGTACCTGTGGAGGGAGAGATGGCTCATTTCAATGGTGGTGGAGGTGGCTCAAGTACCTGTGGAGGGAGAGATGGCTCCTGCAGTGGTGGTGGAGGTGGCTCAAAGACCTGTGGAGGGAGAGGTGGCTCCTGCAGGGGAGGTGGAGGTGGCTCAAAGACATGTGGAGGGGGGTGGCTCCGGCAGTGGTGATGGAGGTGGCTCAAGTACCTGTGGAGGGAGAGATGGCACCTTTCAATGGTGGTGGAGGTGGCTCAAGTACCTGTGGAGGGAGCGGTGGCTCCTGCAGGGGCGGTGGAGGTGGCTCAAAGACCTGTGGAGGGAGAGGTGGCTCCAGCAGGGGTGGTGAAGGTGGCTCAAAGACCTGTGGAGGGAGAGGTGGCTCCTGCAGGGGTGGTGGAGGTGGCTCAAAGACCTGTGGAGGGAGAGGTGGCTCCTGCAGTGGTGGCGGAGGTGGCTCAAAGACCTGCGTTGGGAGAAGTGGCTCCTGCAGTGGTGGTGGAGGTGGCTCAAAGACCTGTGGAGGGAGAGGTGGCTCCTGCAGTGGTGGTGGAGGTGGCTTAAAGACCTGTGGAGGGAGAGATGGCTCCGACAGGGGTGGTGGAGGTGGCTCAAGTACCTGTGGAGGGGGAGATGGCTCCGGCAGGGGTGGCGGAGGTGGCTCAAGTACCTGTGGAGGGAGAGATGGCTCCTGCAGTGGTGGTGGAGGTGGCTCAAAGACCTGTGGAGGGAGAGATGGCTCCGGCAGGGGGAGTGGAGGTGGCTCAAGTACCTGTGGAGGGGGAGATGGCTCTGGCAGGGGTGGTGGAGGTGGCTCAAGTACCTGTGGAGGGGGAGATGGCTCCGGCAGGGGTGGTGGAGGTGGCTCAAGTACCTGTGGAGGGAGGGATGGCTCTGGCAGGGGTGGTGGAGGTGGCTCAAGTACCTGTGGAGGGGGAGATGGCTCCGGCAGGGGTGGTGGAGGTGGCTCAAGTACCTGTGGAGGGGGGATGGCTCCAGCAGTGGTGGTGGAGGTGGCTCAAGTACCTGTGGTGGGGGAGTTGGCTCAAGTATATGTGGGGGGATGTTGACTCAAGTACATGTGGCGGGGAGTTGGCTCAAGTGCCTGTGGCGGGGGAGTTGGCTCAAGTACATGTGCAGATTAATTGGCTCAAGTACCTGTGGCGGGGGAGTTGGCTCAAGTACCTGTGGCGGGGGAGTTGGCTCATATGGCGGGGGAGTTGGCTCAAGTACATGTGGCGGGGGAGTTGACTTAAGTACCTGTGGCAGGGGAGTTGGCTCAAGTACATGTGGCTGGGGAGTTGGCTCAAGTACATGTGGTGGGGGAGTTGCCTCAAGTACCTGTGGTGGGGGAGTAGGCTCAAGTACATATGGTGGGGTAGTTGGCTCAAGTACCTGTGGGGGGAGAGTTGGCTCAAGTACCTGTGGCGGGGGAGTTGGCTCAAGTACATGTGGCGGGGGAGTTGGTTAAAGTACCTGTGTTGGGGAAGTTGGCTCAAGTACATGTGGCGGGGGAGTTGGCTCATGTACATGTGGCGGGGGAGTTGGCTCAAGTACATGTGGTGGGGGAGTTGGCTCAAGTACGTGTGGTGGGGGAGTTGGCTCAAGTACATGTGGTGGGGGAGTTGGTTAAAGTACCTGTGTTGGGGGAGTTGGCTCATGTACATGTGGCGGGGGAGTTGGCTCATGAACATGTGGCGGGGGAGTTGGCTCAAGTACATGTGGTGGGGGAGTTAGCTCAAGTACATGTGGTGGGGAGTTGGCTCAAGTACGTGTCGTGGGGGAGTTGGCTCAAGTACATGTGGTGGGAGAGTTCGAGCCTGCAGTGGTGGTGGGGGGGAGTTGCATCCTGCAGTGGTGGTGGGGGACTGTCAATATGACCGCCATACTTGTCTCTTTAATAAATGAGGTGATGGCCGGAACTGTAATGAATTTGCGGAATTGGGACAATAATGGGGTTGTCTGTGTAGAGGTGGTCGGACCAAACAGAGGGGCATCCTCAGAAGCATAAGGTGCTGCGCGTGCAGGGCTATAGAAGGTGGCACAGCAAGAAGGAATGCAAGGCCCGTAGAACAGAGCAGAATGGGGCGGTCCATTTAACTCTTGACATCTAGGTGCTTTTCTGAGGGCCAATGAAAACCCTGAATGGACTCCACCAAGAACATGACTGGCAGACATGTTGCATAGGGATTTCTCCCTGTGCCTCTCCTGCCACAGCTGCTGCTTAGCGAAGAGAAGGCGCAAGATGGCTCCCATTGCTGCAAGCTGTGGTGTCTTGGAGCGAGGCTCGCAATGGCACAAGGGTCTTGCCAGTGGGCTTGGGTAGCCTCGAGCTGTGCCTGCGGCCAAGTAGCTGTGACTGCATAAGCTCCTGGGTTGTTGTCTGGGGCGTGGAGGCCTCCCCTGTGCTTTGGGAAGAGCTGAAAGAAGTGAACTGGATAGTCCAGCCCATTTGATGAGCAGCAATTACCCTTGAGATGGATGGGGATGCAGATCTCACTCATACACCAAATAATAGAGCCGACTCAGGAAGTTGACAAAAAGGAAGACTGTTTTAATGTCAATTATCTAAAACAGGGAGCATAACGAACATCAGCACTCGCTCGATCTTCAAACTCAATGCATTGCAGAAAAAACGGTACTTTTATAAGCAAAATGTGTCATCAATGACGTTGACCAACGTCACTGCAAACGTCATCCTACATGGAGAACTACAAAAACGTATGTGCATAGGCTATTGGTTCTGAGTGAACGTCTAAGTATATGATCCATACTAGTCTGAAAAAGTGTACCTATGTGATTAGTTACTTAACATCAGTTGGGGCAATTAAGCCCTCCTCTAAAAATGACCACTATGAACGTCACTAAATACTCGACGTCCCATTGCTTTACACATTATAGGACCCCTGAATACACAGGTCCTCTACAATTGGTTGGCACTCTATCCATCTTCAGTACTTTTCCACCTACGTTAGCAGCCTGCAGGCTGGCCGTCCAGATGCTGGTGAGGTTGCCTTAACTTTAGCTTCCCACCAATTAGCATATCAATCCATCATCACCTCAGTGGTCTACTGTCAATTAGGCCTTTGAACTTCGTCCTTGAGAGTGTTCTTAGCTCTGAGAAAATTAGGGAGTGAGCAGCACAGTCTACCTTCATGCATAGGTGTGACCATCTCATTCATCCAACTTCATGCTTCCATGTGACTAGAGAGCATGGAATCGAGCCTTTTCATGTATTTAATATTTTATTCAAATAGTCCTGTAATGTCTTCCTTGTTATGTTTACTCCTTCTACACAGGAGGTTTGTTCTTTCACACAATTTTGTATCCAAAGTCAGTTTACTCCAGTTTGATAAGACCTTGGCTTCTTGGGGCTCATCCAACCTCGCCTTTCTGAGCTCCGCTTCTTTAGTTCAATGTCTGCTTTTTAACTGCGACACACTGAACAGAGGCCTTTTTGCTAATGTTCAACCTGATTAAATACGTTTAGTGGAAACATCCCTACTCTTCTTGTTCCTATGTATGTATACGTTGGCGCTTGCCGCAATCTACTTTACTATAAGCAAAGACCTAGCTCCACGATTACTTGCTGCTTGCGTTTCTTCTGCATCTGTACCCGTGTAAAATGATTTAATATCTTCATCTGTTTCTATGACATAGGTTTCTTCACCTTGAGCCCAAGATGTCACTTATCCTTATTGCTTTCTTGATGCCTCATAGAATATCTGCATTCTCCGATCACTGCATCCTTTTATGTACTTCATCTTCAGCTCCCTATAAAATATACCTGGCAATGGCTAGTGATATTACCATTCATCCTTGCCGTTTATTGGTTCTGCTTCTTCAGGGATCTCGTTCAGATGGCCGTCATATTTCTTTTTATGCAGATAAGGTTTTCTCAATGGGTACCTTGGCTCCCATATTCTCTTAGGTACTGGCCCTTTCACTGGCATTAGACTGAGTCCATATTCTGCTCTTTGTTGATTCAGCTGTTCTGTATACGTCACATACTCTGGTTTCCAGCATACAGGTAAAAGGGGTGGGTCGATTGAGGTGGGGGTACTTGGCTCCTTCTCTACAGTAGCTTTCTTTTGGAGTGATGGTGTAGTCGCATTCCAGATCCGCCAGTACGCTGGTCTGCATCACAGAATGGCTGGCTGCGTCCTAGCGTCTCGTCATCCACACACAGCACTAGTTGTTGGCATTGTTCGTGAGGTCATCATCTGAGATGCCCTGCCCTGGAGTTGGACATGGCTGGACAGATCTATCCCTTGCAATGTGACTGCACTTGTGGTTTATCTGCCTCAGTGCCTCTCTGGAGGACGCTGGGTTCTGTGGGGGCTCATTGGAGTCTGCCCGTCTTCCTTCTTACTGGGAAAACCCCTTCTTTGAAAGGAACCTGCTACACTTCTCCCATGGAGCTAAGTCCTTTGTGCTCGGCAAGGGCCTAGGCATTGGATTATAGTCTTGCTAGTGCATCTTTGTGTGTAATGTCACGGCGTCTTCACAGCATCTACCCATTCAAATAGTCGTTGCCCTCCTGTGCCAGGTGCGTTTCTCAACAGCGCAGGTTGTCTTTATGAAGCGAATTCCATGCTGTCTTCGACTTGCAGAAAGGTGTGAAATTGACACTTCCTCTGGGCCCAGGGAATAGGGGGCTCCTCGGGGGCTTGCAGGGAAATGGCTGGTGGTGCAGTAATTCCTTGCATGTTGCTTTCTTTCTGCCTGCCACCGGCTCCAAAGACAATACAGACTCTCTGTCCTGTCCAAGAAGAGAGCCCACATCCAAGCCTGTGTCTCTGCAGCCTCTAACAACGCAGCGCAACTGTTTAAAATCTGCAAGGAGCTGGCCAATCCCGCTGCAGTCTCCACCTCTCCTGTTCCCTCCCAGGCCCGATACACCACTCTGGCTTCTCACTTCACCACTAAAACTCAGGACATCCTGTCCTCTCTCTCCTCTTCCTCTCCCTCTCTTGGCCCCCTTATGCCCCCCCAACCTCTCCTCCTCCTTTCTCCTCCTTCTCCCCTGCCACTCCTGAGGAGATTTCTATACAAGTCTGATCTATGAAAGTGTTGTCCAAACAGGTGCTCCCCTGCTCCTCCAGAACCGTCAAGGACCACATTGACACCCTCTCTCCAGACTTGGCCAATTTCTGCAATCACTCTTTTGCCACTGAAACTTTTCCCTCTCTCCTCAAGCATTCCCTTGTGCACCCCATCCTTAAAAAGCCTTCTGTGGCTCCTACCTGCCAGACAAACTATCCCCTGAACTCTATCACTCCTTTCCTGGACAAACTCCTGGAAAACTGGCCATCTCCCAGCTTATTCTCCACACAGAATCTGTTGGTTGTATCCATGACCATCAATCTGGCTTCAGAGTAGCCATAGGTATGGAAACTGCTCTCCTGAACACCTGTGAAGATCTGCTCACTAATCTCGATTCTAGCCTGCCCTCTGTCCTCATTCTCCTGGACCTTTCCTCTGCCTTTGACACGTTCAATCATGCCATCCTGATCAATCGACTCTGTGAGAACCTGGGCATCACAGATCAGGCCCTGGCTTGGTTGACCACCTTCCTTCTGGACCAACCCTCCCAAGTCCAACTTGGGTCCATTCTCTCTGCCACCTCTCTCTCCACATGTGGTGTTCCCCAGGGCTCTAAACTCTCATCCGGGCTCTTCAATGTCTATGGGCCCCTTTGGCCCACCTAATCTCTAGCTTCTCCCTAACTTTCAGTGCTAGGCGGATGACACTCTGCTCTCCTTCAGGCTTCCCTCAGCTTCCTCTCCTCTCTCGCTCATTTCTGACTGTCTAGTTGCGATTCACGAGTGGTGTGCTTCAACGATCTCTGCCTTAGTGCCAGTTAGACTGAGATCCTCCTCATTAGACCCTCTCTCACGCTGGCCGCCCTCTTGTGCCCTCTTCCTTCGCCTTCCTGTGCAGCTAAAACCTTGGTGCCATCTTCGACTCCACTTTATCCTTCTCTCCCCACATCACGGACCTCGTCAAGAAGCCCCACCTTCCCCCAGAAGCTCGCTGTCTCCAGAACCCCAGTTCTCTCTAGGCTGGACTACTGCAAGAGCCTCTTTCTCAATCTGACTTCCTTGACTCTCCGCCCTCTGCAGCTAATCCAGAACAGGGCTGCAAGACTTGCCTTTGGCTTCAAGCCCAGTGACCATATCTCTCCAACCCTGAAATAACTCCACTGGCTCCTGGTAGCTGCAAGGATCAGGTTCGCAAGGCTTTCTGGGGCTGGGACCCACACTCCATCCAACTCTCTATTCCTAAATACCTTCCATCTCGAGCCCTTTGCTCAGCCACCTCCAACTCTCTGAGGGTCAGACGCTTCTCCAGGCAGAGACTGGGGGGCAGATCTCTCTCCTCTGCAGGTGCCTTCCTCTGGAATGGCCTCCCTGCCCCTCTCAAACGTGAGCCTGACCACCTGAAGTTCCAGAAACAGCTCAAGACCTACCTTTTCATATCTCTCTCTCTCTCTCTCTCTCTCTCTCTCTCTCTCTCTCTCTCTCTTTCTCTCTCTCCCAGCCTACCGCACACTTATTTATTTTACATTTTTCAGTGCACAACACGCCATGAGCATCGGAGAACAAAAACCAAGTGTCAAGAAGAACAGAAGGAGCAGATCAGGCAGGAAAGAAAGAGTGGGGACCTAAGCAGCAGAGTTACAGCAATGTTTTCATGGCCTTTTTAAAGGCCAAAAGTGAGGAGGATAGTTTGCAAGCATTTCTGGGGGGCACACACCTCAAAGCAAGTGCCTCTGAACCTTTTTAGGTGAAAGTGAGGTTGATATAGTGAGTGAGAATTATCAGAGTGCAACGCTCTGGTCGGTTGAACGCGAGAGATTCTTCTTTCAAGATGGAGAGGTGCGGCGTCATCCTGACATTTGTAGGACAGTGACAGTAACTGATTTATTGACCGGATATCGTTGCCCATGATAGAAAGATGAGAGTAACTAGGGTCGATATTCTTCAAAGGGGGAGCGGGGGGCTTGTGTCTACAATGAGAAGCTCCGTTTTCTCGGTGTTAAGCGCTAAGGAGTTATAGGCCAGCCACGATTGAATTTCATTGTAAATGTAATTCACATTTTTGTGGTCATTGGCATAAGTTCCTGATAACTGGAAGAAGACCCGGGTGTCGTCCGCATAGTTAGCAAACTGGATGCCCAGGTCATCAAGGAGGTCAAGCACTGGTCTGGTGTATACATAGACCGGGTCGGGATAAGCAAGATCCCGGAGGCACTGCGCACGCACGTAGAAAGGATGGGAGTGGCTCCGGCATCCTTAAAAGCCACTCTTCAAGTTCTGGAACTCAGGAAGTATGAGATCCAATCTGCTGCTTTCTCTGAAAAGTTAGCGATGTTAAGCCGCCTTTCATCTGAGAGATTGTGGCCAATGAGATCAGAGGCCGCAGAAAGGTCCAATAACATAAGCAAGGCCGATGTGATGTCGGACTTAGGGTCCAGCAGTGCTGTCTCAGTCCTGTGCCGAGCCCTTAGGGGCTGTATCTGTAACGCTACAGTCCCCTGCTTCCTTGCACTTATCCAGAGCCGCGCCGCCCTGGCTGCACTTATCCAGAGCCGCGCCGCCCTGGCTGCACTTATCCAGAGCCGCGCCGCCCTGGCTGCACTTATCCAGAGCCGCGCCGCCCTGGCTGCACTTATCCAGAGCCGCGCCGCCCTGGCTGCACTTATCCAGAGCCGCGCCGCCCTGGCTGCACTTATCCAGAGCCGCGCCGCCCTGGCTGCACTTATCCAGAGCCGCGCTGCCCCGGCTGCACTTATCCAGAGCTGCGCCGCCCTGGCTGCACTTATCCAGAGCCGCGCTGCCCTAGCTGCACTTATCCAGAGCCGCGCTGCCCTGGCTGCACTTATCCAGAGCCGCGCTGCCCTGGCTGCACTTACCCAGAGCTGCGCTGCCCTGATTACACTTCTCACACCCCGCCCCCCAGGTGCTTCCCCCCCCCCTGCACTTTGCCTATAGCACTTGCACGATCTGAATGACACAAGGCCTAGTAAGATTGTTTGTTTTGTCTTTCCTCTGTCTCCCCTCCCTTGTCTTGTTGCTCCTAGAAACACACGTGTAAAGGCACGTTATAAATAACATATCTATCTCTCCTCAGTGCTTCTAGTGTTCTCCGGGTGTTGGCCTCCAGAGAGAAACTGCCACGTGGTCTCCGGATCCCACCTTTGTTGCCACTGTAGGAATTGATGTTTGACACACCACTCAATAAAGACTCCATAATTGTGTGTAGTTGTTCTCTGATCTATTTTTCATAAAATAATTCAATTCAAAAGACACCCGGAGTGCAACTCAAGGAGACAGGAGTGGGGAGGGAGTGTGGCTCTGCCCGATGTGCACTGCCACTGGCAGCGTGATGACGTGGCAGGGCGGGGTGCAGACAGCGTGATGACGTGGTTGGGGCGCAGAACCGAGCAGGCGCACCACTACACCTATCTTTCTTCTCAGGAGGATAGCTCAAGGGCAATGCGCTCGCCTTGGAAGGAAGATGACACAGAGCACCACAGGTTCGTTCCTGGGTACGCGCTTAGAATCCTCTGGGTATTGAGCGCGTTATAAGTAACATATATCATATGATATCAGGTCTCTGCCCTGGGCAGCTAGCCGGTCAAGTGGCACAGCGAGTAGAGCGCAAATCCCAGGCAGGCCAAACTCAGCCTTTCATCCTTCCGAGGTCGTGGGTAATAAGCAGCGCTCAGATACCTGAGGGTTCGTAGCGCTATATAAATGCCTAATTATTATTATTATTTTTATTATTATTAGACTCTTGTGGTATTTGCCGTTAAACTACAGATGCCCTGGTTGCGGGACAACCAACATAAATGCCAACTCTTCTGATTTAGGCGGTAGACTCCTGACTTTTCAGTGAAAAATATTGCCATTTTTCACGTTCTCCCACCTAACAATGCTTTCCTACGGGGAACATCCGTCTCCTGGTTTCTCTCACAAAATCTCCCTGCCAGGTGCGTCGGAATGTTGACCCAAGAATACATCCAAAGGCGGCACACACAGGGGCCACCTTGGGGTGGGGTACTGTAGTGCCACAGGAGCCACGTTAGTGGCAACCACATCAGCAAAGTGGCCACATTAGGGGCTACAGCAGTGCCACAGGGTCCCATTATGGGGGTGCAGCAGTGCCACATTAGGGGGTGCAGAAGTGCTACAGAGGGCACATTACGGCGTGCAGCAGAACCATGGGGGCCAAATCAGGGGGTAGAGCAGCAAAGGGCCACAGCAGTGCCGCAGGGGTCACATTAGTGGGTACAGCAACTCCACAGGGGGCAGATTAGGGGATACAGCTGGCCACAGCGCCACATTACTGGTGTACAACAGAATCACAGGGGCTACATTTTGGGGTGCAGCAGTGCCACAAGGGCCACATTAGTAGGTACAGCAGTGCCACAGGAACCATGTCAGGGGTACGGCAGTGCCTCAGGGGCCACATAAGGATCTATGTCTGTGCCACAGGGGCCACATTATGGGCTACATCTGTGCCACAGGGGCCACATTAGGGTGTATGACTGTGCCACAGGGACCACATTGTGGGCTACAGCAGTGCAACATTAGGGCTGCAGCAGCACCACAGGGGCCACATTAGGGTTTACATCTGTGCCACAGTGGCCACATTAGGAGTGCAGCAGCACCACAGGGGCCACATTAGGGTCTATGTCTGTGCCACAGGGGCCACATTAAGGGTGCAGCAGTGCCACAGGGGCCACATTAGGGTCTATATCTGTGCCACAGAGGCCAGATTAGGGGTGCAGCAGCACCACAGGGGCCACATTAGGGTCTATGTCTGTGCCACAGAGGTCAGATTAGGGGTGCAGCAGCGCCACAGAGGCCACATTAGGGTCTATGTCTGTGCCACAGGGGCCACAATAGAGGTCCAGCAGTGCCACAGGGGCCACATTAGGGTCTATGTCTGTGCCACAGGGGCCACATTAGGGATGCAGCAGGGCCACAGGGGCCACATTAGGGTCTATGTCTGTGTCACAGGGGCCACATTAGGGGTGCATCAGCGCCAGAGGGACCACATTAGGGTCTAAGTCTGTGCCACAGGGGCCACATTGGTGGTGCAGCAGCGACCCAGGGGCCACATTAGGGTCTATGTCTGTGCCAGAGGGGCCACATTAAGGATGCAGCAGCACCACAGTGGCCACATAGGGGTCTACGTCTGTGCCACAGAGGCCAGATTAGGGGTGCAGCAGTGCCACAGGGGCCACATTAGGGTCTACGTCTGTGCCACAGTGGCCACATTAGTGGGTGCAGCAGCGCCACAGGGGCCACATTAGGGTCTACGTTTGTGCCACAGGGGCCACATTAGGGACTAAATCTGCACCACAGGGGCCACATTAGGGTGCAGTAGCGCCACAGGGGCCACATTAGTGGGTGCATCAGCGCCACAGGGGCCACATTAGGGTGCAGCAGCGCCTCAGGGGCCACATTACGGTGCAGCAGCGCCTCAGGGGCCACATTAGGGTGCAGCAGCGCCACAGGGGCCACATTAGGGTGCAGCAGCGCCTCAGGGGCCACATTAGTGGGTGCATCAGCGCCACAGGGGCCACATTAGGGTGCGGCAGCGCCTCAGGGGCCACATTAGGGTGCAGCAGCTATTGGAAGGACGGCAATTCTTGCTCCCGGGGTGTGGAATGCGGGACATGAATTATACTTGAATCTCAAGACTTCGGGGCGTTTGAGTGCTATTTAGACCTCACGCTGAATGCGGCTACGGGTTCCTTTGACACTACATTTAGACGGAGCGCTTGACCACTGCGCGTTCTGAGTGGGCGCTGGGGAGGCTTGGATGCCAGTGGGTGCCTGGGGCCATGCTGTCGCCTACCGGGAAACCATGGCTCATTTTGGGCTCTTCTGCCCACGCTCTTCCATTTTTGGACAGAAGTGGCGTATACCCGCGCTTAGGGAAGCGGCAGTGACGCATGTCCGCAGGGCCTTTATTTGGGCTGACAGCACTATTTGCCCTGCAGTTGTCATCGCTCAGGCACACAATATGAACTCAGCATGGAGCCCTAGTGGGCAGCATTGCTTCCCTCTCCGGCCCATCGCCCTCTTGGGGTGAGAGGGGGCATGGGGAGGGGGGGGAGTGTCCAATTGTTCTCAAGGTCAGAGCCATTCCCATTTACCGTTCCATGCTTTTGCTTCTTTCTATGACCTTTTACATGTATGCAGGATAGGGAATATACACTCACGTGTATGTTAATCTTCCAGGGTTCTGCAGCTGAGAAGGGTTTTAAAATAATGAGTAGAAACAGTACATTTTACAGCACTTTCTTAGAAAAATTGGGTCCAAAGTCACACCGTTTGTGATCCTTTTTGGATGGTGGCACACGAAGAGCACCAACAGATGCGAGTTACCACCAGTGCAGAGGACCATTGTCATGATAACTTTGCCCACAGCATATGCCAGTATATAAAGCATTTTCCTGCTGGCTGAGCCCATGGGTATTACCCCCAAAAAACGAAGGAGAAAATAACCAGGTGGAAAAGACCAAATTTTTAGGTCGGAATTTTGCGAGATTGCTGAATATTTTTATAAAAAAATAGATGGGGGGGGGTGGGGAAAGGGCATTACGTAAGGTAGGGGAGTGTGGGGGCCGTGCAGTCTCCCCCATATTATTAAAACAAATAAGTGCAAAAATACCAAAAACCTTTGGATAATTCGACCAAAAATATCTGTCTTTCCCATCTCGTTATTTTTTTCTTTGTTTTTTTTTCATGTAGTTCTGTGCCCATACATATCCATGCATGCTGCACCAAAATATGCTATTATTACCATATATTTTTGACTTGGCATCAAGGTTAAAGCAAGTATAAGTGTTATTGCCTGCCAAGACGGGCCCACATACAATATAGACCAATCTAGCCAGGTAATAACATTTCCGTTTGCTTTAACCTTGATGCACAGTTACTGTGCATCAAGGGTAAAGAAAATGTGTTGAGTGTAATTACCTGGCCTATAATTAATGCAGGCCAGTGACAACACTTATGTTTGCAAGGATAATGCAAACATAAGTGTTATTAACTGGCTATACCGGCCTAGCTTAAATGTAAGCCAGTCTTGCCATGTAATAACACGTATCATGAGTTTGCTTTATACTTGATGCACAGTACCATGCATCAAGGGGAAAGAAAACATGATAAGTGAAGCATTATTATGTGGGTAGACATGCCTGCATTATAGCGAGTCTACCCATGTGACATTGCTTCACTTATTTATTAATTTTTTATTTACTTGTTTGTAATCACAAATTAGCAATTTTCACAAGAATAGCTTCACTTATCACGTTTGCTTTGCCCTTAATGCATAGCACTGTGCATTAAGAGTAAAGCAAAAACAATGCCATGCTGTGAGCAGCCCCCTCCCCTAAATTTAAGGGTGAGGGCAGAAACATACATAAATGCACACAAAGACTTCCATCCACACATTCACATATCTTTTATACAACTAGCATACTTGCACATATTCATAAAAACAAACACATCAACATGCATGCACACATACATACACAGCATATTAGAAAAACACACTTACCTGCATGCACCCTCAACACAAGCCTGTGCAGCCACAGGGAGGACCGGATGGCTCTCCACTCCTCTCTGGGGCACAGACAGGCTGCCTGACAGGAGAGGACTCCTCACCTGTCAGGCAGCCTGTCTATGCTGCTAGCGCAGTCTGAGAGCTGACAGGGCCAGTCTTCTGATGCCCCGCCGGCTCCCATTATTTCTGGGGCTCATTTGTTGTGGAGCCCAAAGGGCTATGCATACAAACGGAAAAGAAAGCGGAGCGAGGGACGTGCCCCAGCCCAGGCCCCCGTGAAAATAAAGCATGCAGGGATTGTGCTTCCTTCCACTCTGGCTTGGGGCGCTGCACCCTCCCCCCCCCCATCTTTCCCCACCCCACCCACAGTGGTGGGACGCCACTGATTAGGGGTTGTATTATTTAGCTCCACTGGTTTTCATCTGTCCTCACTGACGCCCTTGTCTCTGCCATGGACCCAGAACTATCAGTGAAGCTGCATAGGAAACACATCCTGTGCTCTAATTATTGCCCCCAGTCGCCGCTCGCCAATCACAGCACTCCTTCAATTGGAGACTTGTTCTCAGTACTTGATGCCCTGGATTACGCCTGCGTCCCGCCTCTTTCCTCCATGCGTTTGGTCTTGGGTATATCTTCCATTTCATTGTAGAAGGTGTCCCTACTTTCCCACATTGACGTAATTCTAGTTCTGGGTGACATGTCTAAAAGAGAGATCAGGGGGCGTACCCAAACATTCGGCACTCTCTGGTTTATGTGAGACTCTAACGGCCGCTCACTGCCTCTTAGGATTTAAATGGAGCCAGTCAACACGCCAAGAATGGTCTAGTCCTGAAGCCAATACGACAACAATGGTCTAGTCCTGAAGCCAATGCACCAACAATGGTCTAGTCCTGAAGCCAATACGACAACAATGGTCTAGTCCTGAAGCCAATGCACCAACAATAGTCTAGTCCTGAAGCCAATGCACCAACAATAGTCTAGCCCTGAAGCCAATGCACCAACAATGGTCTAGTCCTGAAGCCAATGCACCAACAATGGTCTAGTCCTGAAGCCAATACGACAACAATGGTCTAGTCCTGAAGCCAATGCAACAATAATGGTCTAGTCCTGAAGCCAATGCACCAACAATGGTCTAGTCATGAAGCCAATGCACCAACAATGGTCTAGTCATGAAGCCAATGCGACAACAATGGTCTAGTCCTGAAGCCAATGCACCAACAATGGTCTAGT
The DNA here is from genome assembly GCF_040938575.1 of Ambystoma mexicanum. Classification (NCBI taxonomy): domain Eukaryota; kingdom Metazoa; phylum Chordata; class Amphibia; order Caudata; family Ambystomatidae; genus Ambystoma; species Ambystoma mexicanum. Next base: position 17,950,410 of record NC_090934.1, on the reverse strand, counting down.
CCTGAAGCCAATACGACAACAATGGTCTAGTCCTGAAGCCAATGCACCAACAATGGTCTAGTCCTGAAGCCAATGCACCAACAATGGTCTAGTCCTGAAGCCAATACGACAACAATGGTCTAGTCCTGAAGCCAATGCAACAATAATGGTCTAGTCCTGAAGCCAATGCACCAACAATGGTCTAGTCATGAAGCCAATGCGACAACAATGGTCTAGTCCTGAAGCCAATGCACCAACAATGGTCTAGTCCTGAAGCCAATGCACCAACAATGGTCTAGTCCTGAAGCCAATACGACAACAATGGTCTAGTCCTGAAGCCAATGCGACAATAATGGTCTAGTCCTGAAGCCAATGCACCAACAATAGTCTAGTCCTGAAGCCAATGCACTAACAATGGTCTAGTCCTGAAGCCAATGCACCAACAATGGTCTAGTCCTGAAGCCAATGCACCAACAATGGTCTAGTCATGAAGCCAATGCGACAACAATGGTCTAGTCCTGAAGCCAATGCACCAACAATGGTCTAGTCCTGAAGCCAATGCACTAACAATGGTCTAGTCCTGAAGCCAATACGACAACAATGGTCTAGTCCTGAAGCCAATACGACAACAATGGTCTAGTCCTGAAGCCAATGCGACAATAATGGTCTAGTCCTGAAGCCAATGCGACAACAATGGTCTAGTCCTGAAGCCAATGCACCAGCAATGGTCTAGTCCTGAAGCCAATGCACCAACAATGGTCTAGTCCTGAAGCCAATGCGACAACAATGGTCTAGTCCTGAAGCCAATACGACAACAATGGTCTAGTCCTGAAGCCAATGCGACAACAATGGTCTAGTCCTGAAGCCAATACAACAACAATGGTCTAGTCCTGAAGCCAATGCACCAACAATGGTCTAGTTCTGAAGCCAATGCGACAACAATGGTCTAGTCCTAAAGCCAATGCACCAACAATGGTCTAGTCCTGAAGCCAATACGACAACAATGGTCTAGTCCTGAAGGCAATACGCCAACAATGGTCTAGTCCTGAAGGCAATACGCCAACAATGGTCTAGTCCTGAAGCCAATACGACAACAATGGTCTAGTCCTGAAGCCAATACCCTAACAATGGTCTAGTCCTAAAGGCAATGCCCCAACAATGGTCTAGTCCTGAAGCCAATACGCCAACAATGGTCTAGTCCTGAAGCCAATGCACCAACAATGGTCTAGTCCTGAAGCCAATGCGCCAAGAATGGTCTAGTCCTGAAGCCAATACACCAACAATGGTCTAGTCCTGAAGCCAATACGACAACAATGGTCTAGTCCTGAAGCCAATACGACAATAAAGGTCTAGTCCTGAAGCCAATGCACCAACAATGGTCTAGTCCTGAAGCCAATGCACCAACAATGGTCTAGTCCTGAAGCCAATGCATTAACAATGGTCTAGTCCTGAAGCCAATGCACCAACAATGGTCTAGTCCTGAAGCCAATGCACCAACAATGGTCTAGTCCTGAAGCCAATGCGCCAACAATGGTCTAGTCCTGAAGCCAATACAACAACAATGGTCTAGTCCTGAAGGCAATACGCTAACAATGGTCTAGTCCTGAAGCCAATGCGACAACAATGGTCTAGTCCTGAAGCCAATGCACCAACAATGGTCTAGTCCTGAAGCCAATGCACCAACAATGGTCTAGTCCTGAAGGCAATACAACAACAATGGTCTAGTCCTGAAGCCAATACCCTAACAATGGTCTAGTCCTGAAGCCAATGCTACAACAATGGTCTAGTCCTGAAGCCAATGCACCAACAATGGTCTAGTCCTGAAGCCAAAGCACCAACAATGGTCTAGTCCTGAAGCCAATGCACCAACAGTGGTCTAGTCCCGAAGCCAATGCGCCAACAATGGTCTAGCCCTGAAGGCAATACACCAACAATGGTCTAGCCCTGAAGTCAATACGCCAGGAATGGTCTAGTCCTGAAGGCAATACGCCAACAATGGTCTAGTCCTGAAGCCAATGCGCCACCAATGGTCTAGTCCTGAAGCCAATACGCCAGCAATGGTCTAGTCCTGAAGCCAATACGCCAGGAATGGTCTAGTCCTGAAGCCAATACGCCAGGAATGGTCTAGTCCTGAAGGCAATACACCAACAATGGTCTAGTCCTGAAGCCAATGCACCAACAATGGTCTAGTCCTGAAGCCAATACGACAACAATGGTCTAGTCCTGAAGGCAATGCACCAACAATGGTCTAGTCCTGAAGCCAATGCACCAACAATGGTCTAGTCCTGAAGCCAATGCACTAACAATGGTCTAGTCCTGAAGCCAATACGCCAACAATGGTCTAGCCCTGAAGGCAATACACCAACAATGGTCTAGTCCAGAAGCCAATGCACCAACAATGGTCTATTCCTGAAGGCAATGCGACAACATCGGTCTAGTCCTGAAGCCAATACGACAACAATGGTCTAGTCCTGAAGCCAATATGCCAGGAATGGTCTAGTTCTGAAGCTAATACGCCAACAATGGTCTAGTTCTGAAGCCAATACGCCAACAATGGTCTAGTCCTGAAGCCAATGCACCAACAATGGTCTAGTCCTGAAGCCAATGCGCCAAGAATGGTCTAGTCCTGAAGCCAATACACCAACAATGGTCTAGTCCTGAAGCCAATACGACAACAATGGTCTAGTCCTGAAGCCAATGTGACAATAATGGTCTAGTCCTGAAGCCAATGCACCAACAATGGTCTAGTCCTGAAGCCAATGCACCAACAATGGTCTAGTCCTGAAGCCAATGCACTAACAATGGTCTAGTCCTGAAGCCAATGCACCAACAATGGTCTAGTCCTTAAGCCAATGCACCAACAATGGTCTAGTTCTAAAGTCAATGCGACAACAATGGTCTAGTCCTGAAGGCAATACGATAAGAATGGTCTAGTCCTGAAGCCAATACGACAACAATGGTCTAGTCCTGAAGCCAATGCACCAACAATGGTCTAGTCCTGAAGCCAATGCGCCAACAATAGTCTAGTCCTGAAGCCAATACAACAACATGGTCTAGTCCTGAAGGCAATACGCTAACAATGGTCTAGTCCTGAAGCCAATGCACCAACAATGGTCTAGTCCTGAAGCCAATGCACCAACAATGGTCTAATCCTGAAGCCAATGCACCAACAGTGGTCTAGTCCCGAAGCCAATGCGCCAACAATGGTCTAGTCCTGAAGCCAATACGCCAACAATGGTCTAGTCCTGAAGCCAATATGCCAGGAATAGTCTAGTCCTGAAGGCAATACGCCAACAATGGTCTAGTCCTGAAGCCAATGCGCCAACAATGGTCTAGTCCTGAAGCCAATACGCCAACAATGGTCTAGTCCTGAAGCCAATACGCCAGGAATGGTCTAGTCCTGAAGCCAATACGCCAGGAATGGTCTAGTCCTGAAGGCAATACACCAACAATGGTCTAGTCCTGAAGCCAATGCACCAACAATGGTCTAGTTCTGAAGCCAATACACCAACAAAGGTCTAGTCCTGAAGCCAATGCACCAACAATGGTCTAGTCCTGAAGCCAATGCACTAACAATGGTCTAGTCCTGAAGCCAATACGCCAAGAATGGTCTAGTCCTGAAGCCAATGCACCAACAATGGTCTAGTCCTGAAGCCAATGCGCCAAGAATGGTCTAGTCCTGAAGCCAATGCACTAACAATGGTCTAGTCCTGAAGCCAATACGCCAAGAATGGTCTGGTCCTGAAGCCATTACACCAAGAATGCTCCAGTCCTGAAGCCAATACGCCAAGTTTGGTCTAGTTCTGAAGGCAATATACCAATAATGGTTTAGTCCTGAAGCCAATACGCCAACAGTGCTCTAGTCCTGAGACACACACTCGACTAGACTCCGAACCCATTGATATATGTCACTTCGGGACCTGACATACAGGACCGCCTTATAGGGTATTTTAGTTAAGGACTGTCTTTAAGCTTCAGTGTTATATATATGTTCTTGCGTTCCGTGTCGTTATTTATGGAGGCGTATATAAGACTTGCTCATGGGTTTCTACAGCTTGTGGGCGCTACATTCAAGGACACGTGACGCATGGGCTGTACTCGCCTGCGTCATCATTCTGCCCCAGCTACAGTTCTGTTAGTTATGCATGGGGCTATTTAGGGTCAAGTCCTAAAAATTAAATTGGGGGGACTCATCAACAAGCGCAATGGGACACGATGTCGCCAGAAATTGGCATATCAAGGTGAAATATGCACATTTCATCAAATTGGCTTTGCATAACCACCCAAATTGCACAGGACGAATGGCATTTGCCTTCCATAAAATCAACACACACACGAAACCAAGAGAGGCTATGTTCTTCTAATAGTGTTTTTGTAAACGTTATAATATGTGCATGTTTTAAACTCCAATAACCAATACAAATGTTTCCCCTGGGACTTGCAGCACCGAAATGCGAAATTTCACCTTCAGTTGTTTGTCATTCTTTCATCAGGTTCTATAGTGCAGTGGTGACTGCGGTTCGATCCCCGAAGTCGCCTTAAAATCATATATTAAAAGAGAACATTCAATGCTTCTCATTTTAGCTGGGGAGACTCTGTCCACCCTCTGAATAAAGTGGGGGGCGCGTGTACCCTCGACTTGAGCCCTGCTATTTATATATGTTCATTTGGTGTAACTTGATGTCTGTTTTCAGCCGTGAAGCACGTGCTGGCTGTAACGAGATGGTGCACGGCCTATGACTGCACGTCTCAGACGGTGGCGTGGGTCTCTATTTCTGAGTTCCACTACTGAGAAAGTGTGAGACTTCGCTTCATCGTTATAACTATTAGGCTGCTCCCATAACTCAGGTACAGGAATTATGAAACTCTAGGGAAAGAGCAATCATTCCCGGCGCCTTCCACCCGGATCCAAAAGAGACCCCCCAGGGAGGTCATTCCAGTGAGCGTCTAGGGCAGGGGACCACAACCTGTGGCTCGCCAGATGTCATGTACTACAGCTCCCATGATCCCTCACCATTGACTATGCTGGCTAGGCTTGATGGAAGTTGAAGTCCAAAGCATCTGGGGAGCCAAAGGTTGCAGGGCCTGCTCACGCGGGACCTGCGGGAGGCCACCATTTCATGATGCGTGGAGAGGATGTGGCTACGCCGAGAATGTCAGACTGTCAGGCAGAGGAGTCCCAAGACCAGGGGCTCTGCCCCCTCAAAGATACTGAATGAGCCCCAAATCAGGATAGTGGTAGGGGGGCCGTCTAGTAGCGGGGCCGCCAGAGTCAATGCCTAGGTGCGTTATCCGTGGCGGAGGCGGAAGGAAGGCCCTGCAGTGAGTTGCAGGCCTCCGGGAAGCATCTGCACGCCACTGCGGTACTCCAGAAACACCACCACTAGACGGTGAACCTGGAGATGGCGCTGTGCTCGGAGGTCTCTGGCACCGCTCTTTAGCAGCAATGCCGGAAGCATGGTGACCACAGGCAACTGGGCATCAGTTCGTTCCAGGAGAACCTGCTCCACATTGCCCCGCCCTGCGGCCCACTCTGGCCTGTTGGGCCAGGCCTCCGGGCATTGCCCTGCTGCCCTGTAGGCCAGTCCAATCCTGGCAGTAATGTTTATAATGGGCAGGCAGTGGGTAGACTTGGAGAGCAGGCAGGTGCTGAAAAGGTTCCGAAAGGGGGTGGCTTTGCCGCTTATCCATCTCACCGAAAGCTGCGACCTTACGCGCTCCCAGAGAGTTGGCAACCCATGTGCCCAGGTCTGTGCCAAAAGCATTGTGCCGCCCTAGCAGTCAGACAGGATAAACTCGCTGATAGATGTGTTCTGCCGCTTAATAAGAGAAGAAGGCATTGCTTGCATAAGAGCAGAGAGGAGAACCGCCGGGAACCGCGACTATACAATATAAAGGCCATAGCCCTTCCCCGCAAGAACTACGGCCACCATGGCAAACATCTCCGGAAATGGTTCCCGGGCCATTACATGTGGTGCATGGCAGGTGTGGACTCATGGAACCTTCAGTGGGTCTGCAGGTCTACGGGCAGATGGCTCTTCTGAGAGGAACAACAGAACAGTGTGGCGGAGTGGCAAAAATGCGACGGTAGCTATATTACCGCCGCATTACTGCTTATCTCAAGCCTGAGATTGGGTGGGAAGCTGGAGATTTACCCGAGCTATAAACTGGAGGGAAATCTCCAGCTTTCCACCCATTTTGTGGCTCAATTACCGCCAGCGGTAATAGCGCCAAAAAACACAAGAGGGTCCTATGGACTCTTTGAAAATGGGGAATTACAACCATACGGCAACTTGGGACCGTGAGAGGCGAGGGAGGATGAAAGGGGGAGCAGAGTTAGACACTCATGAAAGATGTGTACACATAAGAGAGAGGATTAAGGGAGGGATGGAGACTGTGATAGTTTCACACCTGCACCAAGAAAGCTCGATTCCTAATATCGCGCTCCAGATCAGAAACCTCTGGAAAAGAGATTCCATAATATGTGCAGTTTGTAGGGCCACCCACCCTCCTCTGGTACTTTAGGGGGACACGCTCCCATTTAGTCTTGAATACCTCGGGGTGCGGTGGTGGAATCTTACTCTGCACCTCACTCATCGCTTCCCTTTTCTAGTACAAGCGGTCAAAATACCTTCTTTCCTCAATAAAACCCAGTAGAATACACTGAGACGGCCTCACCGGTGGGCGCCCCTTTATGGGGCGCCCTCTGGAGGTCTCAGTTTGCCACTCCTCTGTTGTTTTCTGGATGCCTCTGTGGGTATGGCCCAGTACATCCATCTGCCATTGAAGTATTGGCTAAAGTCCTCTAAAACCGAAGTAATCCCCCTCCCTGCCTCTCCTGCCTCCCTTCCTTCTTCACGCCCCCTGCATTGGAACTCCCCTCCCCTACATGCTAATAACCCTTTCGAGAGGCAGATGTACACGTCATCTCTAGTGCCCGCCCCTTATCTACGTCATATTGGAAGGCACTGTGCATGACACCAGGTATCATCCCAATACTGCATCGAAGATAACAGAGACGGTATGCACTCAGACAACCGCATCGAATGTACCCTCACACTGACGTGGTGGAAGGATGTCTGCAGACACCTTGAACATAAAAGAGCTATACGTGAAATCTGACAAGTATAAAGTGACCTCATGAAGAGAAGACACGATATGCACAACATAAAGAATGAAGATGTGACTGAAGTAACAAAGTGAACATACATGCGAATACGGAGAAATCATAGACACTAAGAAGATAAGTGCGAAGAGATGCAGTAGATGTATATATGCAGAAACACGAGGCAGATGAGATATATAGAAGCGTCCTGCCATAGAAAATAGAACATGGTTAAAGCAGCCATGATGACAAAATGGACGTCGACTATGCATAAATCGTAAGCAAGAAGCCTGAAGGAGAGAGATTAGAACTGCAGAGCTGACAGGCGCTGAAACAGCTTTGTGCAAAGAACAAAGGGTATTTGCTTGGCTTAGGATCAAGGATGCCACAGCAAGAAGCGACTGCAAGGCACGAAAGGAGTCGAAGAGGATATGCCATGCACGTAGGACATATTTCTCTTAGATTAAGCAAAGGATTGAATAACTATGAGTGCCAAATATTATACAATCAAAGATGCAGAAAGCATATGCAAGACCGAGCAACCAAGTCTCCAAAGGCCGAGGAGAGTAATAGCACCCAGTATAATTGCATCAAATAGCACTAAATAAAAGGTCGGGATGGACGAAATCATGGTCTCCTCACATGTGGTGCCAGACCAGAGAACAAGGCCTATTCATTGGGTTCCAGATGAAGATAGCAATGTACCCTCTCCCCAGAGAAGAGAACAGTCAGTAAGGTCAACTACAAAGAAGAGACCTTTGCTTAGGACCTAATAAATGAGAGATGTTAGGCTAATTGGCCAAGTGGGCAGTTATTTGACGTTGTTCCCCGCACCTGGGTTTCGTTTTGCGTATGCGCTTCTAACGAGCCGAATGTCCAAGGTTGGAAGAGAATGCCAACCGGTCAGGATGGCCGATGTGATGATGGACAACACATTGTTGCAGAAGCCAATCCGCTGTTATTATTCCGCTATTATTTATATTACATGAAGGTAGAGGTGGTTCAAGGCGTGCCTACCAGATAAGGGGCAGCCAATGATGATACTAACACCTAAATAAGCTATATTTATATATATTGCCTTAACCAAGCCACTTTATCATCTGCCGGCCTGCTACTATCCCTCAGTCCCTTACCTAGGAATGCCCCCTGTTTCCCCTGCACCTTTATCATCTGCCGGCCTGCTACTATTCCTCAGTCCATTACGCAGGAATGCCCCCCGTTTCCCCTGCCCCTTTATCATCTGCCGGCCTGCTACTATCCCTCAGTCCCTTACCTAGGAATGCCCCCTGTTTCCCCTGCCCCTTTATCATCTGCCGTCCTGCTACTATCCCTCAGTCCCTTACGCAGGAAAGCCCCCTGTTTCTCCTGCCCTTTTATCATCTGCTGGCCTGCTACTATCCCTCAGTCCCTTACGCAGGAATGCCCCGTTTCCCCTGCCCCTTTATCATCTGCCGTCCTGCTACTATCCCTCAGTCCCTTACCTAGGAATGCCCCCTGTTTCCCCTGCACCTTTATCATCTGCCGGCCTGCTACTATTCCTCAGTCCATTGCGCAGGAATGCCCCCTGTTTCCCCTGCCCCTTTATCATCTGCCGGCCTGCTACTATCCCTCAGTCCCTTACCTAGGAATGCTCCCTGTTTCCCCTGCCCCTTTATCATCTGCCGTCCTGCTACTATCCCTCAGTCCCTTACGCAGGAAAGCCCCCTGTTTCTCCTGCCCTTTTATCATCTGCTGGCCTGCTACTATCCCTCAGTCCCTTACGCAGGAATGCCCCGTTTCCCCTGCCCCTTTATCATCTGCCGTCCTGCTACTATCCCTCAGTCCCTTACCTAGGAATGCCCCCTGTTTCCCCTGCACCTTTATCATCTGCCGGCCTGCTACTATTCCTCAGTCCATTACGCAGGAATGCCCCCTGTTTCCCCTGCCCCTTTATCATCTGCCGGCCTGCTACTATCCCTCAGTCCCTTACCTAGGAATGCCCCGTTTCCCCTGCCCCTTTATCATCTGCCGTCCTGCTACTATCCCTCAGTCCCTTACGCAGGAAAGCCCCCTGTTTCTCCTGCCTTTTTATCATCTGCTGGCCTGCTACTATCCCTCAGTCCCTTACGCAGGAATGCCCCGTTTCCCCTGCCCCTTTATCATCTGCCGTCCTGCTACTATCCCTCAGTCCCTTACCTAGGAATGACCCCTGTTTCCCCTGTCCCTTTATCATCTGCCGTCCTGCTACTATCCCTCAGTCCCTTACCTAGGAATGACCCCTGTTTCCCCTGCCCCTTTATCATCTGCCGTCCTGCTACTATCCCTCAGTCCCTTACGCAGGATTGCCCCCTGTTTCTCCTGCCCTTTTATCATCTGCTGCCCTGCTACTATCCCTCAGTCCCTCACGCAGGAATGCCCCATGTTTCACCTGCCACTTTATCATCTGCCAGCCTGCTACTATCCCTCAGTCCCCAACACAGGAATGCCCCCTGTTTCCCCTGCCCCTTTATCATCTGCCAGCCTGCTACTATCCCTCAGTCCCTTACCTAGGAATGCCCCCTGTTTCCCCTGCCCCTTTATCATCTGCCGTCCTGCTACTATCCCTCAGTCCCTTACCTAGGAATGACCCCTGTTTCCCCTGTCCCTTTATCATCTGCCGTCCTGCTACTATCCCTCAGTCCCTTACCTAGGAATGACCCCTGTTTCCCCTGCCCCTTTATCATCTGCCGTCCTGCTACTATCCCTCAGTCCCTTACGCAGGATTGCCCCCTGTTTCTCCTGCCCTTTTATCATCTGCTGCCCTGCTACTATCCCTCAGTCCCTCACGCAGGAATGCCCCATGTTTCACCTGCCACTTTATCATCTGCCAGCCTGCTACTATCCCTCAGTCCCCAACACAGGAATGCCCCCTGTTTCCCCTGCCCCTTTATCATCTGCCAGCCTGCTACTATCCCTCAGTCCCTTACCTAGGAATGCCCCCTGTTTCCCCTGCCCCTTTATCATCTGCCGTCCTGCTACTATCCCTCAGTCCCTTACGCAGGAAAGCCCCCTGTTTCTCCTGCCCTTTTATCATCTGCCAGCCTGCTACTATCCCTCAGTCCCTTACCTAGGAATGACCCCTGTTTCCCCTGCCCCTTTATCATCTGCCGTCCTGCTACTATCCCTCAGTCCCTTACCTAGGAATGACCCCTGTTTCCCCTGCCCCTTTATCATCTGCCGTCCTGCTACTATCCCTCAGTCCCTTACGCAGGAATGCCCCCTGTTTCTCCTGCCCTTTTATCATCTGCTGCCCTGCTACTATCCCTCAGTCCCCAACGCAGGAATGCCCCCTGTTTCTCCTGCCCTTTTATCATCTGCCGACCTGCTACTATCCCTCAGTCCCCAACGCAGGAATGCCCCCTGTTTCTCCTGCCCTTTTATCATCTGCCGGCCTGCTACTATCCCTCAGTCCCTTACCTAGGAATGCCCCATGTTTCCCCTGCCCCTTTATCATCTGCCGTCCTGCTACTATCCCTCAGTCCCTTACGCAGGAAAGCCCCCTGTTTCTCCTGCCCTTTTATCATCTGCCAGCCTGCTACTATCCCTCAGTCCCCAACACAGGAATGCCCCCTGTTTCCCCTGCCCCTTTATCATCTGCCAGCCTGCTACTATCCCTCAGTCCCTGACCTAGGAATGCCCCCTGTTTCCCCTGCCTCTTTATCATCTGCCGTCCTGCTACTATCCCTCAGTCCCTCACGCAGGAATGCCCCATGTTTCCCATGCCTCTTTATCATCTGCCGTCCTGCTACTATCCCTCAGTCCCTCACGCAGGAATGCCCCAAGTTTCACCTGCCCCTTTATCATCTGCCGTCCTGCTACTAACCCTCAGTCCCTCACGCAGGAATGTCTCCTGTTTCCCCTGCACCTTTATCATCTGCCGGCCTGCTACTATCCCTCAGTCCCTTACGCAGGAATGCCCCCTGTTTCCCCTGCACCTTTATCATCTGCCGTCCTGCTACTATCCCTCAGTCCCTGACCTAGGAATGCCCCGTTTCCCCTGCACCTTTATCATCTGCCAGCCTGCTACTATCCCACAGTCCATTACCTAGGAATGCCCCCTGTTTCCCCTGCCCCTTTATCATCTGCCGTCCTGCTATTATCCCTCAGTCCCTTACGCAGGAATGCCCCCTGTTTCCCCTGCACCTTTATCATCTGCCGGCCTGCTACTATCCCTCAGTCCCTTACCTAGGAATGCACCCTGTTTCCCCTGCCCCTTTATCAACTGCCGTCCTGCTATTATCTCTCAGTCCCTTACGCAGGAATGCCCCCTGTTTCCCCTGCACCTTTATCATCTGCCGGCCTGCTACTATCCCTCAGTCCCTTACCTAGGAATGCCCCCTGTTTCCCCTGCCCCTTTATCAACTGCCGTCCTGCTATTATCTCTCAGTCCCTTACGCAGGAATGCCCCCTGTTTGCCCTGCACCTTTATCATCTGCCGGCCTGCTACTATCCCTCAGTCCCTTACGCAGGAATGCCCCCTGTTTCCCCTGCACCTTTATCATCTGCCGTCCTGCTACTATCCCTCAGTCCCTGACCTAGGAATGCCCCGTTTCCCCTGCACCTTTATCATCTGCCAGCCTGCTACTATCCCACAGTCCATTACCTAGGAATGCCCCCTGTTTCCCCTGCACCTTTATCATCTGCTGGCCTGCTACTATCCCTCAGTCCCTTACCTAGGAATGCCCCCTGTTTCCCCTGCCCCTTTATCAACTGCCGTCCTGCTATTATCTCTCAGTCCCTTACGCAGGAATGCCCCCTGTTTCCCCTGCCCCTTTATCATCTGCCGTCCTGCTATTATCCCTCAGTCCCTTACGCAGGAATGCCCCCTGTTTCCCCTGCACCTTTATCATCTGCCGGCCTGCTACTATCCCTCAGTCCCTTACCTAGGAATGCACCCTGTTTCCCCTGCCCCTTTATCAACTGCCGTCCTGCTATTATCTCTCAGTCCCTTACGCAGGAATGCCCCCTGTTTCCCCTGCACCTTTATCATCTGCCGGCCTGCTACTATCCCTCAGTCCCTTACCTAGGAATGCCCCCTGTTTCCCCTGCCCCTTTATCAACTGCCGTCCTGCTATTATCTCTCAGTCCCTTACGCAGGAATGCCCCCTGTTTCCCCTGCCCCTTTATCATCTGCCGTCCTGCTATTATCCCTCAGTCCCTTACGCAGGAATGCCCCCTGTTTCCCCTGCACCTTTATCATCTGCCGGCCCGCTACTATCCCTCAGTCCCTTACCTAGGAATGCCTCCTGTTTCTCCTGCCCCTTTATCATCTGCCGTCCTGCTACTATCCTTCAGTCCCTTACGCAGGAATGCCCCCTGTCTCCCCTGCCCCTTTATCATCTGCCGGCCTGCTACTATCCCTCATTCCCTTACGCAGGAATGCCCTCTGTTTCCCCAGCCACTTTACCATCTGTCGGTCTGCTACTATCCCTCAGTCCCTTACCTAGGAATGCCCCCTGTTTCCCCTGCCACTTTATCATCTGCCGGCGTGCTACTATCCCTCAGTCCCTCATGCAGGAATGCCCCCTGTCTCCCCTGCCCCTTTATCATCTGCCGGCCTGCTACTATCCCTCATTCCCTTACGCAGGAATGCCCTCTGTTTCCCCAGCCACTTTACCATCTGTCGGCCTGCTACTATCCCTCAGTCCCTTACCTAGGAATTCCCCCTGTTTCCCCTGCCACTTTATCATCTGCCGGCCTGCTACTATCCCTCAGTCCCTCACGCAGGAATGCCCCATGTTTCACCTGCCACTTTATCATCTGCCGGCCTGCTACTATCCCTCAGTCCCTCACGCAGGAATGCCCCATGTTTCACCTGCCACTTTATCATCTGCCGGCCTGCTACTATCCCTCAGTCCCTCACGCAGGAATTCCCCATGTTTCCCCTGCACCTTTATCATCTGCCGGCCTGCTACTATCCCTCAGTCCCTCACGCAGGAATGCCCCCTGTTTCCTCTGCCCCTTTATCATCTGCCGGCCTGCTACTATCCCTCAGTCCCTCACGCAGGAATGCCCCATGTTTCACCTGCCACTTTATCATCTGCCGGCCTGCTACTATCCCTCAGTCCCTCACGCAGGAATTCCCCATGTTTCCCCTGCACCTTTATCATCTGCCGGCCTGCTACTATCCCTCAGTCCCCCACGCAGGAATGCCCCCTGTTTCCTCTGCCCCTTTATCATCTGCCGGCCTGCTACTATCCCTCAGTCCCTTACCTAGGAATGCCTCCTGTTTCTCCTGCCCCTTTATCATCTGCCGTCCTGCTACTATCCTTCAGTCCCTTATGCAGGAATGCCCCCTGTTTCCCCTGCCACTTTATCATCTGCCGGCCTGCTACTATCCCTCAGTCCCTTACCTAGGAATTCCCCCTGTTTCCCCTGCCACTTTATCATCTGCCGGCCTGCTACTATCCCTCAGTCCCTCACGCAGGAATGCCCCCTGTTTCCCCTGCCACTTTATCATCTGCCAACCTGCTACTATCCCTCAGTCCCTCACGCAGGAATGCCCCCTGTTTCCCCTGCCACTTTATCATCTGCCAACCTGCTACTATCCCTCAGTCCCTCACGCAGGAATGCCCCCTGTTTCCCCTGCACCTTTATCATCTGCCGGCCTGCTACTATCCCTCAGTCCCTCACGCAGGAATGCCCCCTGTTTCCCCTGCACCTTTATCATCTGCCGGCCTGCTACTATCCCTCAGTCCCTTACCTAGGAATGCCCCCTGTTTCCCCTGCCCCTTTATCAACTGCCGTCCTGCTATTATCTCTCAGTCCCTTACGCAGGAATGCCCCCTGTTTCCCCTGCCCCTTTATCATCTGCCGTCCTGATATTATCCCTCAGTCCCTTACGCAGGAATGCCCCCTGTTTCCCCTGCACCTTTATCATCTGCCGGCCTGCTACTATCCCTCAGTCCCTTACCTAGGAATGCACCCTGTTTCCCCTGCCCCTTTATCAACTGCCGTCCTGCTATTATCTCTCAGTGCCTTACGCAGGAATGCCCCCTGTTTCCCCTGCACCTTTATCATCTGCCGGCCTGCTACTATCCCTCAGTCCCTTACGCAGGAATGCCCCCTGTTTCCCCTGCCCCTTTATCATCTGCCGGCCTGCTACTATCCCTCAGTCCCTTACCTAGGAATGCCCCCTGTTTCCCCTGCCCCTTTATCATCTGCCGGCCTGCTACTATCCCTCAGTCCCTTACCTAGGAATGCCCCCTGTTTCCCCTGCCCCTTTATCAACTGCCGTCCTGCTATTATCTCTCAGTCCCTTACGCAGGAATGCCCCCTGTTTCCCCTGCCCCTTTATCAACTGCCGTCCTGCTATTATCTCTCAGTCCCTTACCTAGGAATGCCCCCTGTTTCCCCTGCCCCTTTATCATCTGCCGTCCTGCTATTATCCCTCAGTCCCTTACGCAGGAATGCCCCCTGTTTCCCCTGCACCATTATCATCTGCCGGCCTGCTACTATCCCTCAGTCCCTTACCTAGGAATACCCCCTGTTTCTCCTGCCCTTTTATCATCTGCCAGCCTGCTACTATCCCTCAGTCCCTGACCTAGGAATGCCCCGTTTCCCCTGACCCCCCATCACCTGCCATCATCTGTCTTACTACAGGAATTCTGGCTGGTGTCTTCTTGCCTTTTGTGCGTTCTTTCTGCAGAAACCGCCTGTATTTCGAATACACTACAATTATGAATATAAATGTCACAGGCCGAGTTCCCTCATGTATCATAGGCTGTGTTCTCCTGTAAACTCCTCGGGATGCGATAGGCTGGCCTGCGTCTGAAAGCCCGGGATCCCCGTTATGTCACAGACTAGGTTCCCTGTCTATCAGAGGTCGGGTTACCCTGTATATCAAACGTTGGGTTCCCTGTATGTCATAGGATGGGGTCCCCTGAATGTCAAAGGCTCGGGTTTCCTTGTTATGCTATCTTAGGGGGGGGTTATAAATCGCAGCGGTCACCCGAGGGCATCATGGCGCTATAGATCAGATGATTCGCAGGTTTATGGAGCAGCATTTAACCTAAGCAAGGTTAGAAAGGAGGGGCTAAAGTCAATAAATTAGATTCGCTGAAAAGTGCTGGTGGGAGGGTGTTCCACAGTTTTGCTCCTGAACCCCCTGTCTTTCTCTTCAGCATCTTGGTACAACAAGCTTTGCCTCCTGGATGGGTTTCAGGAGGAGTTGATGGGCGCCATTTTAGGTTCTTTAAGCGAGGATTCGAGTGTGGATGCTGAAGGCTTTTAAAAACCCAACGGTCGGGGTGGGGGTGGGCAATGGCGGGGACGCGGTTCCGGTGTCATGCCATCACACCTAGAGGACGCGGTTCCGGTGTCACGCCGTCACGCCTAGGGGATGCGGTTCCGGTGTCACGCGATGATGTTTATGTTCTTTCAACAACCTTCTGGCTGCAACATTTTGAACTCTCTGTAACTGTAAGATAAGAAGTTTGGGGAGTCCCAAATATATTCTCTTGTTAAGGCATAAACTGGAGGATACACGTGAATCCCTCACTGGTGCCTGATGCGAGAAGGACAAGTGTGGAAGAAGAAGCTGTTTTATTTTCCTAATGAGGAAGTAGAAGCTGTTTTATGTTCCTAAGGAGGAAGAAGAATGCTGTTTTATGTTCCTAAGGAGGAAGAAGAATGCTGTTTTATGTTCCTAATGAGGGAGAAGAAGCTGTTTTATTTGCCTAATGAGGAAGAAGAAGCTGTTTTATTTTCCTGGTGAGGAAGAAGAAGCTGTTTTATGTTTCTAATGAGGAAGAAGAAGCTGTTTTATTTTCCTAGTGAGGAAGAAGAAGCTGTTTTATGTTTCTAATGAGGAAGCAGAAGCTGTTTTATGTTCCTAAGAGGAAGTAGAAACTGTTTTATGTTCCTACTGAGGAAGAAGCTGTTTTATTTTCCTAATGAGGAAGAAGAAGGTGTTTTACGTTCCTAATGAGGAAGAAGAAGCTGTTTTATGTTCCTAATGAGGAAGAAGAATGCTGTTTTATGTTCCTAATGAGGAAGAAGAATGCTGTTTTATTTTCCTAGTGAGGGAGAAGAAGCTGTTTTATTTGCCTAATGAGGAAGTAGAAGCTGTTTTATGTTCCTAATAAGGAAGAATAAGCTGTTTTATGTTCCTAATGAGGAAGAAGAATGCTGTTTTATTTTCCAAGTGAGGGAGAAGAAGCTGTTTTATTTGCCTAATGAGGAAGAAAAAGCTGTTTTATTTTCCTAGTGAGGAAGAAGCTGTTTTATTTTCCCAATGAGGAAGAAACTGTTTTATTTTCCCAATGAGGAAGAAGCTGCTTTGTTTTCCTAGGGAGGGAGAAGAAGCTGTTTTATGTTCCTAATGAGGAAGTAGAAGCTGTTTTATGTTCCTAATGAGGAAGAAGAATGCTGTTTTATTTTCCTAGTGAGGGAGAAGAAGCTGTTTTATTTTCCTAATGAGGAAGAAGAAGCTGTTTTATTTTCCTAATGAGGAAGAAGAATGCTGTTTTATTTTCCTAGTGAGGGAGAAGAAGCTGTTTTATTTTCCCAATGAGGAAGAAGAAGGTGTTTTATTTTCCCAATGAGGAAGAAGAAGCTGTTTTATTTTCCCAAAGAAGAAGAAGCTGTTTTATTTTCCTAATGAGGAAGAAGAAGGTGTTTTACGTTCCTAATGAGGAAGAAGAAGCTGTTTTATGTTCCTAATGAGGAAGAAGAATGCTGTTTTATTTTCCTAGTGAGGGAGAAGAAGCTGTTTTATTTGCCTAATGAGGAAGTAGAAGCTGCTTTATGTTCCTAATGAGGAAGAAGAAGCTGTGTTATGTTCCTAATGAGGAAGAAGAATGCTGTTTTATTTTCCTAGTGAGGGAGAAGAAGCTGTTTTATTTGCCTAATGAGGAAGAAGAAGCTGTTTTATTTTCCTAGTGAGGAAGAAGAAGCTGTATGTTTCTAATGAGGAAGAAGAAGCTGTTTTATTTTCCTAGTGAGGAAGAAGAAGCTGTTTTATGTTTCCAATGAGGAAGAAGAAGCTGTTTTATGTTCCAAATGAGGAAGTAGAAGCTGATTTATGTTCCTACCGAGGAATAAGCTGTTTTATTTTCCTAATGAGGAAGAAGAAGGTGTTTTACGTTCCTAATGAGGAAGAAGAAGCTGTTTTATTTTCCTAATGAGGAAGTAGAAGCTGTTTTATGTTCCTAATGAGGAAGAAGAATGCTGTTTTATGTTCCTAATGAGGAAGAAGAAGGTGTTTTACGTTCCTAGTGAGGGAGAAGAAGCTGTTTTATTTGCCTAATGAGGAAGAAGAAGCTGTTTTATTTTCCTAGTGAGGAAGAAGAAGCTGTATGTTTCTAATGAGGAAGAAGAAGCTGTTTTATTTTCCTAGTGAGGAAGAAGAAGCTGTTTTATGTTTCCAATGAGGAAGAAGAAGCTGTTTTATGTTCCAAATGAGGAAGTAGAAGCTGTTTTATGTTCCTACTGAGGAATAAGCTGTTTTATTTTCCTAATGAGGAAGAAGAAGGTGTTTTACGTTCCTAAGGAGGAAGAAGAAGCTGTTTTATTTTCCTAATGAGGAAGTAGAAGCTGTTTTATGTTCCTAATGAGGAAGAAGAATGCTGTTTTATGTTCCTAATGAGGAAGAAGAAGGTGTTTTACGTTCCTAGTGAGGGAGAAGAAGCTGTTTTATTTGCCTAATGAGGAAGAAGAAGCTGTTTTATTTTTCTAGTGAGGAAGAAGAAGCTGTATGTTTCTAATGAGGAAGAAGAAGCTGTTTTATTTTTCTAGTGAGGAAGAAGAAGCTGTTTTATGTTTCCAATGAGGAAGAAGAAGCTGTTTTATGTTCCAAATGAGGAAGTAGAAGCTGTTTTATGTTCTTATTGAGGAATAAGCTGTTTTATTTTCCTAATGAGGAAGAAGGTGTTTTACGTTCCTAATGAGGAAGAAGAAGCTGTTTTATTTTCCTAATGAGGAAGTAGAAGCTGTTTTATGTTCCTAATGAGGAAGAAGAATGCTGTTTTATGTTCCTAATGAGGAAGAAGAAGGTGTTTTACGTTCCTAGTGAGGGAGAAGAAGCTGTTTTATTTGCCTAATGAGGAAGAAGAAGCTGTTTTATTTTCCTAGTGAGGAAGAAGAAGCTGTTTTATGTTCCTACTGAGGAAGTAGCTGTTTTATTTTCCTAATGAGGAAGAAGAAGGTGATTTATGTTCCTAATGAGGAAGAAGAATGCTGTTTTATTTTCCTAGTGAGGGAGAAGAAGCTGTTTTATGTTTCTAATGAGGAAGAAGAAGCTGTTTTATGTTCCAAATGAGGAAGTAGAAGCTGTTTTATGTTCCTACTGAGGATGAAGCTGTTTTATTTTCCTAATGAGGAAGAAGAAGGTGTTTTACGTTCCTAATGAGGAAGGAGAAGCTGTTTTATTTTCCCAAAGAGGAAGAATCTGTATTATTTTCCCAATGAGGAAGAAGAATATGTTTTATTTTCCTAATGAGGAAGAAGCTGTTTTATTTTCCCAATGAGGAAGAAGCTGTTTTATTTTCCCAATGAGGAAGAATCTGCTTTGTTTTCCTTTTGAGGGAGAAGAAGCTGTTTTATGTTCCTAATGAGGAAGTAGAAGCTGTTTTATGTTCCTAATGAGGAAGAAGAATGCTGTTTTATTTTCCTAGTGAGGGAGAAGAAGGTGTTTTATTTTCCTAATCAGGAAGGAGAAGCTGTTTTATTTTCCTAATGAAGAATAAGCTGTTTTATCTTCCCAAAGAGGAAGAATCTGTTTTATTTTCCTAGTGAGGGAGAAGAAGCTGTTTTATTTTACCAATGAGGAAGAAGAAGGTGTTTTATTTTCCTAATGAGGAAGGAGAAGCTGTTTTATTTTCCCAAAGAGGAAGAATCTGTTTTATTTTCCCAAAGAGGAAGAATCTGTTTTATTTTCCCAATGAGGAAGAAGAAGCTGTTTTATTTTCCTAATGAAGAAGAGGCTGTTTTATTTTCCTAATGAGGAAGAAGCTGTTTTATTTTCCCAATGAGGAAGAAACTGTTTTATTTTCCCAATGAGGAAGAAGCTGCTTTGTTTTCCTAGGGAGGGAGAAGAAGCTGTTTTATGTTCCTAATGAGGAAGTAGAAGCTGTTTTATGTTCCTAATGAGGAAGAAGAATGCTGTTTTATTTTCCTAGTGAGGGAGAAGAAGCTGTTTTATTTTCCCAATGAGGAAGAAGAAGGTGTTTTATTTTCCTAATGAGGAAGGAGAAGCGGTTTAATTTTCCTAATGAAGAAGAAGCTGTTTTATTTTCCCAAAGAAGAAGAATCTGTTTTATTTTCCCAATGAGGAAGAAGAAGATGTTTTATTTTCCTAATGAGGAAGAAGAAGCTGTTTTATTTTCCTAATGAAGAAGAGGCTGTTTTATTTTCCTAATGAGGAAGAAGCTGTTTTATTTTCCCAATGAGGAAGAAACTGTTTTATTTTCCCAATGAGGAAGAAGCTGTTTTATTTTCCTGATGAGGAAGAAAAAGGTGTTTTACGTTCCTAATGAGAAAGAAGAAGCTGTTGTATGTTCCTAATGAGGAAGTAGAAGCTGTTTTATGTTCCTACTGATGAAGAAGCTGTTTTATTTTCCTAATGAGGAAGGAGAAGCTGTTTTATTTTCCCAATGAAGAAGAATCTGTTTTATTTTCCCAATGAGGAAGAATCTGTTTTATTTTCCCAATGAGGAAAAAGATGATGTTTTATTTTCCTAATGATGAAGTAGAAGCTATTTTATATTCCTAATGAAGAAGAGGCTGTTTTATTTTCCCAATGAAGAAAAAGCTGTTTATTTTCCCACTGAGGAAGAAGCTGCTTTGTTTTCCTAGTGAGGGAGAAGAAGCTGTTTTATTTTCCTAATGAGGAAGAAGAAGCTGTTTTATTTTCTAAATGAAGAAGAAGCTGTTTTATTTTCCCATTGAGGAAGAAGCTGTTTTATTTTCCCAATGAGGAAGAAGCTGTTTTATTTTTCTAATGAGGAAGACAAAGCTGTTTTATTTTCCTACTGAGGAACAAGAAGCTGTTTTATTTTCCTAAAGAGGAAGAAGAAGCTGTTTTATTTTCCTACTGAAGAAGAAGCTGTTTTATTTTCCTAATGAGGAAGAAGCTGTTTTATTTTCCTAATGAAGAAGAAGAAGCTATTTTATTTTCCTAATGAAGAAGAAGCTGTTTTATTTTCCCAATGAGGAATACGCTATTTTATTTTCCTAATGAAGAAGAAGCTGTTTTATTTTCCTGATGAGGAAGAAGCTATTTTATTTTCCTGAAGAAGAAGATGAAGCTGTTTTATTTTCCTAATGAAGAAGAAGCTGTTTTATTTTCCCAAATGAGGAAAAAGCTGTTTTATTTTCCTAGTGAGGGAGACAAAGCTGTTTTATTTTCCTAATGAGGAAGAAGAAGCTGTTTTATTTGCCTACTGAAGAAGACGCTGTTTTATTTTCCTAATGAAAAAGAAGCTGTTTTATTTTCCTGATGAGGAAGAAGCTGTTTTATTTTCCTAGTGAGGGAGACAAAGCTGTTTTATTTTCCTAATGAGGAATAAGAAGCTGTTTGATTTTCCTAATGAAGAAGAAGCAGTTTTATTTTACCATTGAGGAATAAGCTGTTTTATTTTCCCGATGAGGAAAAGGCTGTTTTATTTTCCTAGTGAGGGAGAAGAAGCTGTTTTATTTTCCTAATGAGGAAGAAGAAGCTGTTTTTTGTTCCTTATGAGGAAGAAGGAGCTATTTTATTTTCCTAATGAGGAAGAAGAAGATATTTTATTTTCCCTAAGAGGAAGAAGAAGCTGATTTATGTTCCTAATGAAGAAGAAGCTGTTTTATTTTCCCAATGAGGAAGAAGCTGTTTTATTTTCCTAGTGAGGGAGAAGAAGCTGTTTTATTTTCCTAATGAGGAAGAAGAAGCTGTTTTATGTTCCTATTGAAGAAGAAGCTGTTTTATGTTCCCAACGAGGAAGATCTGTTTTATTTTCCTAGTGAGGGAGAAGAAGCTATTTTATTTTCCTAATGAGGAAGAAGAAGCTGTTTTATTTTCCTAATGAAGAAAAAGCTGTTTTATTTTCCCGATGAGGAAGAAGCTATTTTATTTTCCTAAAGAAGAAGAAGAAGCTGTTTTATTTTCCTAAAGAGGAAGAAGCTGTTTTATTTTCCTACTGAGGAAGAAGAAGCTGTTTTATGTTCCTAATGAAGAAGAAGCTGTTTTATTTTCCCAATGAGGAAGAAGCTGTTTTATTTTCCTAGTGAGGGAGAAGAAGCTGTTTTATTTTCCTAATGAGGAATAAGAAGCTGTTTTATTTTCCTAATGAGGAAGGAGAAACTGTTTTATTTTCCCAAAGAGGAAGAATCTGTATTATTTTCCTAATGAGGAAGAAGAAGCTGTTTTATTTTCCTAATGAAGAAGAAGCTGTTTTATTTTCCCAATGAGGAAGTAGCTGTTTTATTTTCCTAGTGAGGGAGAAGAAGCTGTTTTATTTTCCTAATGAGGAAGTAGAAGCTGTTTTATTTTCCCAAAGAGGAAGAATCTGTATTATTTTCCCAATGAGGAAGAAGAAGCTGTTTTATTTTCCTAATGAGGAAGAAGAAGCTGTTTTATTTTCCTAATGAGGAAGAAGAAGGTGTTTTACGTTCCTAGTGAGGGAGAAGAAGCTGTTTTATTTTCCTAATGAGGAAGAAGCTGTTTTATTTTCCTAATGAGGAATAAGAAGGCTGATGTCACTGGTGCAATTTGACTTTTTTTTGTGTCCATTTTTTATCCAAGATAATATTCAGATTTTTTACTTCCATTTCGGGGTCTGGGCTGTGGTCGAATGTATTTGGCCAACGTAAGGGATCCAGATGTCAGATTTCTCTTCACGATTAGAATCTCTGTTTCATCGGGTTTTCAAGTAGTTCGAGTCCCTCCAGCTTTTACTCGCGAACAGCCAGTCTCTGATCCTACCGGACCGGTTGCCATTCCAAAGTCGGGGTGTCATCTGACTAGTTAAAGAAGACAACTCTCAATTGATGAATGACCTCCATTAAAGGGCAGAGAAGCATGTTAAACAGCCTGGGCAACAATGCAGATCCCTGTGGGACTGCACAATGAATGCAGAGAGATTGCGAGGAGAAGGGAGCTAGGTGCACTGCATGGGTAGAAATTGCACATCGCTTTCTGATTATAAAGAACAAGCAGCTAGCCTTGAGAAATGACTAGAAGAGAGGGGTTGCACTAGAAAACTCTTAAATAATTCTAGTGAGAGGGGACAATACACAGCTAGGGAACCGTTGCTAGGGATACCACATTGCACACCTTCATGTGTGTTATGAAACTCAATCCTAAAACACAGAACATTTAAAAAATAATGTACAAATACTGCCCATTGATGGTGCCCCCGTCGCCTCTGGAAGAAGTCCCCACATTTTCACTGAAGAGGTAGAAACTTGAAGGACCAATTAGTCCATTTTAAAAATTGATGTGAGAAACAATGAATCAGATATTTGGCTTTAAAAGATGGTTGAGCCCCTCACTGACTAGATCGTCTGACGACTTCAAAAGGAGTAGAAAGAAGGACTCATTTGGACCCTGGCTGAATGTTCAGTCTGCCTTGCAGCTTCTGTCCGTGAAGGAAGGCCAGGATTCCAAGAGGGAAGCAAGATCCCTCCCCTAGATATCTCCCATGGAACAGAGGGAGATACCGAACACAGAGGAGCCATCTAGCAGCTCCAGAACCGGTACCCAGGCAGCACACAACGTGCCCTGCTAGGTTCTGTCAGCAAGCTTCCTAGGTGGGAAGTGCCAGAGAGTCTCTGACCAAAGGACAATGCCATTATTGCCTGCAAACACTCTCCTCAGCTTTGGGTTGTCCGCCTTGAAAGGACGCCACGAGCCCTGCGAATAAGCTAGGTGAAGTGCCACACAAGCATCAACCAGCATCCATCTTTTAAGGACATTTTCGAGACAGTCGAGCCCTCAAACTGCGTCCGGCTGCACCACTGACTGTTGTCACGCTGCAGTCACTGAAGCATGTTTGTTTTTGTTTTAATAATAATAAAGTAGATATTGCTATACAACCTCGACTGGACCGTCCCTTTTATCATTGGGTACTAATTATATTTTCGCTGTGTTGCAACTAACCAACGATCAATGACCTTGCAGAGATAAGCCTGCTGTTCCGTCCATGTTACCAAAATTGGGCAAGGAGGTTTATAATTTACTTGTGTTCCAATCTGTTCGGATTCATTCTGGAGTACTAGAGGTGTGGGGCAGATTGATGGTTTAGAAACCGCTATTCATCCCTGGACCACTGGTGCCCTGGAAGTTGATTCGTCACAAGGCCTGTGTCCCCGGCCCGGTTTCCCTGTGCGTCACAGGCCCTGATGTCTCCTTTGTGTCACAGGCCTGGATTCCCCTGTGTGTCACAGGCCTGGGTTCCCCTGAGTGTCACAGGCCTGGGTTCCCCTGTGTGTCACAGGCCTGGATTCTCCTGTGAGTCACAGGCCCTGGTTCCCATGTATGTCACAGGCCCCAGTTTGACTGTGTCTTCCAGGCCTGTGTCCCCCTGCGTGTCATATGCCTGGGGTCCCCTGTGTCTCACAGGCCTGGGCTCCCCTGTGTGTCACAGGCCCGGGTTCCCCTGTGTGTCACAGGCCTGGGTTCCCCTGGGTGTCACAGGCCCGGGTTCTCGTGTGTGTCACATGCCCGGGTTACCATGTTTGTCACAGGCCTGGGCTCCCCTGTGTGTCACAGGCCTGGGCTCCCCTGTGTGTCACAGGCGTGGGCTCCCCTGTGTGTCACAGGCCTGGGGTCCCCTGTGTCTCACAGTCCTGGGTTCCCCTGTGTCTCACAGGCCCGGGTTCTCGTGTGTGTCACAGGCCCGGGTTCCCCTGTGTGTCACAGGCCCGGGTTCCCCTGTGTGTCACAGGCCTGGGCTCCCCTGTTTGTCACAGGCGTGGGCTCCCCTGTGTGTCACAGGCCTGGGATCCCCTGTGTCTCACAGGCCTGGGTTCCCCTGTGTGTCACAGGCCCGGGTTCTCGTGTGTGTCACAGGCCCGGGTTACTGTGTGTGTCACAGGTCTGGGTTCCCCTGTGTGTCACAGGCCTGGGCTCCCCTGTGTGTCACAGGCGTGGGCTCCCCTGTGTGTCACAGGCCTGGGGTCCCCTGTGTCTCACAGGCCTGGGTTCCCCTGTGTGTCACAGGCCCGGGTTCCCCTGTGTGTCACAGGCTTGGGTTCCCCTGTGTCTCACAGTCCCGCGTTCCCCTGTGTCTCACAGGCCTGGATTCCCCTGTGTGTCACAGGCCTGGGTTCCCCTGAGTGTCACAGGCCTGGGTTCCCCTGTGTGTCACAGGCCTGGATTCTCCTGTGAGTCACAGGCCCTGGTTCCCATGTATGTCACAGGCCCCAGTTTGACTGTGTCTTCCAGGCCTGTGTCCCCCTGCGTGTCATATGCCTGGGGTCCCCTGTGTCTCACAGGCCTGGGCTCCCCTGTGTGTCACAGGCCCGGGTTCCCCTGTGTGTCACAGGCCTGGGTTCCCCTGGGTGTCACAGGCCCGGGTTCTCGTGTGTGTCACATGCCCGGGTTACCATGTTTGTCACAGGCCTGGGCTCCCCTGTGTGTCACAGGCCTGGGCTCCCCTGTGTGTCACAGGCGTGGGCTCCCCTGTGTGTCACAGGCCTGGGGTCCCCTGTGTCTCACAGTCCTGGGTTCCCCTGTGTCTCACAGGCCCGGGTTCTCGTGTGTGTCACAGGCCCGGGTTCCCCTGTGTGTCACAGGCCCGGGTTCCCCTGTGTGTCACAGGCCTGGGCTCCCCTGTTTGTCACAGGCGTGGGCTCCCCTGTGTGTCACAGGCCTGGGATCCCCTGTGTCTCACAGGCCTGGGTTCCCCTGTGTGTCACAGGCCCGGGTTCTCGTGTGTGTCACAGGCCCGGGTTACTGTGTGTGTCACAGGTCTGGGTTCCCCTGTGTGTCACAGGCCTGGGCTCCCCTGTGTGTCACAGGCGTGGGCTCCCCTGTGTGTCACAGGCCTGGGGTCCCCTGTGTCTCACAGGCCTGGGTTCCCCTGTGTGTCACAGGCCCGGGTTCCCCTGTGTGTCACAGGCTTGGGTTCCCCTGTGTCTCACAGTCCCGCGTTCCCCTGTGTCTCACAGGCCTGGATTCCCCTGTGTGTCACAGGCCCAGGTTCTCGTGTGTGTCACAGGCCGGGGTTACCCTGTGTGTCACAGGTCTGGGTTCCTCCGTGTGTCACAGGCCTGGGTTCCCCTGTGTGTCACAGGCCCGGGTTCCCCTGTGTGTAACAGGCCTGGGTTTCTCTGTGTGTCACAGGCCCGGGTTTCCCTGTGTGTCACAGGCCCGGTTTCCCCTGTGTGTCACAGGCCCGGGTTCCCCTGTGTGTCACAGGCCCGGTTTCCCCTGTGTGTCACAGGCCCGGGTTCCCCTGTGTGTCACAGGCCTGGGTTCCCCTGTGTGTCACAGACCCGGGTTCCCCTGTGTGTCACAGGCCCGGGTTCCCCTGTGTCTCACAGGTCTGGGTTCCCCTGTGTGTCACAGGTCTTGTTTCCCCGGTGTGTCACAGGCCTGGGATCCCCTGTGTGTCACAGGCCTGTGTTCCCCTGTGTCTCGCAGGCCTGGGTTCCCCTGAGTCTCACAGGCCTGGGTTCCCCTGTGTGTCGAAGGCCTGGGTTCCCCTGTGTGTCACAGGCCTGGGTTCCCCTGTATCTCACAGGCCTGGGTTCCCCTGTGTGTCGCAGGCCCGGGTTTCCCTGTGTGTCACAGGCCTGGGTTCCCCTGTGTGTCACAGGCCCGGGTTCCCCTGTATCGCACAGGCCCGGGTTCCCCTGTGTCTCAGAGACACGGATTCCCCTGTGTGTCACAGGCACGGGTTCCCCTGTGTGTCACAGGCCTGGATTCCCCTGTGTCTCACAGGTCTGGGTTCCCCTGTGTCTCACAGTCCTGGGTTCCCCTGTGTCTCACAGGCCTGGGTTCCCCTGTGTCTCACAGGCCTGGATTCCCCTGCATCTCACAGGTTCCCCTGTGTGTCACAGGTCCAGATTCCCTTGTGTCTCACAGGTCTGGATTCCCCTGTGTGTCACAGGCCTGGGTTCCCCTGTGTGTCACAGGCCCGGGTTCCCCTGTGTGTCACAGGCCCGGGTTCCCCTGTGTCTCGCAGGCCCGGCTTCCCCTGTGTGTCACAGGCCAGGTTTCCCCTGTGTCTCACAGGCCTGGATTCCCCTGTGTGTCACAGGCCTGGGTTCTCGTGTGTGTCACAGGCCCGGGTTACCCTGTGTGTCACAGGTCCGGGTTACCCTGTGTGGCACTGGTCCGGGTTCCCCTGTGTGTCACAGACCTGGGTTCCCCTGTGTGTCACAGGCCTGGATACCCCTGTGTGTCAAAGGCCTGGGGTCTCGTGTGTGTCGCAGGCCTGGGTTCCCCTGTGTGTCACAGGCCTGGGTTCCCCAGTGTCTCAAAGGTCGGGATTCCCCTGTGTCTCACAGGCCTGGGTTCCCCTGTGTGTCACAGGCCCGGGTTGTTCCCCTGTGTCTCGCAGGCCTGGTTCCCCTGAGTGTCACAGGCACGGGTTCCCCTGTGTGTCACAGGCCTGGATTCCCCTGTGTCTCGCAGGTCTGGGTTCCCCTGTGTCTCACAGTCCTGGGTTCCCCTGTGTCTCACAGGCCTGGATTCCCCTGTGTCTCACAGGTTCCCCTGTGTCTCACAGGTCCAGATTTCCTTGTGTCTCACAGGCCTGGACTCCCCTGTGTGTCACAGGCCTGGGTTCCCCTGTGTGTCACAGGCCTGGATTCCCCTGTGTCTCACAGGCCTGGATTCCCCTGTTTGTCACAGGCCTGGTTTCCCCTGTGTCTCACAGGCCTGGATTCCCCTGTGTGACACAGGCCTGGGTTCTCGTGTGTGTCACAGGCCCGGGTTACCCTATGTGTCACAGGTCCGGGTTACCCCGTGTGTCACAGGTCCGGGCTCCCCTGTGTGTCACAGACCTGGGTTCCCCTGTGTGTCACAGGCCTGGATTCCCCTGTGTGTCAAAGGCCTGGGTTCTCGTGTGTGTCGCAGGCCTGGGTTCCCCTGTGTGTCGCAGGCCTGGGTTCCCCTGTGTCTCACAGGCCTGGGTTCCCCTGTGTGTCACAGGCCCGGGTTGTTCCCTTGTGTGTCACAGGCCTGGGTTCCCCTGTGTCTCGCAGGCCTGGTTCCCCTGAGTATCACAGGTCTGGGTTCCCCTGTGTCTCGCAGGCCTGGTTTCCCCTGTGTCTCACAGTCCTGGGTTCCCCTGTGTCTCACAGGCCTGGATTCCCCTGTGTGTCACAGGTTCCCCTGTGTGTCACAGGTCCAGATTCCCTTGTGTCTCACAGGCCCGGGTTCCCCTGTGTGTCACAGGCCCGGGTTCCCCTGTGTGTCACAGGTCCGGGTTCCCCTGTGTGTCACAGGCCCGGGTTCCCCTGTGTGTCACAGTCCCGGGTTACCCTGTGTGTCACAGGTCTGGGTTCCCCTGTGTGTCACAGGCCCTGGTTCCCCTGTGTGTCACAGAACAGGGTTCCCCTGTGTCTCAGAGGTCCGGGTTCCCCTGTGTCTCAAGGTCTGAGTTCCCCTGTGTGTCACAGGCCTGGGTTCCCCTGTGTCTCACAGGCCTGGGTTCCCCTGTGTCTCACAGGTCTGGGTTCCCCTGTGTGTCACAGGCGCGGGTTCCCCTGTGTGTCACAGGTGTGAGGAGAAGGCCAGAGGACGAGGCCTGCACTCCTCTTTGCAGCTCCGCTGCGAGTGCCCCCATCAGCTGAGCTGGATCAGCTGTCTGCAGCGTTCGACCTTCGTTTTGGTGTCCCTACGTGCTTCGCGCACATTTCAGAGGCCTCCACCATGGAAGGCATGATCACCGACTGCAACAATGCTTTTCAAAAAGCATCTTTTGAAACTCCCGCCGACCCGATGCCTCTTCCCGCCCGCAGTCCGCAGCCTGATACTGCTTCCCGCCCTTCCGGCTCCACCCCCCCACCATAAAGGGAGACGGGGCTCACCGCCAGGCAAAGCCGCGAGAAGGCCAGAGGACAAGGCCTGCACTCCTCTTTGCAGCTCCGCTGTGAGTTCCCCCATCAGCTGAGCTGGATCAGCTGTCTGCAGCGTTCGACCTTCGTTTTGGTACCCCTGTGTGCTTCACGCACATTTCAGAGGCCTCCACCATGGAAGGCATGATCACCGTCTGCAACAATGCTTTTCAAAAAGCATCTTTTGAAACTCCTGCCAACCCGATGCGTCTTCCCGCCCGCCGCCCGCCGCCCGCAGCCTGATACGGCTTCCCGCCCTTCTGGCTCCACCCCCCCACCATAAAGGGAGACGGGGCTCACCGCCAGGCGAAGCCGCGAGGAGAAGGCCAGAGGACAAGGCCTGCACTCCTCTTTGCATCTCTTCGCTGCTCGAAGTCTGCCGTTTGCCGTGTCTGAAGTGAAACCCTGCCTGCATCACAAGGTAAGGAGTCCCACACTCCTGATCAAGTTAACTCACTCGCCACCAGAACCCAGCGTCTGCGTGCTTGTAGCTCTACATGTACACCACCCTCTATACCCACACCAACAAGCGTACAAAAAGCACGCCTGCAGACCAGAACAATGAACCTCTCTACTAGCCCAAACACTCCAGCCGCACCTAACTTCAATCCCCATAGGCTGCGCCTCATTATGGATCAGAGCACACGCAGTAAGCACTACCCTGACCACAATGCTTCTGTAACATTGGCCACAACCCCGGGTAAGGCACCACCCGCAGGCCTGCATGTGGCTATACCAATGTGCAATTCTTCTACCACAGCCTTGCCACCGACCAATGTAAATGCTACTTTATCCATGCCTATGACCCTAGAAAATGTGCCCCCCAGTATTTCTAATGTGATTACCGCAATGTGCAATTCTTCTACCACAGCCTTGCCACCGACCAATGTAAATGCTACTTTATCCATGCCTATGACCCTAGAAAATGCGCCCCCCAGTATTCCTAATGTGATTACCGCAATGTGCAATTCTTCTACCACAGCCTTGCCACCTACTAATGTTAATGCCTCGTCCGAACCCCACCTCAAGTGTGCCCTTATCAACGCCCGATCCATCAATGCACACGCCCTAGACATCCACGACCTCATCACCACCCTAGACCTAGATCTTTTAATGATCACTGAAACCTGGCTACACGAAGCCTCATGTCCCGCTCTATCCCTCGCTCTCCCACCAGGCTATGCCATCACTAGACACGATCGCCTGACCACAGGAGACGGTGTTGCTCTCATAGCCAAAGACTCGATCTCCATTAGAAACTATAAATAACAACAGTGACTACCTCCAACTGAAACTCACCATCTCACACCACTGCACCATCACCCTACACCTCGTCTACCGACCACCACGCCCACTGGGAGACTTCCAGGCCTCCCTCACACACCTCCTGGCCGACAACCTAAAAAAGTCATCTAAAGCCATTCTCCTCTGTGACCTCAACCTAGGCCTGCATGACCCCAAAGACCTTGCTGCCAAATCACTTGACAAAGCTTTGGTCACTCTAAGATTCACAAACACCATCACAGACCCCACTCACACACTAGGCAGATCACTAGACTGGATAGCTCACCACAACTGTCCACTCACAGTCACAGGCAATACCCCCACCCCATGTCTCCGACCACCACACCATCACCTTTAACATCCCCACCTCCGCCTCGTCACCCCCCCTACCCTTCCCTTCAGCTCTCACAAGAAGTGCCCGCCAACTGACCAAAGAAAGACTCCTTCCCTTCCTACAGGACCTGCCTTTAGACACCCCTTTTCCAATGACCCAGAAACCCTTGCCAAGAACTACAACTCTGCTATCATAGCAGCAATCAATGCCATCGCTCCACTTAAACCACGCAAAACCAAATGCACCAGCCGCACCAATGCGTGGTTCACCCAAGACCTTCTCAAACTGCGTACAGACAAGCGAGCAGCACTAGCCCAATGGCAAACATCCTGTGATGATAAAGACAAACTTAGCTTCAAATCCCTCGCAAATGAATATAAGAAAGCCATCATCAAAGCCAAAGCCGAATCATTCGAAGATAGAATCTCCGAAGCCAAATCAAACACCAAAGAAATGTTCGCCATATTCGGGGAACTCGAGACCCCTACACCAACCCCCAAAAATTTCACCAAAGATAAAGCATGGTGTGATGACATCCAAACAGCTATGCGCAACAAGATCAGCTCACTCCAAGCCAAAATTCTGAACACTAAACTAGCGCTCCCCACCACTCCTACCCCCCTCAACCCCCCCCACTTCCTCACCCACAGAGGCCGCCCCACCTTCTCTTTCAAAACCATTCAAGAGAAAGACATCAACATCTTGAAAAACATCAAACCCTCCAACTGCAAAGGAGACCCTTGCCCCGCTTCCATCATCAAAGACTGCGCTGACACCCTTGCTCCGTTCCTAACAGCATTCGTCAATGCATCCTTCACCACAGGGAGAGTCTCCTCTTGCCTCAAGGAAGCATGGGTCCGACCGCACATAAAAAAACCTACACTTGACCCCACCTCCCCCAACAACTACCGCCCCATCACCACAGTCCCATTCCTCCTCAAGATTCTGGACAAGGCAGCCTACCTGCAGGTCCAGCACTTCGTCGAAGAGCATAATCTCCTAGGACTGAGACTATCCGGGTTTCGGCCTAGACATGGGACAGAGACTGCCCTACTCGACCTCAAAAACCGAATGGATGACGCAAGGGACCAAGGCAAACCTGTCCTGCTCCTCCTCCTCGACCTCTCTGCAGCTTTCGATCTTGTAGATCAAGACATCCTCTGCCATCACCTCACCTCCACAGCCAACTTCTCCCAAGAAACTGCCACATGGATCACCTCCTTCCTCCAAGGCAGGACCATGCAGGTCTTCTCTGACCTAGCCACGGCGTCACCCACCATCATGCTATGTGGGGTGCCCCAAGGCTCCTGCCTCTCACCCACCATCATGCTATGTGGGGTGCCCCAAGGCTCCTGCCACTCCCCCACCCTCTACAACATCTTCACCCGCTCCCTCTTCCTCATCCTCGACGCCATGGGCATCTCATACACCAACTACGCCGACGACACTCAGATCCTTCTCACATTAACAGGTGACTATGACACTGACTGCGCAACTCTCAACAACATATATAACACAATCCAAATGTGGATGGATATCAACAGCCTTTGCCTTAACTCAGACAAAACTGAGCTCCTTCTCGTAGGATCCCCTGACACCCTCAAGAAACTAGACTCCCAGTTCAGCCATTTTACCATTGACTCAGTCAGGATCCCAATACTGGACACAGTAAAAACAAAAGGCGTCTACCTAGACTCTAACCTATCTATGACCAGACAAGTGAACACGATCGCCTCCTCTACTGCCTACTATGCAAAACTCCTCAACGCAATCAGGCCTTTTCTGTCCAAAGACACTTGCACCAACATAGCTAGAGCCATAACTGGCTCCTGGCTAGACTACTGTAACGTTCTCTTCCTAGGGACCTCCAACAAAAACCTCGAGAAGCTGCAAGTAATTCAGAACAGCGCCCTGCGTGCTGCACAAGGCATTGCTAAGAGAGAGCACATCTCGGCTGCCAGGAAAGCGTCCCATTGGATCCGCGTAAAGGAAAGGATTATATTCAAGGCGCTAAGCATCACCCACAAATGTGTCCATCTCTCAGCCCCAGCGTACCTATCCCAGAGAATCCACCCGTCGCTTCCACAAGACCCACCAGGACCCCCTATGCCAACTTGCTCTCAGTACCCAGGGTAAAAAGAGCTAGAGCAGGTGGCGCCAGCTTCCCCTACCTCGCTGCTCTACACTGGAACACCCTTCCCACCTCACTGCGAGCTGAACCTTCACTGACTGCTTTCCGCAAAGCCATGAAAACTACCCTGTTCACCTAACCAGCCTCACATGCTCAAACTTTAATGACTAACATGTATGATGTACTATGGTGCATGATGTACCTTGCTGGATGATTCTCCCTATTGCTTAGCTCCGGGACCGGCCTCACTGTGACCCAAGGCACAACATGTACCTGTAACTAAGTTCCCGTACAAGTAACAGCGCCACAATGCCCCTGGGCTGCCTGCGCGCTATATAAATGTAATAAATAAATAAATAAATAAATGTGTCACAGGTCCGGGTTCCCCTGTGTCTCACAGGCCTGGATTCCCCTGTGTGTCACAGGCCCGAGTTCCCCTGTGTGTCACAGGCCTGGGTTCCCCTGTGTCTCACAGGCCTGGGTTCCTCTGTGTCTCACAGGCCTGGATTCCCCTGTGTCTCACAGGCCTGGATTCCCCTGTGTGTCACAGGCCTGGATTCCCCTGTGTCTCACAGGCCTGGATTCCCCTGTGTGTCACAGGCCCGAGTTCCCCTGTGTGTCACAGGCCTGGGTTCCCCTGTGTCTCACAGGCCCGGATTCCCCTGTGTGTCACAGGCCCGGGTTCCCCTGTGTCTCACAGGCCTGGATTCCCCTGTGTGTCACAGGCCCGAGTTCCCCTGTGTGTCACAGGCCTGGGTTCCCCTGTGTCTCACAGGCCTGGATTCCCCTGTGTGTCACAGGCCTGGGTTCTCGTGTGTGTCACAGGTCCGGGTTCCCCTGTGTGTCACAGGCCCGGGTTCCCCTGTGTGTCACAGGTCCGGGTTACCCTGTGTGTCACAGGCCTGGATTCCCCTGTGTGTCACAGGCCTGGATTCCCCTGTGTGTCACAGGCCCAGGTTCTTGTGTGTGTCACAGGCCCGGGTTACCATGTGTGTCACAGGCCCGGGTTCCCCTGTGTCTCACAGGCCTGGGTTCCCCTGTGTCTCACAGGCCTGGATTCCCTGTGTGTCACAGGCCTGGGTTCTCGTGTGTGTCACAGGTCCGGGTTCCCCTGTGTATCACAGGCCCGGGTTCCCCTTGTGTCACAGGTCCGGGTTCCCCTGTGTGTCACAGGCCCGCTGAGGGGCGGGTAGGTATTCCAGACTCGAGGCCTTCGTCCCATGTGACCTATCCCCTGAGCCACGTCAGAGGGCTCTGGAATGAGGCCTTTGGTGGCTCCATGGGTAGGAGTGCAATGGCTTCCCTTAATCAGAGGGCGCGAGATGTCTATGGGACTTAATGAGCGTCTTCTGGGGCCTCCTTTCATTACCGGGTACAGGCGGCGCATCCCCCAGACACCGGGTAATTACCCGCCTAGATTTCTGCAGAAACCACATGAAAGGCGCGGCAGAGCATCACGCGCACTCCTGCGACTGCACCCAGCTGCCACATCCAGAACCAGACTGCCACGTCCAACGCTGTCCCCTGGGAGGCCCCACCTGCCCGTCACGCCCAGTACTGGCCTCTCTGAGCCTGCACCGGCCCGCCACCCTATAGTGGGCTCAATGACCCTGCGCATGCCTTCTTCCACCAGTACTGGCCTCTGAGAGCCTGCACCCGTTCACTTCTACTTCCAGTACTGGCTTCACTGAGCCGTCACTGGCCCACGAGCTCGTCTCTAGTGCTGGCCTCGACGAGCATGCACAGGTCTTAACATCCACGACTGGCCTCCGTCCGCCACCGCCTTTCTTCCAGCTCCAACACCGTCCTACCTGAGCCCACACATTTCACTGCCTTTACTACTGCCCTCATTGAGGTGCATGCACCCGTAAACTCCATGACCCCGGTGGGGCTCCTTGCACCATGTGGGCTCCATGCACCATGTAGGTTTCATGCCCCCTGTGGCCTACATGCACTCGGGGCCTCCTTGCACCATGTGGGCTCCATGCACCATGTAGGTTTCATGCACCCTGTGGCTCCATGCTCCCCGTAGCTCCATGAACCCGGAGGGGCTCCTTGCACCCTGTGGCCTCCATGCACCATACAGGTTTCATGCATCCTGTGGCCTACATGCACTCGGTGCCTCCTTGCACCATGTGGGCTCCATTGCCCTGCTGCCCTATGGGCCAGCCCTTGTGTGAGAGGGGCCCCTTCTGACAGAGCACCACCTGGCTCTTGCCAGCATGTTGGACATTGCCCTGCTGCCCCATGGCCCAGCCCTTGTGTGAGAGGGACTCCTTCTTCCAGAGCACCCCCTGGCTCTTGCCAGCATGTTGGGCATTGCCCTGCTGCCCTATGGGCCAGCCCTTGTGTGAGAGGGACCCCTTCTGCCAAAGCACCCCCTGGCCCTTGCCAGCATGTTGGGCATTGCCCTGTTGGCCTATGGGCCAGTCCTTGTGTGAGAGGAGCTCCTTCTGACAGGGCACCCCCTGGCCCTTGCCAGCATGTTGGGCATTGCCCTGTTGGCCTATGGGCCAGCCCTTGTGTGAGAGGGGCTCCTTCTCACAGAGCACCCCCTGGCCCTTGCTACCATGTTGGGCATTGCCCTGTTGGCCTATGGGCCAGCCCTTGTGTGAGAGGGGCTCCTTCTCACAGAGCACCCCCTGGCCCTTGCTACCATGTTGGGCATTGCCCTGTTGGCCTATGGGCCAGCCCTTGTGTGAGAGGGACCCCTTCTGCCAAAGCACCCCCTGGCCCTTGCCAGCATGTTGGGCATTGCCCCGTTGGCCTATGGGCCAGCCCTTGTGTGAGAGAGACCCCTTCTGCCAAAGCACCCCCTGGCCCTTGCCAGCATGTTGGGCATTGCCCTGTTGGCCTATGGGCCAGCCCTTGTGTGAGAGGGACCCCTTCTGCCAAAGCACCCCCTGGCCCTTGCCAGCATGTTGGGCATTGCCCTGTTGGCCTATGGGCCAGCCCTTGTGTGAGAGGGGCTCCTTCTCACAGAGCACCCCCTGGCCCTTGCTACCATGTTGGGCATTGCCCTGTTGGCCTATGGGCCAGCCCTTGTGTGAGAGGGGCCCCTTCTGACAGAGCACCCCCTGGCCCTTGCCAGCATGTTGGGCATTGCACTACTGCCCTATGGGCCAGTCCTTGTGTGAGAGGGGCCCCTTCTCACAGAGCGCCCCCTGGCCCTTGCCAGCATGTTGGGCATTGCCCTGTTGGCCTATGGGCCAGTCCTTGTGTGAGAGAGACCCCTTCTGCCAAAGCACCCCCTGGCCCTTGCCAGCATGTTGGGCATTGCCCTGTTGGCCTATGGGCCAGCCCTTGTGTGAGAGGGACCCCTTCTGCCAAAGCACCCCCTGGCCCTTGCCAGCATGTTGGGCATTGCCCTGTTGGCCTATGGGCCAGCCCTTGTGTGATAGGGGCTCCTTCTCACAGAGCACCCCCTGGCCCTTGCTACCATGTTGGGCATTGCCCTGTTGGCCTATGGCCCAGCCCTTGTGTGAGAGGGACCCCTTCTGCCAAAGCACCCCATGGCCCTTGTCAGCATGTTGGGCATTGCCCTGTTGGCCTATGGGCCAGCCCTTGTGTGAGAGGGGCTCCTTCTCACAGAGCACCCCCTGGCCCTTGCTACCATGTTGGGCATTGCCCTGTTGGCCTATGAGCCAGCCCTTGTGTGAGAGGGGCCCCTTCTCACAGAGCACCCCCTGGCCCTTGCTACCATGTTGGGCATTGCCCTGTTGCCCTATGGGCCAGCCCTTGTGTGAGAGGGGCTCCTTCTGACAGGGCACCCCCTGGCCCTTGCCAGCATGTTGGGCATTGCCCTGTTGGCCTATGGGCCAGCCCTTGTGTGAGAGGGACCCCTTCTGCCAAAGCACCCCCTGGCCCTTGCCAGCATGTTGGGCATTGCCCTGTTGGCCTATGGGCCAGCCCTTGTGTGAGAGGGGCTCCTTCTCACAGAGCACCCCCTGGCCCTTGCTACCATGTTGGGCATTGCCCTGTTGGCCTATGGGCCAGCCCTTGTGTGAGAGGGGCCCCTTCTCACAGAGCACCCCCTGGCCCTTGCTACCATGTTGGGCATTGCCCTGTTGCCCTATGGGCCAGCCCTTGTGTGAGAGGGGCTCCTTCTGACAGGGCACCCCCTGGCCCTTGCCAGCATGTTGGGCGTTGCCCTGTTGGCCTATGGGCCAGCCCTTGTGTGAGAGGGGCCCCTTCTGCCAGAGCACCCCCTGGCCCTTGCCAGCATGTTGGGCGTTGCCCTGTTGGCCTATGGGCCAGCCCTTGTGTGAGAGGGGCTCCTTCTCACAGAGCACCCCCTGGCCCTTGCTACCATGTTGGGCATTGCCCTGTTGGCCTATGGGCCAGCCCTTGTGTGAGAGGGGCCCCTTCTCACAGAGCACCCCCTGGCCCTTGCTACCATGTTGGGCGTTGCCCTGTTGCCCTATGGGCCAGCCCTTGTGTGAGAGGGGCTCCTTCTGACAGGGCACCCCCTGGCCCTTGCCAGCATGTTGGGCGTTGCCCTGTTGGCCTATGGGCCAGCCCTTGTGTGAGAGGGGCCCCTTCTGCCAGAGCACCCCCTGGCCCTTGCCAGCATGTTGGGCGTTGCCCTGTTGGCCTATGGGCCAGCCCTTGTGTGAGAGGGGCTCCTTCTCACAGAGCACCCCCTGGCCCTTGCTACCATGTTGGGCATTGCCCTGTTGGCCTATGGGCCAGCCCTTGTGTGAGAGGGGCCCCTTCTCACAGAGCACCCCCTGGCCCTTGCCAGCATGTTGGGCATTGCCCTGCTGCCCTATGGCCCAGTCCTTGTGTGAGAGGGGCCCCTTCTGACAGAGCACCCCCTGGCCCTTGCCAGCATGTTGGGCATTGTACTGCTGCCCTATGGCCCAGTCCTTGTGGGAGAGGGGCTCTTTCTGCCAGGGCACCCCCTGGCCCTTGCCAGCGCGCCTTTCTGGAGAGACAGGTCTTTTTATGCCCTGCATGGGGTTAGGAATCCCAGAAACTGGAGCTGGGTTTGGTGGCTGGGGCGCAGCCCTTCCCTTCCCGAGTGGAATCTCCTGGGGGGGGTGGAATGTCCTCGCCGTGCTCCACCCCCCCCCCCCCCCCCCCCCGCCCGCCCACGGCACAGCTGCTGTGCTGCCTAGCTGCCAGGCCCACACAGCCGCAGCAGGAAGTGGACACCACATCCGCCCGGGTGGCCGCCGGCCCAGGATGCATCTCCGGGAGGACCTTGCGGTCAGCTTAAGTGGCAGGAGCGTGTCATTAAAATGTTCCTTTAATAGCGCCAAGTTACTGGCTTCCACACCTGCAAACACTTTATGGTCAGGGCTCTGAGGAGCAGACGGCCTCAAGTCGTGGGTCCCGGCTGGCGCATCCCTCGGCAGAGGGGTGACGAAAGCCAAGAGAAAGGACCCCAACATGGGCAAAAGCACCCCGAGCTCCTGGCAGAGGGGCAGCCGGCTACTGCCACTCAGGCTAGAGTCTCTAGGAGGCCCCACTCTGTTCCTCCCTGGCACACAAGCACGGACAGAGGAAGGTTTCCGCTTGTGTTTGGTGGGCATATGCTCCGTGCTGCCATCATAAGCCCAGATGCTATGCCCAGGTACTCTCGAGAGGGGCCTCGTGTTGCCATCATATGCCTGGAACTCGCCTGACTGCCTTGGTGAGGCCCGGGGCAGCTCACCGAGCCCGGTTTGCCCCTTTCCGCATTGGGTGCGGCTAGGAGTGTGCCATCTCATCCGTGCCTTTACACGCACCACACAGCCATGGGAAGCTCTCCGATGCGGGGTAATAATACCTGGTCTCATGCCTTCGTGCAACGTCCCGACCTGCTCAGCTGCACTCTGGCTGGCTCTGCCCACATCCATGCACCAGTGCAACCAGCATGCGTGCACAAAAAGCCTCCATCCACAGAGCTCAATGGTCGCCAGGCGAGAATCCAAGATCGGGCGTTCTCCCGCTGCGCTCCCACGCTCTGGAACAACCTTCCTGCTAACCTTAGACTGGGTCCCTCCCCAGGGGCGTAGGAGACGCATACAATCTGGGGGGGGGGGGGGGCAGAGGACACCTTGGGGACTTTGCTAATGTGAATATTGGAGAGCTGGCTCAAGAGAGATACCCAGCTCATCTGTGCAATTTAGAACACAAGCGATGTGAAAGACAGACCAATGAGAGTGTTATGATATGATAGTTTATTTATATAGCGCCCATACGCAATGTGTTTCAAAGCGCTTCAAGGCAAGGGAGGGAACAAGGGAAAATACAACCACATTCTTACAGGCCATGAA
Source organism: Ambystoma mexicanum (assembly GCF_040938575.1). Taxonomy (NCBI): domain Eukaryota; kingdom Metazoa; phylum Chordata; class Amphibia; order Caudata; family Ambystomatidae; genus Ambystoma; species Ambystoma mexicanum. Next base: position 17,912,308 of record NC_090934.1, on the reverse strand, counting down.
CAGTAAGGATGTGAAATTAACTATCGTACTCGGCCTGACAACATTTCCGATTGTGCAAGAGCTGAGACATAGATAAGGAAGGGAGGGGGAGAGTGGGAAGGAAATGGAAACACAGGCGACTACCGTACTAGGCCTGACGACATTTCTGGTAGAGCCGGAGAAAGCAAAAGGTGAGGGAGAGGGGTGCAGAAAGGGAGGGGAGGAACAAAACAAGCAACTATCATACTAGGCCTGACAACATTTCAGATAGTGCTGGAAGGGTGGTGGGGAGGAAAAAAACAGTAATGGGAGGGTGGAGGAGACAGATGAGGTTGCTATCATACTAGGTCCAGGGACAATTCTGAGAGAGTAAGTGCATAGAAGAAAGTAAGGGGAGGAGATGGGGAAAAGGGAGAAGGGAAAGGAGGAGTGAACAGAGAGTAAGCAGTCAAAAAGAGTGGAGAAGCAAGAGGGGAGAGCAAATACAATTGCAGAAGTCAGTAGTAACACATAATTTTGCAAGCCAGGATACAAGATGAAGATGGGAACAGCATGATTCAGGGCCACCACGAGTACAGGATGCAAAGGACGTCCAGCATGAGAGTTGAGAAGGGTGACGAGCCGTGAATCAATGAAGTCCATAAAAGTCAAATCCAGCATTGGCCACAAGACGGTGATGGTGAAACCAGAATGTAGCAGGACAGACTCCTGCAGAAGTAGGCTGGACAGAGGGTGAGGGGGGGAGCAGGGTAGAAGAATCAAGCAAAACAGGCAACACCTGTGTGCGAGAATGGTGGGGGCACAAATGTACATCACGGGGGGACTAGAGGGGGTGGGGATAGCCTGTGGGGACAGAGGGAGTAAACACATGTTGGTGCATGCTTACCTGCTGTCTGAGCAGGGGGTCGGGCCCTGGGTCCTCCTGGTCTGAACAGGTCCAAACAGGAATTGCCCTTTTCTTCATCTGCCCTTCGCTTCGGATGCCCGGGCGAGAGACGCCCTTGATCTAAGAGTTAAGAGCAGGAAGGAAGAGGCAGGGTTAAGAAGGTGGGTGGTGCTTAGGCCAGGTAAACTAGATCCACTTGCACCTGCTCCCCATCTGCAAAGGAAGAGGGGCTGGAGGGCTCCTTAAGTAGGGAAAAGAGCAGCAAGCAGGAAAGCACCAGGTGGGCGGGGCTTGCTAAGTGGTGAAAAAGAGCAGCAAGCAGGAAGGCACTAGGTGGGCGGGGCTTGCTAAGGGGTGAAAAAGAGCAGCAAGCAGGAAGGCACCAGGTGGGCGGGGCTTGCTAAGTGGTGAAAAAGAGCAGCAAGCAGGAAAGCACCAGGTGGGCGGGGCTTGCTAAGTGGTGAAAAAGAGCGGCAAGCAGGAAGGCACTAGGTGGGCGGGGCTTGCTAAGGGGTGAAAAAGAGCGGCAAGCAGGAAGGCTCCAGGTGGGCGGGGCTTGCTAAGTGGTGAAAAAGGGCGTCAGGCAGGAAGGCACCAGGTAGGCGGGGCTTAGGCCAGGTGACCTAGATCCACTTGCACCTGCTCCCCATCTGCAAAGGAAAAGAGGCTGGAGAGCTCCTTAAGTAGGGAAAAAGAGCAGCAAACAGGAAGGCACCAGGTGGGCGGGGCTTGCTAAGTGGTGAAAAAGGGCGTCAGGCAGGAAGGCACCAGGTAGGCGGGGCTTAGGCCAGGTGACCTACATCCACTTGCACCTGCTCCCCATCTGCAAGGGGAAAGAGGCTGGAGGGCTCCTTAAGTAGGGAAAAGGAGCGGCAAACTGGAAGGCGCCAGGTGGGCGGGGCTTGCTAAGTGGTGATAAAGAGCGGCAAACAGGAAGGCACCAGGTGGGCGGGGCTTGCTAAGTGGTGAAAGAGCGGCAAACAGGAAGGCACCAGGTGGGCGGGGCTTGCTAAGTGGTGAAAGAGCGGCAAGCAGGAAGGCACTAGGTGGGCGGGGCTTGCTAAGGGGTGAAAAAGAGCGGCAAGCAGGAAGGCTCCAGGTGGGCGGGGCTTGCTAAGTGGTGAAAAAGGGCATCAGGCAGGAAGGCACCAGGTAGGCGGGGCTTAGGCCAGGTGACCTAGATCCACTTGCACCTGCTCCCCATCTGCAAGGGGAAAGAGGCTGGAGGGCTCCTTAAGTAGGGAAAAGGAGCGGCAAACTGGAAGGCGCCAGGTGGGCGGGGCTTGCTAAGTGGTGATAAAGAGCGGCAAACAGGAAGGCACCAGGTGGGCGGGGCTTGCTAAGTGGTGAAAGAGCGGCAAACAGGAAGGCACCAGGTGGGCGGGGCTTGCTAAGTGGTGAAAGAGCGGCAAGCAGGAAGGCACTAGGTGGGCGGGGCTTGCTAAGGGGTGAAAAAGAGCGTCAAGCAGGAAGGCTCCAGGTGGGCGGGGCTTGCTAAGGGGTGAAAAAGGGCGTCAGGCAGGAAGGCACCAGGTAGGCGGGGCTTAGGCCAGGTGACCTAGATCCACTTGCACCTGCTCCCCATCTGCAAGGGGAAAGAGGCTGGAGGGCTCCTTAAGTAGGGAAAAGGAGCGGCAAACTGGAAGGCGCCAGGTGGGCGGGGCTTGCTAAGTGGTGATAAAGAGCGGCAAACAGGAAGGCACCAGGTGGGCGGGGCTTGCTAAGTGGTGAAAGAGCGGCAAACAGGAAGGCACCAGGTGGGCGGGGCTTGCTAAGTGGTGAAAGAGCGGCAAGCAGGAAGGCACTAGGTGGGCGGGGCTTGCTAAGGGGTGAAAAAGAGCGGCAAGCAGGAAGGCTCCAGGTGGGCGGGGCTTGCTAAGTGGTGAAAAAGGGCGTCAGGCAGGAAGGCACCAGGTAGGCGGGGCTTAGGCCAGGTGACCTAGATCCACTTGCACCTGCTCCCCATCCTTCACATGTTAATGCCCACATTTGCCAACGGCTATTCACATTTGCAACGGTGGCGTGTTTTTAATTGAGCAAATGTGAATTGCACATGGAATATAGTATATTACATATCACCGACCGAGGAGAGCCGTGACCGCATACAGGAACGAAGCCGAAGCTCGAATCACGGTCAAGAAACATGCACTATATTTTTCTTGTGTTGTGACAGAGTAACGACTGCTTAAAAAGCATGGCCGCCCCACTACCTGCTTTAATATTTGCAAGCAAATTCTAATGGGGGCAGAGAATCTAGCAGAGAGAGCCAGAGCACATTGGGGGGCGGGGTGTCAGTCCCTCTCTGCCGGATTCTCATGGGTCACTGCCGGAGTGAGTAATAGGCATGGCAAGCAATTCAGGTGGCACCACCAGCATGCTGTCACTAGTATCAGAGGGGAATGCAGTGCCCGTCCCCCGGGCCATATCGGGCACCATTTAAAAATGTTTATAAAACAAAAGTTAGGTCCACAGATGTGTTAGTTCTTTCCACCTGAATGTTTAGATGGGGATAATTTACTATTCCAATCCAGTCCTTGTAATGTGTGAAATACTTTTTAAGATGTTCTATCTCGCACGGGGTCGGGTGCCATGAAGTACACAGAGGAACATTTGAAAGAATAGTATGTAATTGTATGATAGGTTATTTATAACACACTTAATACCCAGAGTTTTCTAAGTGGAACCTGTGGTGCTTCCGTCGTCTTGCTTCCAAGGCGAGCACCTTGCCCCTGAGCTATTCTCCCAGTACAATTGTAATTGTTTATTTGTAAAGTACTTATACACAAGTGAAGTGCTTCAAAGCGCTTTGAGGCGGGGATGGAACAAGGGAATACAGCCATCATTGTTTGGCCTTGAAGATTCCGAATGATCAAACGAAATTACTAAATTGTAGTGGGACTGTCCTGGAGGAGAAACCAAAACGTATCTTCCACTTTGGTTGTAAGTAACTTGTAAGAGGAACTTCTCTGCGATTTAACGTGTTCTGTGTAGAGTCTGGTCACCCTTGCTTGCTCAAACACCATCATGCAAGGCCTAACAAGGGAGACGGGAAACACGGTGGCTGCATGCAGGTTGGCATGACGTGGCACACAGCCTAGTGATGCCCTGCCACCATGTACAATTACTGCACGCAGATGAGCTATGCACAGGGTAGCAAAGCACGCCATGAGCAATGCACACGTATGGGTGCTGGCAGAGTCTGGCGGGGCAAGGTGATGTGCTAGCTCACGACACCACACGGAGACTGATGTAGGGTGAGGTGCGTGAGGATGTGCTCATCAAACGGTGGCTAGTGACACGCACTTTGGTGAGGCCGAGTGTCATAAGTGTAGACGTGATCACCACATGCAGTGTGGTAAGGTTATGCAGTGAGACAGGACACAGTGACTGCATGCAGGCTGCTGGAGCTGGTGTAATCCACAGTGAGGCAATGTGTAGCGTAGGGTAGCATGATTTGTGAGTCAGGAGGGAGCGTGTGCTTACCATTGCAGACTCGTAGTGGTACAGGCCGCCCTGAGAGATGCAGGGTGTGGTGTTCTGAGCAAGGACTTTGGGAGAGATGTGGCTCACTACATGCAGAGGTGCAGTGTCATGGCCAATCGGGAGGACACTGCATTGCACAAATCAAGCTCTTACCCAATAAATATACAGTATGAATTGGAATCAGATCACTTTATCTCATTCCGCTCCGTGGCGCTGATACGAAAAAGTATTCATCCTAATTTGATTGTCTTATAGTCCTGGCTCCTGGACCCGCACCATAGTTCTTTAATTATTTAGCACCTGAGATGATTTTTTAACCTTCTCCTTGTCAGCCACCTGTTAAAATGGATTTCTGAACTCTGACCTGGTGGGCAGAGGTTCAGGAGGCCAGCCTAGCTTCATGGAACAGGGTAACCTTCTGTACAAGCCAGACCAATCAAGGTAGCTTGGCGGTGGTCAAGACTAGTTCTCAGGAGGGGTGAGGGTGCCTGAAAGACCTCAATGAGCACACAGAGTAAAGGACACTTACAAATCACTCCCAGTCAGGTGTATATATATTAAAAATACAAATACATGTATTCAAGGCCTTTGAGTTTCAATACAATAGTTATAAAGAGTAATACATTTAAACCAACACAATCCTATCTAAATACATATATAGAAGACCAAAGGGGTCTAAAGGTTAATGCACAAAATGGGTCCACAACCTAGAAAAGGGAAGGAAGCAGGCAGTGCAACTGGTCTTTAGGCAGTACTGCAGTAATCACAATCCTAACTGACAGGCAGTCGAGTCCCTAACATGAGGGGAGCCCATTGCTCAAATGTACTTGCAATGCTGGCGCACGCGGTAGTGCAGATGAGCGAAACGAGGTCCCTTGTAGAGTCTGTAGCAGCTCAGGAAGGTGGGTGAGGTGATGTAGAATAAGTTCCCACTACTCGTGGAGGGTCTCCCCAACAGGGCAGAGCAGGTTCCAGGAGTTGGGAATAGTTTGCTAGTTCACTCAAGCAGTGGAAAGGAGAGGGGCACTCAGGGGCCACTCGTGCATAAAAATGGATTGATGTGCTAGGGGCCAAAGGTAAAGGTTGTAATTACTCACAGACCCCCGGCGCACTCCAGACGAGACTTCGGCAGTCGAGTCCATTTCGGTTGCAGGTTCAACTGCGGCAATTCTGTGGCTCTGCGGCTTTCAGCGATGAAGTTACAGCATTGATTCCCAAACGATCCAGTGGCGATTTCTCCGCTCATGGTGGATGGATCAGCCAGTTCCGCTGTAGCAGGCTTCAGGGCACAGAGGACCACAGCTGCAATGAACTTGCAAAGTTTGTCACCACGGCTGGGCGACACAGTAACCGTGGATACTCCGGTTCGGACACTCTCTCTTTACTCCAGACCTGGTAATACCAAGTATACGAAATTTGGTGTGAGAGTGCCGTAAACACAGAGCTTGCCAAACGGTGGCGTTATCAGAGAAAAGGTTCTGCGTAAGCTGGTCAGCCCACTGGTTGGCCCAGGGACACTTCCGAGAAGGCTTACTTGCAGGGTTTGATGAAGGTACCGAGAATAGTTGGTCCCACTATTCCAATGGGTCAAAGCATCTTCGCAGATCTTCTGGTTTGATCAGATGCAGAGGGGTTCAGCAGGACAACAGCGGGCTCAGGGTGCCAAACCTTCCAGCGGGACACCAGTGGTTCCTCAACTCGGCTTCTTGGTTTCAGGACACTTGGATCCTATCCCTCGTTCAGTGAGAACTCCAGAGATCGACATGGTATGGGTGCTTCTTTGATTATTTGTGCCGGGCAGATGTCTCCTTGGCATCTAGACGTTATAAGGGAGGCTATAATGTTCGCCACTTACTGGGAGGAAACTGGGGCAAATATGAATCTATTTGGTAGTTTAGTAGCATATGACTGGGATCTCTTTGTGATATAAGGATTCTGGAGGTTTAGCTTTTTTGCTTCTATTTTTTCTTGCAGAAGAGAAATTTCATTGGATAATATGTTTTGGAATATTAGTGCACCAGGTTTTATCCTTGGTGCAAGTGTCAGTTGGTGGAGTCAGGGATTCTAGTTCTTTTAGGATAACAAAGAGTTCTCTTGTACTTGAGCTGGCTTTGTTAATCCTGTCATTGTATGTATCACGTTTGCTTTGGAGGATCTCTGATTTATAAATAGCTGTCATTTTCAGTAGGTTATCTTTATTTAAAATTGTCGGATACTTTTGTATAACCTTTGTTGATTTAAATATTCACATTACTGTTTACATTATGTTATGTTATGTTACTTTGCATTTACATAGCGCCTTATGTACCATTGGTATGGTCTGAAGGCGCTAGTAGGTTGAACGCCGCTGGGAACCGAAGTTCAAGTCAGTAGAGAGAGTAGAGAGAGTAGAGAGAGTCAAAGGTGCGTGTGAGCACCGGATATGTGTGCAGCTGGTGTGGCAGTCATGTAATAGCTGCTTCTTAGCGGTAGGTGTGGTGGTTGAGAGGTCAAGAGTATGTGTTCGTTCTGGCAGGATTTATCCAGACCGATTCTGGCTACGTTAGGCCTGAGGAGAACGCCTGGCTGGGGGAAATGGGGTTGTAACCAGCAGTGTTTAGTTAGAGTGATGGGGAGTATGAGGCAGATGATGGTATGAGAACAGTTATACCGAATGGTGTCATAGTATCGCTGTGTTCTATTTGAGTGGTGGTGTAAAGAAGAGAGTAAGCGTGGTAATGTGAATATGGTGGTTTACTTAAGGTGCTTGAGATCGCGCCCACTCGAATAGTTCCATGAACTTCATCCGTTCCATGTATTCCGACTGTTCTGTGTATTACGACCGTTTCAAGCACTCAGACCGTTCCTTTCAATGCTCTTTCAGACGTTCCATGCCGTCCAAGCCATTCCATGTATGTCACGCCATTCTGTGCACTCCAACCCATTCCATGCACTCCAACCCGTTCCATGCACTCCAACCCGTTCCATGCGCTGGCATCCGTTCGATGCACTCCCATCCGTTCCATGCACTCCCATCCGTTCCATGTACTTCAAACATTTTATGCACTCCACCATTTTATGCACTACTCCTTTCATTCGTTCTATCCACATCTCTGATTATTTCTCACTTCCGCTAACAACTTTGCACTACTATCTTATTCTCTCTTCTGCGCCTTCTCATAATCACTGGAGTCTCTGGGACCTGATTTCTGCTTCCCCCAGGACTATCTCTGCCCCTCCTACGGGCCGCTTTTTAGTTTCTTGCCTCTTTTCTGCTTCTCACAGGACTGTCTCTGCCTCCCTTATGGGCCGCTTTTTAGATTCTTACCTCTTTTCTGCTTCCCCCAGGACTATCTCTGCTCCCAGATTAGTGCTCTTGCATCAAATCAATAATGACAACTCAGTAGTTTGGCAAAGGGAGTCCTTTAATGACAAGTACAAAAAACAGGGAGTTCATGAATATCAGCAATTGCTCGATCTTCCTTCTCGCCTCAACTCCAATTACTTTCAGTAAAAACATAGTATTTATACCAAAAACTTGTCATCACTGACGTGTAATTTCTTAAAAATTAGAACTTGATCGGTTCTAGAAAGGTAAGTTTAATATAGGCACTATATCTATATTTGGTAATGGGGAGAGGGGATTGGATAAACAATGTCAGCTGGGGCAACTAAGCCCTTCCTTAACAATGGCTACTGTAAACGTCACTAAAAGTACAACATCTCATTGGTTTTACTAACTATAGGACCCTAGATTACATGGTCCACTATGATTGGGTTGGCATCAATCCCACTCATACTTTTCCATTTGCTTAGCAGCGTGCAGAATAGCTGGCCAGGTGCAGGTGAGTTTGTCTGCCCCCCAGCTTCCCTCCAATTATTGTTACAATCAATCATCACCTCAGTGGCCATGTGTCAATTATTTCTTTGTATTTTGGCCTCAAGTCTGCTTCTTGGTCTGGGAAAGTTAAGGCGTCTGGGCATGGCAAGGGTCCATGTCTAGGTGTGTTTCATCCCTTCTGCTTGCTCGGTCACGTGATTCCTACACTGTGAAATCGTCTTATTCTCCATGCAATTTGGTGTATTTGATTTAATTTTGCCAGTCTTCTGCCATCTGTGGCTTATCTTAACCTTTCTGCGCAGGATACTCTGTTCTTATTTTCATTAATTGTAACCACTGTTGGTCTATTTCAGCTGATATGACCTTGGCTTCTTGGCATGGTTGTCTTCGTCTGAGTTTCTCTCCGTCTTTAATTTTTGATTTGTTTGCTGCGAAGCTCTCCTCTTGAGACCTTTGGCCACCTTTGGTCGATTCTGCTCTTGTGCATAGTGTAAGTATACTTGTATAAAGTGCTTTCTTGAGGTAAATATGTACATGTGGCGCTTGCCGCAATTTGTCTTACTACTAAGCATAAGCAAGCCTCACGATTTCTGTGCTTCTTATATCACTGTGCATATGTACACCTTTACACTTGCTGAATATCTTCATCACGCTCATGGTATAAGCTTCTGACATTTTGACACCAATTATTTCACTTTAGGCTCAGGATGTCACTTATCCATGGTGTTTCGTCTCTTTTCATCATTCTCAAGTCGTTATATCTTCTATATGTGAGTCAGTCTGGGTTCTTATGACGTCACCATTCGTCTTCTTTTAGTATCTTCTTCAGGTATTGCATTTTGACAATCGTCATTCTGTCTCACGTGGTGGTATGGTTTTCTCAATGGGTACCTTATTGTCCATGTTTTCTTGGGTGTCGGTACTTCAACAGGTTTGTTCTTCTGATAGGTACTGGACAGAGCCCTACTGCGGCTCTCTGCTGGTTTATTTGTTCATCATACGTCATGTATTTCAGCGTGAATTTTCCTGGTACTTCAAAATGGGTGGTTGGAGTGTGAATCGTGCTTGGTACTTCCTCTACACTCCCCCCTCTGGGTGATCCATCGACCACTTTCACTTTTTCCTTTGTATCCACCTTTACTTTATCCTCTGGATCCATTGTTATTTCATCTTCTGGGTCCACACATAGGGGTCTGAAGAAATATCTCTTTGGGGTCCATATCTTTATGACTCCCCTCAAGCTTCATGCTGTTCTTACGTGCGCATCTTTGTTCCATGTCATAAGTTGACATTGTCCACTTGGACTGCAATAGATCCATCTTTCCACATAATTTCTATGTTTCCTTGGATACCGAAACTTTGTTCCTTCTGGTGCATAAATGCTAGTTTTCACAAAGTCTCTTATTTCTTCATCAGTCATATCCTTGGGTTTCCATCCTGACTCGGCATCAATCATGATCTTCATCCCTATGGCTTTTTTTTGCAGTTTTCTGGCACTGAGAGATTATTATCTTGATAACACAGAATCCGAGCAATATCATCACTAGCAGGGCTCCTAGGAATTTTAATGCATCTGTCATCCTATGTGGAACCCATGAAAATAGTGACCCAAACCAGCTGTCATCGTCAACTTCGTCAGTTTCATCAATCATCTGATTTTGTAGTTTTGTCAGCATACCTATGGCCTCTGTTAAGGTTCCATTTTCGTCACCGTGAGATGGTATAAATGTGCAACATGATTCTCCGATTTTTTGCCCAAACACCTCCATCCATGGCTGTGATCATGTCAAGGACATATCTGTTCTGTAGAGTCATTAGTCGAATCGCCCTTAACTCTTCCTTGATTGCATTGAATCCTTTTATGGTCGTGTTGATGGTCTGCAGTAACTCCCACCTGGTTATCTGCAACCATTTAGTATTTTCTCCAACCTGAACTCTTGGCATCAGAATTGTTGTGAACACTGATAAGGTTAGGCTTAACAGCCTGTGTTCATACGGGATTGCATAAAAGGCTTCCTCTGATTTGGCAGAAAAGTAATTCTATCTCTTCATTCGGTTCATTCCACAGATCACTTCTTTCTCAGGTGAGCATCTGCTTTCGGGAAACTGTCAATAGTCAGATCGCTTTTTGGAATCACCAATGCTGGGACCTGGACATTCACTAATGCACTAATGTGCATATACCTCCCCAATTTGTTGGCAGTCTGATATATGCTTTGGATCCACATGCCCAATAATGATCCATGATCACTGCAGTACCATGTACCATTCCTGGAGCATCAAATACTCAGCCACATTTCTGGTTCTCTCCCATTCTTCTTGTGCCATTATTCCTGAAGCAGAATTTTGGGTTCTACAATGGCACTATATGCAAGGGACCTCCTCTGTCTTCGACCCATGTCAAAAGTTTTGCAGGTTTTGGACATAATGGCTTGCATCCATTCTGTACTATGTCAATGGTGGGCTGGTAACAGCCGAAGACCATCCATGCTCTGCAGATCACTACTCCTTCCTCCCACCCGTCTGGTGAAAGCACTGTCCCCCAAAGTTGCATTTGGCCCCAGTTCTTCCAACTCCAAGCTTCTTCTGGAGTTTTTCCTTGAACGTTCAGTTTTTGGTTTGCCTCTCTTCTGATCTATGCTCCTTTAACTCCAGGCTTCTCATATCTGATCACAATGTGCTTTGTTTCTCCATTGTTTCTTGTCTTTATGTCCTGGACATAATCATCTTCATTTGGATAAGTTGCTTCAGTTGCCCATTTGAGTGTAGCATCACTTCGCTTGAACTGGCCTCTGGTGTTGCACATTACTATATGTGATAGACAGTGTGCTGTTGTGACATCTATTTCCACAGCTACAAAGATCTTCAACTTCCCCATGCTGTATGGTAAGAGTGCGCAAACAAAGCATTCCTCCTCTGAATTTTGTCGTCCAACTTCTTTCATATGTTGGTACCAGATGTTATTTCCCAAGTTTGCTGTGCTGTCCAGGTAGTCATTTAGTTCGTTGTTGTCTTCTTGTGTGCTTCTTCTGACTCATCACATCCTTAATCGCATCCATATAGCTTCTTCTTGCTGGAGGATTCTCAGACCTCTCCATCCATGGTCCAGGCATCTTCATCTGTACCATTTGAGTAGGAGAAAGTCTGGCAATTCTTTCCTTGTCCTCTTGTCTTTTCCTGGTTCTGGTTATAAATGGCCAAATTGATTCTGCTATCATCTCTGTACGTGATAGTGTGGCAGGACTTGTACTTGTTCTCTTCATTGGATTAGGTGTGCTTGTCTATGCTGTCTCTGTTTATTCTCCAACTCCCTTTGGTTCCTTAAAAGTTCAGCTTTCTCCATTTGTCTTTTTACTTCGCTTGGTGTGGAACCTCTCATAGCAGGTTGTCCAAACTTCTCCCCTTCTTTGGACTGTGGTTCTGTAGTTATTGACACTAAACATGGTGTATGTGCACTCATCGTTTACGTGTGTATGTTTTTCATTAACCCCTTCTCATGTTTGCTCTGCCGACCCTGTCTCTGGCGGTTCAATATGTTTGTTACCACAAGTGTGTGTGTGTTATTGCTCATCACATCCATTTCAAGTTCACTCATTCCGCTATCAGACCTTTTAGGGACTGGAATGACTGTGTAAGGTCTGGGCACCTTCGTGGGCTTCATGCTTACATCATTAGGAGGGTGCACTGGAATCGGAACGCTTTGTGCACCAATGAAAAATGCAGTTCGAATCGTCAGTGACAGTAAAACCATGATGAATATAAACTTGTGGATCAGTTTAGGCGCTGGTGGGATATGATAATCCAGTGGTCGCTGTTAAGCGAAATAATTTAGACATATGGTCGAGTCAGGTCTTTGTCATTCGTTTGGTTGTTTATTTCATGGTTAGTTAGCACCAATGAAAACATCATAATGGAAATGAATGGCACTTTTTGACATGGTAAATCGCTGCACAGCCGACGTGCGTTTCAACCTAAGTCTTTTTCAAGGCCATTTGAGTTAGGGGGTGGGCTCCAAATTGTTGTAGACTGGTCCTCCCAGATAAGGGCACCGGGGGGCCCGATGGCCGTTCGTTAGCCGGGTTCGGCGTGCTGTGGTCGGCGAGCGTTTGGCCGTGTGGCTTTCCAGAGAAACGCTCGCCCGACCACAGCACGTCGGCTGTGTAGCGATGTATATGAAAATGTCAAAATAAGTTTGCGTGTTCAAAATAAACAAGCTCCCATTCAATTCCTCTTATCTGTTTCACTGCAGAAGACATGTCGTCTTGTTATCAGCATACGCAAGAGTGAAGCTTTCTGACAACACCTTCTCGATCTGTTGCTCGGTGGAAAGTTTACAATCGTCTCTGGTAATTCTGATGATGATTAGAAAATTCGACCTCCATTACAATACCATGCTCATCTGTGTAGAGTTCGCTGATGAAAGTGAGGACATCAAAACTGGAAGGTCTCCCCACAAGCTCTGCAAAGTCCTCAATTAGGCCAAAAAACACATTGCTTACTAGTCTGCTATCTTCTGATGACAAGGACATTTGTCTTGTCCTCACTGTACTCTGGAAGCAAAAGGAACTGCTCGGCAATCACAATGAGCAGCCTCCTTATTGTCTTTTCAGGGTCTTGAAGAAATTCAGTGATGTTAGTGAGCCTTCCCACTAACGACGGGTACAATCTCAATACTAATTCGAAGCAGATCAAAACATCCTTAGTGAGGTCACTACTGTGTGACACCATAAGTGAGTACAAATAAAGCTTCTGTGTTGAAAGATTCTTTATACTGTATTTTCTTTCAATTTGTGTTTCCTCAATCAAAATTTGGTATATCCTTTTCTTATCAAGGCTTCAATGTGCCTCATTCCAAAGTTCAAAGTCAACAGATTTGTGGCTTATATGTGTAATTCTCTTCTTCACCCTGCAACTAGGATGCACAGAGTGTCCGTGTTTATGTCCTTATCCCCTTTTTTGCTCAGAGGAAAGGTAAAAAATTAAGCCACAACTTTGCACAAAAGTTCTTTGCCTTTGTTTTGCTGGTCATGCGTCCTTCTTCCTCGTCATGGATCTCGTCTGCATGTGCTGTGGTTCTTCCTCGTTGTCTGTAGCCTCTACGCATTGGGGTGCGGGCAGAGGGTCTTCTCCGATGTATGGCTTGATGTCACCCAAGAAAATCCAAGCTCTTCTTCCTAGTAACTTGACTGCAGAGGGAGTGACGTCCTCCACTCTGAATGGACCGTTGAACCTTGGCTCGTCCCACTTCTTTCTTGTGTGGTTTCTCACCAGGACCGTGTCCCCAGAGAACAGTTGTGGAACACGTAAACCCTGAACTTGGTCTGTTGTAGTATTTCCTGCTGTGTTCTGTGCTGCCCTGCACCCTTTTTGTCATAGCTGCAGCTGTCCTGAAATTACATTAAGACAAGATGTCGTGCAATTCAAGTAATTTTGCATTTCTGATCCCAACACTTCCCCTGTTGGCTGAGCATCACATCTAGCTCTATCTCAGGGTGTCAGTGGCGTGTGCATCCTTGTGCCTGTTATGATTTAATGCGGCATAAGGTGGTGGTTAGAACCAGGCTGGTTTCTGAGTGCATACAGTGCCAATGGAAGGCAGTGTAGCCACCCCTTCTTTAGAGTAAGCTTCAACTTGGCTATCCTTTCATTTAACAAGCCGTTGAGCTTCTCGCATATCCCATTACCTTGAGGATGATACGCCGAAGAAAACTTGTGCTTTATACCAAGCAACAAGGTGATCTGGTCAAAGACTGCATTAACAAAGTGAGGCCCATTGTCTGACCTCATGACCTCACATATTCCCCATCTGGGAAATACCTCCCTCACCAGAAATTTGGCTGCACAGGTAGAGTCTGGGTGTTTTACATAACCTGCTTCTATCCATCTAGAGAATGGACACACCACAACAATTAGGTACCTATACCCGTTACATACTTGAATCATATCGACATAATTGACATGCAAGTGCTGAAAAGGTCCATTGGGCCTTGGGATGACTCCTCTAATTACTCGAAGTGTATGCCCAGCCATGAACTGTGGGCAGATTATACAGTTCACCATACAAAATGCAACGTGCTCTGCCAAGTTCGGTATAAACCAGTCTTCACCAATCATCACTGCTAAATTCTCTTTCATCATGTGTGCTGGATAGTGTAACTGTTCCAGTGCTATCTTCAATAAGGCTATAGGCATTACCAGTCTACCAGTGCTGTCTTGTAGCCACAAGCTCTCGGAGGGGTTTAAAGAGCACCCTTGCTGCTTCCAGAGGCTTTTCTCCTCCTGTGGTGCCTCCCCTTGGAGTTCCATTAATTGGGTTTTCTCCATATTCCTATAACTGTCAGGTTCACTTCGTGCAACAATCATTCTCTCATGCACATCAGTTAATTCAACATTCATTATAATTTCGTCTTTGGTCGACACACACTTGGCTTCTGTGTCTGCTGCTTGATTTCCTCGTGAGATAAAGTTTGTCCCTTTCATGTGGACGGTGCATTTTACGGCCGCTATACCCACTGGGAGTTGTAGTGCCTTAATCAGCCTGTCCAATAGGGCTGCGTGCTGCACTGGCGTGCCATCCGCTCAGAGGTAGCCCCTCCTTTTCCAGCACGCTAGGCCTGTGTGCACTGTTGATGTCACATAGGCAGAGTCACTGTACACTGTCACTTCCTGGTCTGCGTGATTCTTGAGTGCGAGTATCAACGCCAATAATTCTGCAGCTTGCGCTGAATAATGGGGTGGTAATCGTGCACTAATAAGTACTCGAAGCTCTTCATTTGCTATGTGCTTCATCACAGCGACGCCTGTATACCTCTGCCTATCATTTTGATAGATTCTCAAAGAACCGTCAACAAAGACAATTTCTCCTTCTGCCAATGCATTTTCTTTCACTCTGGGAATCTCATCATAAAATTCTTCATAGTTCACGCAGTCATGAATCGGCTCTCCTTCAGTGACTGGCTCTGCTATAAACATAGCTGGGTTTACTATCTTACGTCGAATTATCTTAATCGATGGATTTGATATGATAACTTCATTTGTAGAAGCTCTCTGAGATGTCAATGTTCCTTTTGGTTTCTCTAGAATGGCAAATAATGTGTGCTCGACGAACAACGTCATTGAGCATCCCATCACAATGGTTGCAGCCTTCTCTATGGCGAATGCTGAGGCAGATGAACTTTGTTTGCATGGGAAGTGACCTCTCATCACTGGGTCCAAATTTCCACTGTATTATGCCAGGGGCTTGTACCCCTATGTGGTTCTCGGTGTGAGTACTGCCGTCATGACGTTGCCATTCATGTGTAAAAACAAGTAGAATTCCTCTGCATAATTGGGAATCCCTAAAACTGGTGCCGTGCAAACGGCCCTTTTTAGTTCGAAAAATCCTTCTTTCATGGTTTCGGTCCATTCAATGTTTTCTTTTGTCCCCTGTGCCTTCTTTAGGGCTTGCAACATGGGCTTGGGATAGGGGCTGTAGTCAAAGACCCATTCCCTGACATAATTGCATAGTCCTAGAAAACTCTGCATTTGTTTTATCGTGTGTGGCTTGACTATGTTTAATATAGCTTCAGCCCTTTCAGGGGTAACCCTTTTCCCCTCATGTGAGATCAGCTGGCCTATGTACAGCAATTCTTGTTGACATTAATGTAACTTCTCTTTGTCAACTTTATATCATTTATCAGCCAATACAGTCAACAGCTGAATGGAGTCGTGTCTGCACGTTTCTTCTGTTGTGCTACAAATTAAGATGTCATCCACATATTGCAAGACAACACTCTCTAATGAAATATTGCTTAAGTCCATCTGCAGGACTCTGTTGAAAATTGAAGGAGACTCACAGTACCCCTGAGGTAACCTCACGTTTCAGATGCATTTGTCTGAATGTGAATGACGTCAAATCTTGGGAGTCTTTGTGCAATGGGATTGAGAAAAATGTATTTTTCAGGTCAATCACCGTGAAATATTTCGTTCAACGGGTATATTACATAGGATAGTGGACGGGTTAGGGACTAGAGGGAACTCGGCCTCCACAATATCATTTATCGGCCTTAGATCTTGGATTAAACACCAAGATGTTGTATGACGATTCTGATGTCACTAATATGCCCTGCTCCATCATAGCAGAAATTGTTTTGAAAATCCCTTCATCTGCTTCTCTAGACATGGGATACTGTCGTGCTTTTGGTAAAATTGCTCCTGGTTCCAATGTAATCCTTACTTCTCCCACTCCTTTAAACAAGCCTACGTCATAAGGGCCTGTAGTCCACACTGAGACAGGCACCTTGGCCATGTCGTCATCAAAATATTCAGGACGTTTTTTGTGCTAACATCATTTTCTGGGGCACCTCTCTTTTGATCATTTTCACCCAATAAATGAGATTAACCTCAACTGTTGTTTCATCTACACCTGTTTGTTCTTCAAACAGATTGTCATCAGTGACATAAGTCAATCTGTACCCTTCCTCAATGGCGATTACTGTGCACCATTGTCTGCCTTCGTCATCACAGCCGTTGATCAGTGTCATTTTTCCCCGCACTATGGCTGTGTGTATTGCCAAGGGAAACACTTGTCCCATTTCCTCATGCATAGGTATTCTTGGCCTAAATAAAAACTCATCTAGGGGTTCTCATTGGTTTGTCTGTAATGCCTGGTAACCATGACATTAATATACGCACTCCATACGCAAATATGTCTGGTTCCAATGAGACAGCTCTCATAGCCGTTTGTCCCGCGTATTCTCTAATAATTTCGCATACATTCAAATAATACATTCCTGGAGTTGAACATACTATGCCCTTCTCCGTGAACGAGATTATCATGTTTATCTCTGTCATTAGGTCTCGTCCCAATGTATTTACTGGAGTTTGCCTTCCATATTGCAGTGGCACATTCATGTCACATTCTCCTATAGAGACTGGAAGTTCTTTTGTAAAAGGAACACGACTTGCTGCTTCTGTGAAGCCCTGAGTATTTATGGCATCGCCGGACAAGGAAAACTTGCCTTCACGTATACACGAGCGTGTTGCACCTGTGTCAACTAAGAAGCAATATTCTTTATCCCCTATGAGGACATCTACCCTTGGTTCCTCGTGAGGGTCTGGTGTCACTGATAGGATAGAACACATCAGGTTGCCCAGTGAGCTGTCCTAGTCCATATATAACTTTGTCCCATGTTGAGTGAATGGACTTCCTCCATCCACAGTGCTATTTCTCATTCCAGAATTAAGTGCCTGTCCTGTACTTGTTGTCTGTGACAGTTGCATCGAAGACTGTTGAGACTGACCTTGTGAAAAATGTGTCATATTCTGAGATTGCAAGGTTTGTTGTGCTCACGGCGTTTGCTGTTGCACCGTGTAATTTTGTGCAACTCCATTTCCATCCTCTGTAAAAACATAGGTGGATTCACCATCCCTACTCTTGTTCCTTGGTTGTTTTGTACCATGCCTTGACTTCTACATGTGCGTGCTAGATGCCCTGCCATCCCACATGTCCAACATATTGGCGGTGGTCTGATTATTTGCCCATTTGACATATCCTGATTGCCGTTTTGCATGTTTTGAAAAACTCCCTGATTACCTTGGAAACCTCCCTGATTACTCTGGAAACCTTTTCCTCAAAAGACTCTCCCTCTGGGGTAAAACTCATTACTGCTTTGATCAACCTGCCTTTGATTATTGACCTGCTGTATGTTCGATCCTTCTTTGCTAGTTATCATTGCCCCTTCAATGGCATATTTTGACAATTTCTTCTGCACTAATTTTGCCACTTCAGCTTTTCGTGCAGCCTCTTTTTTGCAATATTTCTCTTGCAGCAGCCTTCAATAGTGAGCTATGGTCAACTGTATTTCAGACCATGGTTTGGCCTCAATTCCTACCAATTTCTTGAGCTGCTTCTGTACCTGATCCAGCAGCCCTTGGCATAATATATGGTAGAACACAGGTATGGACTTCCCCCAAGATTCACGAGTTTCCAGCACCCATGCGTCTAGGAAATTCTGAATGTAAACCAATGGATCTTCTGACTCCTTCATTGTTTGTGTCATTATAGGTCCCATGTCTGAAGTGTCCGGGTATAGCAATGGTAATGCTTTCCATACCGCAGCTCTGCAATTGGTAAACGGAGCTCCATCATGCGTGGTATTAACTGTAGTCACACCAGGGTAACCACCTGCACATGTCCTCACATCGTCAGCTCTATCACCAAGTATGGTGATTAAAAGACCCTTAATGTCCCTGATAGCTAACGTGTCCCCTCCCGTCATTTTTTCTAGCTCATGTATCCATTTTCCAGCTCCCGATGTCAACATTGGAAGCTTATTTTTCAGGTTTTCTCGATCCCTGTATGGCCAAGGTATATACTGTAGCCTCGTTCCTCCTTTTTCAAGTAACGGAAATTGTAACACATGGCACACCTTTTCCTCCCTCATCATTTTTCTATCCACTGCAGGGGTAATATTCCCACAGTGCTGTCTACCTGCCAATGTCCTTAGTCTGCTCACATAGGACGGTGGAGACACCCCCCTCTGAACGTAAGATACTCCTTTGTGTCGGTCTGATTGTGTGGCTGACTCTGATGTCTTGGGTGCAGACTCACTAGAGTATGACCATCTTATTCCCTTTCCTCTAGAGAAGCATTTTTTGTGTCTTCTCTCATCTTCCTTTTCCTCATATTCCTCTCTTTCTGTGTCTGATGTTGTCTGTACTCAACTCGTGTAACTCCTCTCATCTTCCTCATTCCTATTTAGTGTCAACCTATCTAGGGACAGCTCTCTATTTCTGCTACTTCGGGAGGCGTCCTTAGTGTAATACAACTGAGTGCTCTCAAGACGCTCGTCCTCTCTTCTCTCTCAGGGTACCTGTTCTAGCCCCATTTCATCATATATTCTATTGATCGTCTCTCTGATGCTTCTGGTGTCAAAGTCATTGTCAATATTTGCTCTAGACGTGCCTGGTACTGAATCCTACTCAGGTAAGAATACTTCTATGTCCTTCCAGTCTACAACTGGATCGGGTTTTTTGACCTCTTTCCAGATATTCAAGATCCCGTGCCCTCTGTCTTCTCTTGCGTTCTATGTCGTTATCGAACTCTCTGTTCCTATCTTCTTCCTGTTTCTTTGCATCTTTGCGTTCATTTGCCTTTCGTATTTCCTCATCCCTTTGTCTTTTTATTCTCTTCTCCCGTATCTTTTGTGCTTCTTCTTCTATTATTCTTTGTTCCTGCCTGTCCTGGTCATTAGCTGCTCTTGGCTTATGATCGTGTTTCCTTTCTTGCTCTTCACGATACAGCTGCTCTCGTCTCTGTCTATCTTTTTTCCTGATTCTTTCATCTCTCAATCCTTTTTCCTTTTCCTTATCTTTCCTTTTTGAATTGTCTGACTTTCCCTTTTGTCTCACGTCCTCAATGCCTTTACCATTGAGTTTCAATACAATCTGACCTCCCATCCATTAGTTCTGTTTGAATGCCATCTCATCAGTTCTGTCCTCATCTCCTTTCCATCTCTTTCCCTCTCTACTTGTATCTAGAGATGTACTTGCTTGTGCTTGATCTCCTTTTTCCTTTTCGCGTCTCTCCTTGTCCTTCGGGACTTTGGAGGTGATATCTCTATCTCTGTCTTTGTCTGGGTTTTCGTCACTACTTTGCATAGGAGATTCATATGCCGGGTTGCTATATCCCGTGGCTGCTTTAAGTTCTCTCAAAGGATACAATCCTTCATTTTTACTGGCTTCGCTTTTTGTTTCAGACGGGGCGGGTGGCGCCGAAGGCATTTCACCCCCTCTGTGCATATGTTAAGTATCCAATCTAACGGTGGCCCCTCCTCCTTATCCTCTTGGTTCATCTTCAAAAGCTCTAAAGTAGGTAGGCATTTATCTAACTTTTTGCCAGTATACGTGGCGTGCAAATATGCCATCATGTGTTGCAGGAGCGTTTTAGATAGCGATCCGTCTTGGGGCCATGGCATAAACATTTTGTGGGCGGTTCCTTTAACCCATTCCGCACTGTACTTCTTCAGCTTAGGTGCATGTTTTGGCAACTGTTTGCACAAGTGTACTAACGGTGTAATGTCTTCCATGCTTAAATCTGTTTATCTTGTCCCTATATAACACTTTATTATGCTTTATGTTTCTCAACCAAAATCAACAATATGAGCAAGCACCAATCCTGTTTTTTCCTAAAAATGTTACTTTTTCTTTTTCAAACAACAACCATCAATTCATTTCATACAACATGTTTTCTATACAATTGCACAATTTTCATGCTATTTCCCCCAAAAATGTTCTTACCTCGTGACGTCAGAAAAAAGGGACAGAAAAAACACAATGCAGACGTAAGAGACTAGACAGACTCCGGCCGGATACATAAATCTCCTGCCCCTATCATTATTCCGATATGGAATGTAAGCCCATTTCTTTGAAAAATGTCTTTAATCGTTTTGGTCTCCTACTGCATCCTATTTTTTTCAGGACTTTAAATGCAGGCTTCTTCTAGCGCTATATTAAAACTAGGTATTTGGGCGTATCCTCCTTGCTCGGGTATCCTCCCGGTATCTCTCTCTATTCTCAGGTATCCTCCCGGTATCTCTCTTCTATTGCTGGGGTAGCTTTAAGTTAATATTTTCCCCTTATATATGTTATGCTCTTACTCTGTTGTTATTTTTGTGCCACCTCCCTCCGTTACCTTCCCTTACTTGTTCTAAGGCATGTAACTTTTTGCCAAAGCATTTAGTCTTTTTCACTCACCGCTCGCATTTTTTTCCTTTCTGGATGCTCGGGATCACCGCCTTCATTACCGCCTCTCCTTGCTGTTCGTCCGATTAGCTGCTCGTAGAAGTGGGAAGGGGTTTGTGGGGGAATGCACAGGTTCCTTCAGACCTAACCTGCAGGGTTTATCCACTAGACTATCCACTATCCCCAAGGAGCCTCTCATTCTACTTAGCCAGATGGCAAAATGACTTGTGATATTGCAGAGGACCCAGAGTTACTTATGTCGATGGCCAATGGGTGTCTTCTTCTAATCGATTCTAATCAAACCATCAATCTCTGCTACCAAGTGTGCGGTAGGGACCCCAGCCGGCACATAGGACTGGGGGTTTCCCAAACAGCACTTTAAGATGAGTAGCAGCACCCTTGAGATGGATGGGGTTGCTGATTAGTACTCTAGTATCAAATCAATAATGACAACTCAATAGTTTGGCAAAGGGAGTCCGTTTAATGACAAGTACAAAAAACAGGGAGTTCATGAATATCAGCAATCGCTCGATCTTCCTTCTCTCTTCATCTCCAATTACTTTCAGAAAAAACATAGTATTTATACCAAAAACTTGTCATCACCGACGTGTAATTTCTTAAAGCGTAGCATGCACTTCATTGGTTCTAGGAAGGTAACTTTAATATAGGCACTATATCTGTATATGGTAACGGGGATGCTCGGGATCACCGCCTTCATTACCGCCTCTCCTTGCTGTTCGTCCGATTAGCTGCTCGTAGAAGTGGGAAGGGGTTTGTGGGGAAATGCACAGGTTCCTTCAGACCTAACCTCCAGGGTTTACACCTAGACTATCCACTATCCACAAGGAGCCTCTCGTTCTACTTAGCCAGATGGCAAAATGACTTGTGATATTGCAGAGGACCCAGAGTTACTTATGTCGATGGTCAATGGGTGTCTTCTTCTAATCGATTCTAATCAAACCATCAATCTCTGCTACCAAGTGTGCGGTAGGGACCCCAGCCGGCACATAGGACTGGGGGTTTCCCAAACAGCACTTTAAGATGAGTAGCAGCACCCTTTGAGATGGATGGGGTTGCTGATTAGTACTCTAGTATCAAATCAATTATGACAACTCAATAGTTTGGCAAAGGGAGTCCGTTTAATGACAAGTAAAAAAAACAGGGAGTTCATGAATATCAGCAATCGCTCGATCTTCCTTCTCGCTTCAACTCCAATTACTTTCAGAAAAAACATAGTATTTATACCAAAAACTTGTCATCACTGACGTGTAATTTCTTAAAATGTAGCATGCACTTCATTGGTTCTAGGAAGGTAACTTTAATATAGGCACTATATTTGTATATGGTAACGGGGAGAGGGGATTGGATAAACAATATCAGGTGGGGCAACTAAGCCCTTCCTTAAAAATGGCTACTGTAAACGTCACTAAAAGTACGATGTCTCATTGGTTCTACTAACTATAGGACCCTAGATTACATAGTTCACTCTGATTGGGTTGGCATCAACCCCCCTCATACTTTTCCATTTGCTTAGCAGCGTGCAGAATAGCTGGCCAGGTGCAGGGAGTTTGTCTGCCCCCCAGCTTCCCTCCAATTATTGTTACAATCAATCATCACCTCAGTGGCCATGTGTCAATTATTTATTTGTATTTTGGCCTCAAGTCTGCTTCTTGGTCAGGGAAGGTTAAGGCATCTGGGCATGGCAAGGGTCCATGCGTAGGTGTGAAAGTTTCAACCCTTCTGCTTGCTCGGTCACGTGATTCCGACACTGTGAAATCGTCTTATTCTCCATGCAATTTGGTGTATTTGATTTAATTCTGCCAGTCTTCTGCCATCTGTGGCTTATCTTAACCTTTCTGCGCAGGATACTGTGTTCTTCTTTTCATTCATTGTAACCACTGTTGGTCTATTTCAGCTGATATGACCTTGGCGTCTTGGCATGGTTGTCTTCGTCTGAGTTTCTCCCTGTCTTTAATTTTCGATTTGTTTGCTGCAAAGTTCTCCTCTTGAGACCTTTAGCAACCTTTGGTCGATTCTGCTCTTGTGCATAGTGGAAGTATACTTGTATAAAGTGCTTTCTTGAGGTAAATATGTACATGTGGCACTTGCCGCAATTTATCTTACTACTAAGCATAAGCAAGCCTCACGATTTCTGTGCTTCTTATGGTTACTGTGCATATGTACACGTTTAAACTTGCTGAATATCTTCATCACGCTCGTGGCATAAGCTTCTGACATTTTGACATCAATTATTTCACTTTAGGCTCAGGATGTCACTTATCCATGGTGTTTCGTCTCTTTTCATCATTCTCAAGTCGTTATATCTTCTATATGTGAGTCAGTCCGGGTTCTTATGACGTCACCATTCGTCTTCTTTTAGTAGCTTCTTGGCTTCTTCAGGTATTGCATTCTGACAATATTCATTCTGTCTCATTGGTCGATATGGTTTTCTCAATGGGTACCTCACTGTCCAGGTTTTCTTATGTGTCGGTACTTCAATTGGTGTTGTTCCTCTGATGGGTACTGGACAGAGCCCCACTGCGGCTCTCTGCTGGTTTATTTGTTCATCATATGTCATATTTCAGCGTGAATGTTCCTGGTACTTCAAAATGGGTGGTTGGAGTGTGAATCGTGCTTGGTACCTCCTCTACACCTGAATATGGTGAAAGATATCCTCAGCACTCTGAAACGTAACTTCCACGATCAGATGTTTGTTTAAGCGCCTAAATGCAGTTAACATTAGATTTCGGCAGGATGGTTGATAGAAGGTGGCCAGGGACTGTGGGTGTTCATAAAGGGGAGGAGTGCAGAAAGCTGAAAAATAGTTACAAGCAGGTGATCGTATGATGCATTTCTTTTTGTCCCTGTCCTTCCTGTAGACTTGATAGAACAGTCATGAAACAGAATGTTTGGGCTCATATTACTTTGCATTCCGGTAAATGAAGGGGCAGGAGAAAAATAGAGATATACTTACACTTGTTTTTTTAAGTGTATTTCAGTTTACAATAAACTTTTCACACTATTTTTAAGAATAGTGTTATTAATACACAAAATGTGTAGAAATTAGATTCAATGTAAAACATTTAGAATAAAGTTCAAACTTAGACATAGTTAAGATCATAATAAAACTTGAATAAAACCATTTCAGTTCCAAGTTGACCGAAGTGTCAATCACAAGCAGCCACAGCGTTCTTCAAAAGTGTCCCTCAGTCACCAATCACTACAGCGCTTTTAGCCGATCCAGACCAAGCTCAGCTCATATTCTCCCAGCTTAATTAACTTATAGATGATTCTATTCATTCTCCCAAGGCTAATCTGAGAGATTGATTAGAAGTTAACATTAGTTTATCCCATGAAAATTTGTCAAGACCCGATTGGTTGAATGAATAAAAGGACACAGAGGTATGATCCTCTCATTAAAAAAGGCAGGGTATTCTAGTACCAAATGAAAACAGGACTCCAACGGTGCCTGCCCACACAACCTAAATCCGCCAAGTTCCTTCGGTAAGCCTACTTTAGGACCAATCACCTCGAGGGTTGGTAGACAATTCAAACAAAATCTAAGATGGCGTTCCCTACTTTTCTGAGAATTTTGTGTAGGTACAATCTTGGTTTATCAATGGGAGGTAGAAATTCATTTTTTCTTTAAACAACACCAATCTCCCCAAATCCTCGATGTCCATACACAAGTCCCAATGTTTGATTTTCTTTTTCAATACATAAACTGAATCTAGAACGTCAAGATCAACCATCTTATAAAAGGGCAAAAATCTCCTATGAAATAAAGTTAAAAAAAGCCTAGGGTTCGACTCGTAAAGGTAGAAACCCTGTGTTGTTTTTGCAGAGTGCATATGTTTATTTAAATGAAAGACATTTCGCTTGGCACCCTGGGCCCACCATAAAGTTAGTTCAAATTCCGATCTGTTTGCATTGATTGGGACTCACTTTGGAAGAGCCATGGTGGGCATCCAGATTTTGCTTTCCAAGAATTTCCTACTTGTCATTGTCACCAGTTCACAGCTATACATACCAATTGCAATGACTTTCAATCGGTAAAACTCTATTCGTGTAGTGAGCCCTTCTCGTTTGTATGCTGGAGCCTGGCTCCTTCCTATCCAGGTGCCAACACAATGCTCTATTTTGATCTAGTTTCAGTTCCTACACTAATGCCATTTAAACTACCTATTTCTGTATGGCAGTTTACATGAGCTGCCTATTTAAGTGTAAGTCATGGATTCTGCGTTAGTGTTCTCTTCACGTTTATATTTCTGGAATGGAGTAAGGCTGTCTCAGTTAGTATTATTTTTCACCTGCTCGGTACTGGTGAGTACCGGGGTCAGAGGTTGGTACTTGCGAGTTTATCTGTACCCTTACAATACCATGGCAATTGTATTCAGGCATTTGCAAGTAAGACATTTCACATGAGGAAATTAGCGAAGAAGGAAGTGAATTTTGAATGGGTTAGCCATTGTGAAATGGAATTTGTGGAGATAAAAAAGGCTCTCAATCAAACACCAATTCTGAGCAATTATGATACATGTAGAGTGAGTGTTGTAACAACGGATGTAAGCAACAAGGGTTTGGGTGCACTCCTGTTACAAAGAGAAGGAGAACAGAAGTTCACAATGGCTTTGCATCTAGTGTTTTAAAACAATCGGAAATAAACTATTCTACTAAAGGGAAGGAATCGCTGGCAATCAAATGGGCAGTGGAGAAATTCAGACCATTCTTATGGGGAACTAGGTTTGTGCTGATGTCAGACCACAAACCGTTAAAGGAGATTTTAACTTCCAAGGGTTTGGACACGCTGTCGTTCCATCACTAACTTGCAGGAGCATACATGGGATGTGCAATATGTTCCGGCATTCGGAATAAACCAGCGGATTGCTTGTCGAGACTCACTAATGTGATAGATGATGGTGAGGAGGAGTGCAAGCAACAAGTTCTTAGTGTAGAACAAGGAACTGTGTCTAAGGAGGAGTAGAAAGAGGCCATGAATTCGGATGTAAGGATTGAAAGATACTCTGGAAAGTGGGAGCATGTCGAGGATTTCAATCATAAGCAAATAAAATGGTTTATAATGAGTGGCATTTTTAAAATGGGTTTGTTTTGAGAGGTGATCAAATTGTTCCACCAGTTGGAGAGAGAGAAAAAATGATGTTGGTTGCCCATGGTTGGAAATGTATCACACTTAGATGGATTAATGGGGACAAGACATGTATCATACTTGGATGGATTGTTGGGGGTGGGAAATGTATCGCACTTAGATGGATTTTTGGGGGTGGGAAATGTGTCACACTTAGATGGATTGTTGGGGGTGGGAAATGTATCACACTTAGATGGATTAATGGGGACAAGACATGTATCATACTTGGATGGATTGTTGGGGGTGGGAAATGTATCGCACCTAGATGGATTAATGGGGACAAGACATGTATCATACTTGGATGGATTGTTGGGGGTGGGAAATGTATCGCACTGAGATGGATTTTGGGGGTGGGAAATGTATTGCACTTAGATGGATTGTTGGGGGTGGGAAATGTTGTGCACTTTGGATTGTTGGCAGTAGGAAATGTGTCACACCTAAATGGATTGTTGAGGGTGGGAAATGTGTCACACTTAGATGGATTGTTGGGGGTGGGAAATCTATCGCACCTAGATCGATTGTTGGCGGGTGGAAACGTGTTGCACCTAGATGGATTGTTGAGGGTGGGAAATGTGTCGCACCTAGATGGATTGTTGGGGTAGGAAATGTGTTGCCACTAAATAACTGTACTAAAAACTCACCATTCTGCCTACTCACCCTCAAACTCTGAACTAAACACAAACACACCTCTACCGCACCACAATCCACACATGCTTCACAACATCAAACATGAAAGTAAACCGTACACAATCATACCTCAACACCACATGATGGCTACCAACTGAAAACGCACCAACACTCAGTGACCAGTTTCTTCAAGCTGAGCTGCCAACAGCACATCAAAGCTCTTTCTGATCTCCTTCTCAATCCCATTAACACACACCCTCAACCCTCTTTCCATTGGAGATCTGTCAGAGCACCAAGAGACACGCAACTGGTAACAGTGCCAGCAGTACAAGACCCATTAACATTAGCATTAACATGAGGGGCATCAAGGAATGTCAAAAACCTAACAAAGAGTTAGACAAGATTATTGTTGGCCAGGCATGGATATACAAATTGAGAGAATGGTCAGAGAATGCATTACGTGTGAAAATTCTACTAAGGGTTATGTTAGCAGGTCTAGCTCAATGATGGTCATGATGATCCCTACAGTTCTGTGGGAAAGAGTTGGTTTCTATATTGTTGGTCCTGTGAGGAGTCAAGGGAAACAAGTTTATTGTATGGTGTTATTTGATTTCTTGTCTAGAGGGGTTGAAGTACAGGAGACACAGAGTATATGCACCAGTGATATCATAAAATTCCATGATGTGGAATTTCAAGGGAAATATCCCCATATTTTACTTACTGAAAATGGTGTACAACTTGTATCGAACTAGATGTAGAATTTTCATCAGTGTAATGGTATTGAACATTGCACAAGTTCTATTTACCATCCTGAGACAAATGGTTTGGTTGAAAGATTTAATCATGTAATAAAGCAGAGTATGCAGGATGCCCCAGCAGATAACAAGGACTGGAAGAAGGCTGTTGATGAAACTGTGGGTGCGTACAGATTGTCTCCTCATTTCATGACTGGAGTTTGAGGTTCTCAGAGGCAGGAAGCCTAACACTAGAGTGTGTCCAAGGTGGATGGGTAGATCAAGTGTGAGTAAGGTGAGAGTGGAAGATGTTTGGAGAACAATTAGAGAGAGACAGATGAGTAACAAAGTTGTGTATGACATTCGCAAAGTATCCAAGGTGTGTGATGGGGTGGAAGTTGACTGTGTGCAGATTGAACTGCCCCTTGCATTACACAGGCAAGGTGGGTCTTGTTCCAAAGCCATAATGGTGACAGAGGTGATGCAAGGAGTTGTAAGGACGGCAGATGAAAGGGATTGAAATATCGGTAGAGTGAGTAAGCATGAAAATCCATTACTGTCAAGTACCAATGGTAAAAGGACTGTTGGCCTATTTTAGTCATGCACAGAAACCTCGTAGTCGTTATCTCCTGTGTTTTCCCGACAATAACACTTGGGTGACCTACATGAGATTTTGACTCGATTTAATCCACACGGTTTTCTGCATTAGCAAATGGCAGGGTCATGGAGTGTCTGACTTGAGCCATATTTGCAGGTTCTGTGCAAATTTGAAACCCTACAGCACTTATTTTTGTACTGTCCTTACTTTGAATGTCAAAGCCAAACATGTTTAGACATGGATATAGGAGCTTCCTCGAACCTTGCACGGTACCTGGTTTGGACACGTTGCATGTGGGGTAACAGCAACTCGATAATATTGGTCACGGTGTGACTTTTGGGGACTTTTAAGGCTGCTTTAAAGGAAAACAACTTCAGGCTAATAGACATTATGGCTTAGGTGCAATTTCTGGGTGTGCCCTATGCTAGTATGTCTGGTGTATTAAATTCTATAATTGGAGCAGATGGAAGTATATTCATGTGAAAAATAACTAGACGTGTTAATCTAAGACGCTTGCTTTCACTAGAGAATTTGAAAAAATGCCAGGGTATGTTTTGATGTTGGTTGTATTATGGGAAGTGCGTTTTTCTTTTTGGTAACTCCTTCACAACTCTGACTTGATTTCTGGTAGCCCTTCTTTGTGTTAACTGACATAAAGGTATAAAGACCCAGTCTTAGGTCACAGTCGGTTTTACCTGATGGACTGAGTACTATTTGATTTTAAGAAACACTATGTATTATTTTTATTTGAAATGAACTTTGTCTCATGACTATGAATGGAAATGTTCAATACTGATATTTGTTATTCTTTTGAGTAATGTAACCCGAAAGTGAAGAGGGCAACGCTGTTTTATTTGTGGCAACATATCGTGGTTTGAAAACTTTTTATTCTTAGGCAGTTGAAAAACTGTAATGTGTAATGTAGTGTTCTTATTCTTTGCCGTATCATATGTTTTGTTGCCAATTTGTAAAGGTGTAACTAAATTTACAGCCAAAAACAAAATAAAAAACAAACAAACTAATAAAGAAAAAAGGACTGCTGGTAGGGATGGCATACAACACCAAGGTAATGCGAAGGGGAATGGTAATGAGGAGGCAGATATGCCCCGTGCTGATAGGCCCAGGAGGGGAATGGCAATGAGCTGGCAGATATGCCCCGTGCTGATAGGCCCAGGAGGGGAATGGCAATGAGCTGGCAGATATGCCCCGTGCTGATAGGCCCAGGAGGGGAATGGCAATGAGCTGGCAGATATGCCCCGTGCTGATAGGCCCAGGAGGGGAATGGTAATGAGGAGGCAGATATGCCCCGTGCTGATAGGCCCAGGAGGGGAATGGCAATGAGCTGGCAGATATGCCCCGTGCTGATAGGCCCAGGAGGGGAATGGCAATGAGCTGGCAGATATGCCCCGTGCTGATAGGCCCAGGAGGGGAATGGCAATGAGCTGGCAGATATGCCCCGTGCTGATAGGCCCAGGAGGGGAATGGCAATGAGCTGGCAGATATGCCCCGTGCTGATAGGCCCAGGAGGGGAATGGCAATGAGCTGGCAGATATGCCCCGTGCTGATAGGCCCAGGAGGGGAATGGCAATGAGCTGGCAGATATGCCCCGTGCTGATAGGCCGAGGAGGGGAATGGCAGTGAGCTGGCAGATATGCCCCGTGCTGATAGGCCCAGGAGGGGAATGGTAATGAGCTGGCAGATATGCCCCGTGCTGATAGGCCGAGGAGGGGAATGGCAATGAGCTGGCAGATATGCCCCGTGCAGATAGGCCCAGGAGGGGAATGGCAATGAGGCGGCAGATATGCCCCGTGCTGATAGGCCGAGGAGGGGAATGGCAATGAGCTGGCAGATATGCCCCGTGCTGATAGGCCGAGGAGGGGAATGGCAATGAGCTGGCAGATATGCCCCGTGCTGATAGGCCCAGGAGGGGAATGGCAATGAGCTGGCAGATATGCCCCGTGCTGATAGGCCCAGGAGGGGAATGGCAATGAGCTGGCAGATATGCCCCGTGCTGATAGGCCCAGGAGGGGAATGGTAATGAGCTGGCAGATATGCCCCGTGCTGATAGGCCCAGGAGGGGAATGGTAGTGAGCTGGCAGATATGCCCCGTGCTGATAGGCCCAGGAGGGGAATGGTAGTGAGCTGGCAGATATGCCCCGTGCTGATAGGCCGAGGAGGGGAATGGCAGTGAGCTGGCAGATATGCCCCGTGCTGATAGGCCGAGGAGGGGAATGGCAGTGAGCTGGCAGATATGCCCCGTGCTGATAGGCCCAGGAGGGGAATGGTAATGAGCTGGCAGATATGCCCCGTGCTGATAGGCCGAGGAGGGGAATGGCAATGAGCTGGCAGATATGCCCCGTGCTGATAGGCCCAGGAGGGGAATGGCAATGAGCTGGCAGATATGCCCCGTGCTGATAGGCCCAGGAGGGGAATGGCAATGAGCTGGCAGATATGCCCCGTGCTGATAGGCCGAGGAGGGGAATGGCAGTGAGCTGGCAGATATGCCCCGTGCTGATAGGCCCAGGAGGGGAATGGTAATGAGCTGGCAGATATGCCCCGTGCTGATAGGCCGAGGAGGGGAATGGCAATGAGCTGGCAGATATGCCCCGTGCAGATAGGCCCAGGAGGGGAATGGCAATGAGGCGGCAGATATGCCCCGTGCTGATAGGCCGAGGAGGGGAATGGCAATGAGCTGGCAGATATGCCCCGTGCTGATAGGCCCAGGAGGGGAATGGCAATGAGCTGGCAGATATGCCCCGTGCTGATAGGCCGAGGAGGGGAATGGAAATGAGCTGGCAGATATGCCCCGTGCTGATAGGCCCAGGAGGGGAATGGTAATGAGCTGGCAGATATGCCCCGTGCTGATAGGCCCAGGAGGGGAATGGCAATGAGCTGGCAGATATGCCCCGTGCTGATAGGCCCAGGAGGGGAATGGCAATGAGCTGGCAGATATGCCCCGTGCTGATAGGCCCAGGAGGGGAATGGCAATGAGCTGGCAGATATGCCCCGTGCTGATAGGCCCAGGAGGGGAATGGCAATGAGCTGGCAGATATGCCCCGTGCTGATAGGCCGAGGAGGGGAATGGCAGTGAGCTGGCAGATATGCCCCGTGCTGATAGGCCCAGGAGGGGAATGGCAATGAGCTGGCAGATATGCCCCGTGCTGATAGGCCGAGGAGGGGAATGGCAATGAGCTGGCAGATATGCCCCGTGCAGATAGGCCCAGGAGGGGAATGGCAATGAGGCGGCAGATATGCCCCGTGCTGATAGGCCGAGGAGGGGAATGGCAATGAGCTGGCAGATATGCCCCGTGCTGATAGGCCCAGGAGGGGAATGGCAATGAGCTGGCAGATATGCCCCGTGCTGATAGGCCCAGGAGGGGAATGGCAATGAGCTGGCAGATATGCCCCGTGCTGATAGGCCGAGGAGGGGAATGGCAATGAGCTGGCTGATAGGCCCAGGAGGGGAATGGTAATGAGCTGGCAGATATGCCCCGTGCTGATAGGCCCAGGAGGGGAATGGTAATGAGCTGGCAGATATGCCCCGTGCTGATAGGCCCAGGAGGGGAATGGTAGTGAGCTGGCAGATATGCCCCGTGCTGATAGGCCGAGGAGGGGAATGGCAGTGAGCTGGCAGATATGCCCCGTGCTGATAGGCCCAGGAGGGGAATGGCAATGAGCTGGCAGATATGCCCCGTGCTGATAGGCCGAGGAGGGGAATGGCAATGAGCTGGCAGATATGCCCCGTGCTGATAGGCCGAGGAGGGGAATGGCAATGAGCTGGCAGATATGCCCCGTGCTGATAGGCCCAGGAGGGGAATGGCAATGAGCTGGCAGATATGCCCCGTGCTGATAGGCCGAGGAGGGGAATGGCAGTGAGCTGGCAGATATGCCCCGTGCTGATAGGCCGAGGAGGGGAATGGTAATGAGCTGGCAGATATGCCCCGTGCTGATAGGCCGAGGAGGGGAATGGCAATGAGCTGGCAGATATGCCCCGTGCAGATAGGCCCAGGAGGGGAATGGCAATGAGGCGGCAGATATGCCCCGTGCTGATAGGCCGAGGAGGGGAATGGCAATGAGCTGGCAGATATGCCCCGTGCTGATAGGCCCAGGAGGGGAATGGCAATGAGCTGGCAGATATGCCCCGTGCTGATAGGCCGAGGAGGGGAATGGAAATGAGCTGGCAGATATGCCCCGTGCTGATAGGCCCAGGAGGGGAATGGTAATGAGCTGGCAGATATGCCCCGTGCCGATAGGCCGAGGAGGGGAATGGCAATGAGCTGGCAGATATGCCCCGTGCCGATAGGCCGAGGAGGGGAATGGTAATGAGGTGGCAGATATGCCCCGTGCTGATAGGCCGAGGAGGGGAATGGCAATAAGCTGGCAGATATGCCCAGTGCTCATAGGCCCAGGAGGGGAATGGCAATGAGCTGGCAGATATGCCCCGTGCTGATAGGCCGAGGAGGGGAATGGCAATGAGCTGGCAGATATGCCCCGTGCTGATAGGCCCAGGAGGGGAATGGTAATGAGCTGGCAGATATGCCCCGTGCTGATAGGCCGAGGAGGGGAATGGCAATGAGCTGGCAGATATGCCCCGTGCTGATAGGCCGAGGAGGGGAATGGTAATGAGGTGGCAGATATGCCCCGTGCTGATAGGTCTAGGAGGGGAATGGTAATGAGCTGGCAGATATGCAACGTGCTGATAGGCCCAGGAGGGGAATGGCAATGAGGTGGCAGATATGCTCCGTGCTGATAGGCCCAGGAGGGGAATGGCAATGAGCTGGCAGATATGCCCCGTGCTGATAGGCCGAGGAGGGGAATGACAATGAGCTGGCAGATATGCCCCGTGCTGATAGGCCGAGGAGGGGAATGACAATGAGCTGGCAGATATGCCCCGTGCTGATAGGCCGAGGAGGGGAATGGTAATGAGCTGGCAGATATGCCCCGTGCTGATAGGCCGAGGAGGGGAATGGTAATGAGCTGGCAGATATACCCCGTGCTGATAGGCCGAGGAGGGGAATGGTAATGAGCTGGCAGATATGCCCTGTGCTGATAGGCCCAGGAAGGGATGCCCCGTGCTGATAGGCCGAGGAGGGGAATGGCAATGAGCTGGCAGATATGCCCCGTGCTGATAGGCCGAGGAGGGGAATGGCAATGAGGTGGCAGATATGCCCCGTGCTGATAGGCCGAGGAGGGGAATGGTAATGAGCTGGCAGATATACCCCGTGCTGATAGGCCGAGGAGGGGAATGGTAATGAGCTGGCAGATATGCCCTGTGCTGATAGGCCCAGGAAGGGATGCCCCGTGCTGATAGGCCGAGGAGGGGAATGGCAATGAGCTGGCAGATATGCCCCGTGCTGATAGGCCGAGGAGGGGAATGGCAATGAGGTGGCAGATATGCCCCGTGCTGATAGGTCCAGGAGGGGA
Source organism: Ambystoma mexicanum (assembly GCF_040938575.1). Lineage (NCBI taxonomy): Eukaryota > Metazoa > Chordata > Amphibia > Caudata > Ambystomatidae > Ambystoma > Ambystoma mexicanum. The sequence continues at coordinate 17,878,888 of NC_090934.1, read as the reverse complement.
ATGGCAGTGAGGTGGCAGAAATGCCCCGTGCTGATAGGCCGAGGAGGGGAATGGCAATGAGCTGGCAGATATGCCCCGTGCTGATAGGCCCAGGAGGGGAATGGCAATGAGCTGGCAGATATGCCCCGTGCTGATAGTCCGAGGAGGGGAATGGCAATGAGCTGGCAGATATGCCCCGTGCTGATAGGCCGAGGAGGGGAATGGCAATGAGCTGGCAGATATGCCCCGTGCTGATAGGCCGAGGAGGGGAATGGTAGTGAGGTGGCAGATATGCCCCGTGCTGATAGGTCCAGGAGGGGAATGGCAGTGAGGTGGCAGAAATGCCCCGTGCTGATAGGCCGAGGAGGGGAATGGCAATGAGCTGGCAGATATGCCCAGTGCTCATAGGCCCAGGAGGGGAATGGCAATGAGCTGGCAGATATGCCCCGTGCTGATAGGCCCAGGAGGGGAATGGCAATGAGCTGGCAGACATGCCCCGTGCTGATAGGCCGAGGAGGGGAATGGCAATGAGGTGGCAGACATGCCCCGTGCTGATAGGCCCAGGAGGGGAATGGCAATGAGCTGGCAGACATGCCCCGGGCTGATAGGCCCAGGAGGGGAATGGCAATGAGGTGGCAGATATGCCCCGTGCTGATAGGTCCAGGAGGGGAATGGCAATGAGCTGGCAGACATGCCCCGTGCTGATAGGTCCAGGAGGGGAATGGCAATGAGCTGGCAGATATGCCCCGTGCTGATAGGCCCAGGAGAGTAAGCAGGAGGCCTGTGTATCGGATGAGTTTGGTGACTGATTCAGAAGGAATAATTCGGTCAGCGGCATCTCATTCACCAGTCGATTGACTTTTTCTTCTTATCTGTTTTCTGTGTTGGGTAGTTATTTACTCGGAACATGCCCTGCTATTGTTCCCCATCTGTGTTCATAGCATGTCTTACTGTCTTACTGTCTTACTGTCTTACTGTCTATTTTGCACATGGTTCGTTTTCTCGTTTATTCATTTTCCATTCAGTTCTCCTTTTTCCACTTAGTGTAGCATATTTGTAGTGTATTTTTCAGAGTATTGACAGATGTGTAGTGTTGTGGATAAGGGCGGGAGGTGTGTTCTTTAGAACAAGGGACCAATTCTTATTCCCTGTTCCACTGTAGGACAGATGTCAATTGGAGGCGAACCAATGATGCAAATACATGATCTCCCTTCCACTTACTGTGTAAAGCATCTCTTTTACAATCATGTGACTTTTCATCTCCATAGCGCAGCGTGCTATTTGGGACCTATTTTTTCACTTTTTAAACATCTATCACTTGCCTGCCAGAACTCAGCTGCAGCCCCACCCAATTACTGCTCTTCCAGGCCCACCCAGGTGGAAGGTCTTCCATGTTATAACCCCATGTCCATCAGTGCATACAGTCTGCTAGACACATCCAATCAGATCAGCCTCTGCAGGCATGGCATGCCAGGTCCATCCAATCAGACCACCCACCCAAACCTACCTACCTGCAGGTAGGGTCTGCAAGCCCCATGCAATCAGAGCAATTCCTGCAGATATAGCCTGAGAGGCCCATCCAATCACACCATCGCATGCATTTAGGACTGGCAGGCCCATCCAACCCACCCATTAACTTAGTATCTGCTCTAACACTAGAGACCCTTTTATAGTGTAATACAACTAGGGAGGGGTCATTATTGCAGGAAATTGCCTCACCTGAAAGGCGCCGATTGCCATACGTTGGGCAAGGGCCATTATCCTAAGTGATGGCTATTAGCAGGCTCTGCTAATAGCAATCTAGGGTTTGGAGCTATTGTGGTTGTGGTTTGTAATATTTAAATAATAAGGCAAACACCTGCATCGTACACTTGGTTGAGTTGAGACTGCTTCAGCCAGATCCAAGTGAATAGCGCATGCGTCAAGCGCTGGTCTCTGTAATTGGCCCAGCCGACAATTTGCCAATTCGAATCCTCTGCGGCCTTCGCTTTGCGCCCCTCCAAGGTCAATAAACGACCATAAATGGGGACATAGTAACACCTGTTATCACTCTGCTTAGAAGCCGGCGGAGAATCAGGACTCTGGAAGAACATACATTATGCATGGTGGGTAATGTAAAAGGGAGCATTTCTCTGTGGGAACATGTAAGCAGGGGTGCCTTTTTTAGCTTCCACTTTGGTGCGTTGAATTGAAAGCATAGAATTATTCTCGGTTGTTTCCACTTTTGCTTCTAAAGTCGGAGGGTTTAGAAAGCAGTCAATATCAGTAGTTACTGACTACATTCTGGGCATTCCGATTGGCCCTGCGTCGCTCATGTTGCGATTAAACCCCCTTGCGGTCACAAGCCCACATCAGCTCTCATGGGAGCGGGTGGGTTGCTGGGGGTGACATCAACAGAAGTGCCACGCCCTCTCCTCTGTGGGTAATTAATAATACTTAGCTGTATTGAAGCATGTCTATGAATGATGCGTCCACAGCCCTTCCCCCAACCTCCCCTGACAGATTGTGTGCTTGTGTCTTGCAGTTGAACACGACAGGGACACCTTCTATCAGAAACCCTACTGGAAAGAGTTCAAGTTCGACTTGACCCAGATCCCACCGGGGGAGGCCGTGACCGCAGCAGAGTTCAGAATTTACAAGATGCGAAGCGTGTCCCAGCACGCGAACAAGTCCCTGCACATCAGCATGTATGAGATTGTGAAGGAGCACAGCAACAGGTAACGGGGGAGGGGAGGCGGGTGTGAGGTAATGGCAAAAAGTACGGAGCACAGAGCGTAAGTGGCTCACTCAGGCAAACACTCTGCACCTGGCATCATTGGGGCAAACACTCTGCATCACTGGGGCAAACACCCTGCACCACGGGACTAATCAGGCCGAACCACTGGAGCACACCCAGCACATTTGGGGCAGAGGCCCTGCACCTCCCTGCATCACCCGGTCCAACACTTAACATCCCGTGGGCAGACACATCGCATAGCCCGGGAGAATATTATGCAGTGCACCGATTTGGCAAACATTCTGAGTCAACTCGTGAAATAGCCCCTATCATTGGTGAAAACAGCTCACATCACCTAGGGAAGCACCCCATATTCCATGACTAACACCCTGCATCACATAGGAGAACACTCCACAGCCCCCATGCAAATACCTTGCCCTTTCCAGGCAAATATCTGGTATCATATTCACATCACCTTAGCAAACATCCTGTATCACCATAGCAAATATCCTGCATCACCTTAGCAAACAACCTGCATCAGCTTAGCAAACATCCTGCATCACATAAGCAAGCATCCTGCATCACCTTAGCAAACACCCTGCATCACCTAACAATCAGCCTGCATCACCTAAGCAAACATCCTGCATCACCATAGCAAACATCCTGCATCACATAAGCAAACATCCTGCATCACCTTAGCAAACATCCTGCATCGCCTAACAATCAGCCTGCATCACCTAAGCAAACATCCTTCATCACCTTAGCAAACATCCTGCATCACCTTAGCAAATATCCTGCATCACCTTAGCAAACATCCTGCATCACCTTAGCAAATATCCTGCATCACCTTAGCAAACATCCTGCATCACCTTAGCAAATATCCTGCATCACCTAAGCAAATATCCTGCATCACCTTAGCAAACATCCTGCATCACATAAGCAAACATCCTGCATCACCTTAGCAAACACCCTGCATCACCTAACAATCAGCCTGCATCACCTAAGCAAACAGCCTGCATCACCTAAGCAAACATCCTGCATCACCTTAGCAAACATCCTGCATCACCTTAGCAAACATCCTGCATCACATAAGCAAACATCCTGCATCACCTTAGCAAACATCCTGCATCACCTTAGCAAAAATCCTGCATCACCTTAGCAAACATCCTGCATCACATAAGCAAACACCCTGCATCACCTAAGCAAACACCATGCATCACCTAACAATCAGCCTGCATCACCTAAGCAAACATCCTGCATCACCTTAGCAAACATCCTGCATCACCTAAGCAAACATGCAGCATCACCTAAGCAAACACCCTGCATCACCTTAGCAAATACCCTGCATCACCTTAGGAAGAATTCTGTTTCACCTTAGCAAATATCCTGCATCACATAAGCAAACATCCGCCATCACTTAAGCAAACAGCCCACATCACCTAGACAAATATCATGAATTGCCTAGCAAACACCCTGTAACACCTTAGCAAACATCCTGCATCACCTAGCAAACAGCCTGCATCACCTAGTAAACAGCCTGCATCCCCTAGGCAAATATCCTGAATCAACTAGGCAAACTCCCAGAAACACTTTAGCAATCAGCCTGCATCACCTAAGCAAACATCCTGCATTACTTAAGCAAACATTCAGCATCATCTGTGAAAACAGCGTACATCACTCAAGAAAACACTCACCTCCACTCTAGCAAACACCAAACTCCCCCAAGGTAAACATTTAGTATTTCCAGCAAACTCCCTATCAGCCAAGCACCAAGTTCCATCAAGAAAAACACCCTGCATCACCTAAGCAAACACCTTGCATCACCTAAGCAAACACCCTGCATCAACTAAGCAAACATCCTGCATCAACTAAGCAAACATCCTGTATCCCCTAAGCAAACATCCAGCATCACCTAAGCAAACATCCTGCATCACCTAAGCAAATATTCTGCATCACATAAGCAAACATTTTGCATCACATAAACAAATATCCCGCATCACCTAGCAAACATCCAGCATCAACTAAGCAAACACCCTGCATCACCTAAGCAAACACCCTGCATCACCTTAGCAAACACCCTGCATCAACTAAGCAAACATCCTGTATCCCCTAAGCAAACATCCAGCATCACCTAAGTAAACATCCTGCATCACCTAAGCAAATAGTCTGCATCCCCTAAGCAAACATTCTGCATCCCCTAAGCAAACATCCTGCATGACCTTAGCAAACATCCTGCATCACCTAAGCAAACATGCAGCATCACCTAAGCAAACACCCTGCATCACCTTAGCAAACATCCTGCGTCACCTTAGCAAACATCCTGCATCACCTTAGCAAACATCCTGTATCACCTTAGCAAATATCCTGCATCACCTAGCAAACAGCCTGCATCACCTAGCAAACAGCCTGCATCCCCTAGGCAAATATCCTAAATCAGTAAGCACCGTGCATGATCTGATCTGAACTTATTGATGTGATTTTTATATAGTTATATGATATGATGTGGCATTCATAACACGCCTATACACAAGTGTTTCAAGGTGCAACGAGACAAGGGAGGGGACACAGAGGGAGGACAAAGACAATGATCCTACTAGGCCTAGTGACATTGAGATCGCGCAAGTACAGAGGAGAGGGGAGGGGAAAGTGCCAGGGGCAGGGATGGATGGGCGAGTGCCGTACAAGGATCAAAAACAGCAAGTAGTGCGGTCAGCAGGTGTCATGTGCAAGGGTTAAGTACAGACCGCAGGTGTCCAGTAAGTGCAGGTAAGGGGACTGTAGGGTGGTAATTGTAATTGATTATTTATAATGCGCTTAATACCCGGCGGTTTCCATGCGCGGACAGGGGGATCGAACCTGTGTTGCTCCACGTCATTTTGCTTCCAAGGTGAATGCGTTGGACCTGAGCTATCCTCCTTGCAGTTACAGACCCAAAAGCAGGGGTTGCCAGGAGGCAGTGTGGGTGTGCAACTGGGTGGGCAGGGACCTGGGCGCGAATTCTGAGGGTAGCCAGGTAACCAGTGCAGTATCAGACAGGAGATCAGCAGGGGAAAGGAAGAGAGAAGGCAGAGGCAAAGATGAAGGGCTTGAGGTGCTTCCGGAACCTGAGATGGTTTTCCTCAAGTTTCAGAGAGTCTGGAAGGCTGTTACAGAGGGAGGCACCAGCCTAAGAAAGAGTTCTACCCCACCTCGTTGCTTGGAGAAGCGACTGACCCTGAGGGAGTTGGAGGTGGAGGAGCGAAGAGCTCAAGTAGGAAGATATTTCCAAAGAGGAAGTTGGAGGTGTTGCAGTCCCAGGCCCCGGAAGGGTCTTGAACCTGATTCTTGTAGCAACTGGGAACAAATGGAGAGATTTCAGGGCTGGAGAGATACGATCCCTAGGCTTGAGGCCACGACAAAGTCTTGTAGTCCTGTTCTGAGTGACTTGTAGAAGACTGAGAGTAGAGGCAGGCAGATTTAGAAAGAGGCTGTTGCAGTAGTCCAGCCTAGAGAGAACCAGAGCTCTGGAGACAGTGAGCCTCTGGGGGAAGGAGAGGAAAGGAAGAATACCTCTGAGGAGGTGCAGTTGGTAGTGTGACTTCTTAGAGATGTGTACAGTTCACAATAGTCTATTTTTCCTTCACTTGGACCCAGCTGTCTTTTGCAATGAACTGCTCTTTCCCAGTAGATTCAACCTTCGATAGCTAACACGCAACCAGGTTTCCCCTCTGGACACATTGGAGCTGTGTAGGTTCCTAGGGCCATAATGTTCAGGCGTTTCCAATTCTCATCTACACTCCTCGCCTCACTTCAGAGATGCTCAGAAAGTAGTGACTGCATCCCACTGGACATGAGTCTCCCAGACTCCCAGTGAACAACCCGACCCACCTGGAGCTTGCCTAGATTCCTGGCATTATTCTGGATGTTGGAACGTATGTCGTTAGAACAGGCTCATAGAAATTAAAGAGCCTTGTGCTGCCTTAAGGTCACACTGCCAGCTGGACAACGTCCAGGGCTGCCACCATGGCCACAACGCAGATGGAACTCCAGAATCCTTAATCAATCGTCTGCCGCTTGTTCATTCAGGTAGTCTTGTCCTTCTCCCCAGATGACGTTGCCTTTGATCCTTTGCCAAGCGAATGTGATGTTAGATATGGGATTCTTTCAATGAATTGTGTGAAGCTGCTTGAATCCTCTCCCACGCACACATCTACATTAAGAGTCAGTCATCAATCCTGGAGCTTTGTCTAATTAACCTTGTCTCTCCTCATGACTCGCTCCCCAATAAAGATTCCATGCTCAGTGTCCAGAGTTGACACCCCCCCATATGGGACCTTTGAACTCCCTCAGTACTCTGCTCTTGACCATCAGCATGTCCCTTTTTTGGGAGCCAGTTGTGCAGCTCAGGTAGAACAATTTGGAAAACCAGATGTCACTTGAAAATTCTAAATCCTCAGGTAGAACTGTCTTGAGTCTAACGTTTTATCTCAGGCCATGTGAGGTTTCATTATGATTGATTCTTTTAACTATTTGATCTTTAGGGGTTGAGAAATCGCAAAGTGAACAATGTTGCAAACAGTTCGAGACACAGGCACTTTGTCTGAAGTGGCTAGTTCAGCAACTCGTCTGCAAACAGAAAGCATCCACCTTCCAGAACTTCCATATCTTCCTGTGGTTCACAATAGCGTGGAAAACATATAGGGCCCGATTCATGGAATTTCCTGTGCGGTCAATGGGGACTTTGCGTGCCAAACCGCACACAAAATCCTGTTTGTCGATTCAGGGAATCAAATGCGTGGGACTTTTTTGTACCCTGCGTAGACCGGAGTAGGGAGCGAAAGTCGCAAAATCGGGAAGAACAACAGAAAATGTGGGCGTTGCGGGGGACAGCCTGCGCAAGGCCATTGCATGCCCACAACTGTGCAGGTAAAATCGTATTCATGGATCTGACTGCGGAACTTTAGGTCAGGGAAATGACCACGCAAAGCTCTCAATGTAACCGCCACCTGAAGATAGGCGTACAGACCCTTGCACATAAGAATCACTGCACAGAGGTAAGATTAGGGTTCCGATAGAAGTTAAATTGCATGTGAGCAGTGTAGAGGTGTGCAGGGATGTTTTACACGGGCTCATACGCATATTTACCGAGAAATGTTAACTTTTATGATACATGTTACGCCTGTTGATGTGGTACTGGGAATAGTTCCAAGGGACACTACGCAGTGTCACCGGGGTGCTGGCTTGGATTACAGGGGTGCTTGAGTTTGCGCCCGAAGACCACACTCTGGTAGGTAGGGGTGTCACGGTATTAGTTTTATGACGGTACGATAACCTTCTTGCCAAATGACGGTATATCATGGTTATCGTGGTATAGCAGGTGGAGTTAACTAATCTTGACAAATATTTTCTAAAAGGTCGTAAATTGTCAGATTTATCAACACAAACAAAACCAGGCACCCAGGGCCAGAATTGGGCTTTTCAACATACTTTCCACTGAAATGCCACCCCTTGTTTCCACCAAACACCAACACACGTGTGGAGAGGAGGGGAGGGCCCGGCTGCGACTGGCAAAGCAAACTGAATAGCTTTTCTTAAGTGGTCATTTAGGCTTTAAGCTCCCCCACTGGCTACTGGTGAAGATGAACATGTTGCCATCTTGATAATCTGCATGCCACAGATCAATGGAGTCTGATGGTATTATACGCGTGTGCGCATAGACACACGCACACACACTTTTTAAAAAAAAAACATTTTATTGAATTATAAAAATAACCAAACAATACAAACCAAACAAACAGTGCATGTTCCAACAGTTTCATTACACTTTCTTAACTTCTAACCACTACTATCCTTAACCCACCCCCCTCTATGAGTCTGTTGCATTAAACCTTCAGTTTCCGCATCCTGTGGTTCGGTCTCCTCTTCTACAGGCTCCGCCGGGTCATCTAATGACCCAAACAGTTCGGCTATCAGTGATTTCCAGGCCATCAGGGACTCAGTCTTCTCCTCCCCCCTGTCCTACTCGCTTCTTGCCATGCCATGGTTTCGGCTTCCGCCCCTTTTTTGCAAATCTCTCCACCGCACCTCTACCTTTGGCACATGGCATGACTTCCATCCCATGGCAATCCTCCTCTTTGCAATCACATAAGCCAGATCCCTCAGCTTACTCACGTGCCTGAGCTTCTGTGGTCTGGGGACCCCCCAGCAGACAGGCCCACACTGTGTCCACTACCATCTTGACCCCTTTTTCTTCCAGTTTCTCTTTCAGTGCCCTCCAGAAACGCTCTATGATCGGGCATGACCAGAACATATGCACCATGCCCGCGTTCTCCTCATCACACTTGGGGCATGCTTGCCGTCCTGCATTTTCAAACCTCGATATCCTCCAAGGCGTCATATATGCCCTATGCGTTATGTACAGCTGAATCTGTTTCAGCCTCGCGTTTCTAGACACCTTCTTATGATACCCCTGCACCCGTTCCCACATCCCGTCTTCCATCGGGGCTCCAACCTCCGTTTCCCAATCTAGTCTCAACTGTGTGACCTCCTTCCCCACTTTAGACATCAGCATTTGATACCATCTGGAAATCCCGCGACCCCCCTCAGCTATGCCGTATATCACGTCTATGGTGGCATCTGATTCTTCCTCCAACACAGTTTCAGGCCATGTTCTCTTAATCCTCTGTACCACTCTATGATACGTAATATACTGGCCCTCGTGCAACCCAGTTTCTTCCCGCAGCCCCTCAAAAGTAATACTAGAGCCCTCCCGCCAAATATCACCCATTGTTGCCACCCCAGCCGGTTCCCAGTGGTTCCTGAGTGTCATTCGTAACTGCGCCTCTGCCCCCGTCAATGCAACCAGTGGTATCTGCGGTGAGCATGGGGACGGGTTCTCCATCATTTGACATGCCCTGCGCCACACCTTCCACCCCAGAAGCATCATTTTAGGGCGCCCCACCATTTCCGCCCTGGGTACCCACATCATCTCTTTCAAATAAAAAGGTGCACAATCACGCCCAAACAGCCTAAATTCCGAGGTCTCTTCGTCAGAGAGCCATTTGGCAACATACTGTAGCTGGCTTGCCACATAGTACGCCTCATAGTTGGGCAGCTTTATCCCTCCTTTGTCATGGAAGTTCTGTAGCTTCCATAACGCCACTCTATTTTGCGTGCCATGCCACAAAAAGTCCCTACACATGCTATTCAATTTGGTGAGAACTTCTTAGGAATCAGGTACGGTATGTTCCCGAAGTAGTGTAGGAGCCTTGGCAGGACGACCATCTTTAGCATTGCTCCCTGCCACATCATCGCCAAAGGCAGCTTTTCCCAAAATTGCATGCACTTCTCAATTTTTTTAGGGGCTACTTCTGTATTGCACCTATGCTCTTCCTCCACGGTGTGGTATATATCTATCCCCAGGTACCGAAATGTGCTAACCGCCCACAGCACTTGCAATACAGGTAGCCGCTCCGCTGGAATCCCCGTGTACCCCCCCTAATGGGAACAAGCTGGATTTATGGGGGTTCACTGCTATACCGGACAGCACAGCGTATCTCTCCAGCACTTCTAGGATGCACTGGAGATTTTCTTCTGGGAATCGCAAGTACAGCAGCATGTCATCTGCATATAGGGAGATCAGATGCCGCTCCCCTTTCACCTCAATGCCTATGGTGTCATATTGCTGCCTCAGATATATTGCTAGAGGTTCCAGGGCCAGTATGTAGAGCATTGGAGACCACACACACTCTCTCTTTACGTTACAGCCTTTAGTTTACTTCCGGCCCAAAAGGTGTTCAGTAATCACGGACATGTTACCCTTTGGTATGGCAGCAGGGAATACCAACAGAGATGATAACATTTCGCAGTGTGACTTATTATATGTAAATTCAATGATAGAACCAGGGAAATCCCCCATCGTCATATGTTTAGAAAACATTATCCAGTATAAATATATAAACCCCAAAGTTGCCAACCCAAAGTCCCGGGAGGATAGCTCAGCGGCAACATGCGTGCCTTGGAAGCAAGACAACACGAAGCAACACAGGTTCGATCCCTGGGTCCGCGCTTAGAAACCTCTGGGTGTTTAAGTGCGTTATAAATACGCAACTAAGACAAAAACAATTACGCAACTAAATAAACAAAACCAATTTCTTTAACAGTGCCTCGATGACTGCGGGCGGTGTGAGTGCTTTAAAAAAAAAATTACATAAAAAAAAAGTAAACCCTTTTCCTTCTTGGCACTGTATTTATACTTCCTATTGCTAACATATTGATTTTGTGTCAGGCACGTGTGGTTTATGGAATGGCATTAAAAACTGCTCAAACTGAACCTACTTGGCAGACGGCACATCCAACAGTGCCTTACCATGACTGCGCAGCAGTTGCTTACTGCAGCCTTTCCAAATCAGATTGAAAAGCACACTTAACGGTATGAACGGTATACCGGTATAAACAATGTGACGGTTATTATTGTTCAATTAAGTGGTTCACGGTATCTTTAACGGTATACCATAATACCGTTACATCCCTACTGGTAGGTATTAGTGGCTGTAACTGCTTTGCGGGGGGCGTGTCAGGGGCGTTCCTGCCGCAACTTGCCTATAGACTTACTTTGCGGGGCCTATTCCATGAAAACGTGGAGCGCGCAAAAAAACAGATGCGCGCAGGCTCACACAGAGTCGTTCTCGGCACACAGGCTTTGCGGGATCTATGCACACTTTTCCATGGATCGGGCCCATAGTCTGTAATGAACTTGACAATTACATTCAGTGAAGAAACTCTTCCTTGGAGATTTATTCCCCCATCTCTGCTTCATTTACCTCTAATATGTGTCCATCAGTCATGCACTGACCTGCCCACTAGAGGAGGGCTACTTATTCTAAAAAATACAGATAGGTAAAACAATATGATGCCAAGTTAGTTTTCCGTATTGGCCAAGGCCACCCAGACTCTTTCATTTTCAGTAATCTTTTGGGAGTACATGTATCAATCTTGGGGTTTACATTTGTTCTTACCCCTCTGTGAGTTGGGAGCTGCTGCCTTTGGGACTGAGTTGGATAGGAAGCTGTACCCGCATGCCGCAGGGGGCCATGCCCCAGGGAGAAAGCCCATGCAGAATGCTAGGCCACATTACCACCGCTCCTTCTCTGCCATGTTCGGAAGGTCATGTGTACGCAGAGCAGTGCCAAAGCTAAACACTCACATGCACACGTTTCAGCTGCCAAGAGGGTACAGTACCAGTACCGTACAGCACAATGTAATCTCGTGTAGAGGAACACATGGGAAAAGGCAAATACCGCGAGAATAAAATGGATGCTGAAGACCTCCAGGGAGCGGTACTGCCGCAGAAAGAAAGCGCCGAATTCTCAAGGCTGGCTCAAAGCACCTTTGCAACCTAGCGCCACAGGGCAAGGATGCACCAGCGATGCAAGGAGCAACAAGGGACCAGGACACTTCTATCGACACTCAGCCCTCGGGTGCGCTGACAGTGGAAAACAATGCAGGTAGATGAATTGCAAATACAATCACGCAGTGTATTCCTCTACAGGAGATCGCGCCGAGAAGGACACTGCGCGAGCCTGTGCGCCCGCGTATTCATGGAATTCACTGCGCAAAGTGATCGTATTCACAAGTCGCGCGCGGAATGCCCCTGAGACGCCCCCACGCAAAGCATAAAGAGCCAGAACAGCTACCTTTGCGAGCACTCACTAGGTGCGAGTAAATGCACCCTCCAGACAGTGTGCAGGGTCCGCCGGAAACATGCCTGCATCTCGGGGACCCTGTGCAGGGTCCCACGTAACTGTTGGCGGCACCCCAACAACATGCACATGAAAAATCGTAACTCGGTTTTAACTCAGAAAATCTGCGTGCAAACCCCCATAAACCGTTCCTGCACCCTGCTACACTGCTCACGCACATCCCACAAGTAAGATGAGAAGCCTGGTTACATACGCGCACCCCTAAACCCGACATGCAAGCCCCTCTCCGCGCGGCGAATCCTATGCGCAAGTGTACTTACACCTGCCTTCGGGTGTCGTAGTGATCGAGGGATTTGCATGGCCATTCCTATGCTGACAGGATGGACGCTCAAATCCATGAATACGTTTTGTGCCACGCATTTGTGGCCATGTGAGGGATTTTTTTCCCCATTTTCCATGTTCCGACCCCTACTCTAACTGTCTAACGGAAAGCACTCGACGGCTCACAGAGACGTGCCGAGCCTGCGCGAACTCCACGCAAGTCCTGGAAAGTACAGCGCATTTGATTCCATGAATTGACAAACACGGATGTGCGCACAGTTTTGCGCGCAAGTACCTTATTTCCCGCAGAAATAATTCCATGAATCGGACCCTAAATGATGTTATAGGGTACTGTACATCATTGGCAGTTTTTTACGCCTGTTGTTATTTAAAAACATTCACATATGTGTTTTCCGAGGGTTTGCTTTGACACTGTTTTTTTGAGCGTACAAATCTATTTACACGCCCTTTGCGTAAACCCTACGAGCTGCTTTTTGTGCTCGCCTTTGCCATAATAGGATGGTGAACCTCCAGAGGGCGCTGTTGTGCACTTGGATGCATGCAGGGTCTTGTGTGAGCTCCATTGGGATGCAGAGGTGTCCGGTGTAATTGTTACAGAATCACTGACCGGTTTGCCACCAAACTGATGTGAGAGTGTTATGAACTTGGCAGGCACACCCTGTCCAAAAACTGGGAAGATTTCCCCAACAACGCCCGAGATACACGGAGAGATCGAGTGAGCAGACCTGCCTGGTGCCCGGGGCAGGCTGAGGGTGCACTGACACTCACGACCAGACCCTCTGCCTCACCTCTACTGCAGCATTGGTACTGGTTGCCCGCACCCTGAGACGAAGTGAGGGAGTAGTGGTCAGGACTAGTTTACCCGGGCAGCCCGGCATAATTCAGGCAAGTTACATAAGTTGCAGGGCCCCGTTCCACACATGCCATACAACACAGCCGGGAAGGGGTGTGAGCCTGGACGGCACGCAAACCGAGGAACAGACGACCGAAACAACACATCATACTAACTTGCTTGTTTAAACAGACACAGACCCGTGGGCTAACTAGCATGGCTCCATTCCGCGTAGCCTCAAAGTGCGCCACTCAACTACTTCCGTGCTCGCCACTGGCCCGCACTTCGGGTGAGGAGGGAGATACTCGGCAAGAATACTCTCACTGATATTGAGAGTGGAGAGAACATAGTGGCACCTGCCGTATTCTAAGACTGATAGGAGGTGGTTTGGTGGCCCGAGTCGAGGCATTCTCCTCCACTGAACTTGGCAGCCTGCAGCGGGAGGTACACACTTGCCCGCAGACTTGCACGGGGTGAAACAAAGTGAGCCCAAACCAAAACGCCCTTAACTAGAAGGGAGAAGCGGTGAGGACTCATCTGGTGGCACAAGAGAGGTGCAGCGACGTACAAGGTACATATCAGGATGCAACAGTGCTGCGCTGGATAGCAGGTAACCGCTGTGGCGCCTGATACATGTTTCCACTGACGCACACACACCCATCCAAGGCAAGCCTCTCACAACAAGCTCCACACAGCATTGTAAGGCCCCAGAGTAATGGACTAAGTAATATACTTTGTTGGGGCACACGAACACAGGACGCGTCACCTGCGGAGGCAGCGTTTTGGTTACATTTGTGGAACAAACTAGAGGTGGGAAGCAACCCATGGATATGGTGTGGTAACAAACCTCACAGAAGCCAAGCTGTGAAACTCCCTACACCAGCCTGGTTCTGAATCTCGAAAGACACCAACGTCTCCAACTAGATACCCAACAGGGTGGGGTGGCAAAGAGCGTCAAACCCTGAACCAGCAAGCAACCATAAGGCTCCGGCAATACCTATACCTGACTCTCTGACCACAACACCCTACCACGTGACTGATGCCAATGCAGTGTGCCCACCTAATATTAATATGAAACACTTGTGTATAGGCGCGTTACAAATGCCATATCATATCATATTGCTGGATAATGACTAAAGGTGCGCTCTCAAAAAAAGGTGGCACGATAGACAGATTCACCAAGCCAGCCACTAAATAAGCAACCGCCGACAGTGCAGGAGTACAAAATATGGCGACGGCATCACCACCAACTGACCTGCATGGAGTTGTCACTATCATGCAACGGGGATGTGCTGTAATAAACAATGAGTTGGCTGGCATTAACATTAATATCAACACAATCCGAGCCCATCTGGAAAAGGCAACGCAGTGCATCACCGAAGCGGAAACGCGGATTAGCAACACTGAGGACACCGTAGAAACCCTGCAGAACACAGTAACAACCATTGCAAAAGACTTGGGCAATATCAAGTTGAAATGCGAGGACCTAGAGGCAAGGTAGAGGAGAAACAACGTCTGCATCATAGGATTCCCAGAAGACGCTCTGAAGGGCCCCATGGAACAAGCTGAAGAGGAACTCCTGAAAAACCTGCTAGAGGATCCAGGGGGGTCCTCGATGTTCGTTGTTGAATGAGCGCACAGGTCGCTGATGGCGAGACCCAAACCAGGAGCATTTTCTCCACCTATCATGGCTCGCCTAATGAATTACAGAGACAGGGATCTGGTACTAAGAGCGGCCAGAGAGAAACCAGACCTCAGGATGGGCTCCAGCATAATCCACATTTCCCCAGATTATATGGTTGCGGTAGAGCAAGAAAGGCGCTCATTTATTTGGGTGAAGAAGCTGCTGAGAAACCGCTAAATTCCCTATGCTATACTCAGCGAGGCTGCGCATGCATTTCAAGAACAAGACCTACTTTTTTTCGAAGGAGGCAGCCTCTTTTGTGGAGGCAAATATCCCCCTACCAGAGGCGCAGCTGCTTGGAGAGACGGAAGGGTGATGAGACTGCAGCACTATCTGCCTGCAAAGCACCAAACAGGCTCAGATAGCATGACCTACAGCAGTGAATTAGCACTCACCGACACTATATTTCAGTCTGTTTCTAGCCTGCGCTCGAACCATTGAATATGCATGGGGGTACAGAGGATTGTATGTTATTGTTGGTAAATTGCCCCACGCTTGAAAACCCCTGTACCCCGCAAATGTATTAATGATGTGTTTTTTGAAATGCAAGACTAGTGGTGAACTGGAAACAGTTCTCATGATGTGTGAGCCTGCACTCCCAGACACCACGGAAGCAGTCGCCCCCAATGCAAGTGCACAATTTAGTTCATACTGGTAGGTGGAGGGAGGGGGACCGGAGGATGGGAGTTACATAGTCACAGTTCGGGGCACTATGAGGGAGGGGGAGGTGGTGTTGGGGAAAAGTTGGGGTGAAAAAGTTAAAAACATGCACACTCAGATAATGAAAGGTAATGAACAAAATGCAAACAGATCGAGGTCTATGGAGCACAAGGGCTGATATGTAGGAAGAAATGGCTAACGCCGGACCCACTGAGATTAAGCTACTAAGTTGGAATGTTCAGGGCCTGGGCATCCCTGTGAAAGCATACAAGGTGGTTGCATATGCAACCAGACAGGGAGCTAAGATACTGTTCTTACAGGAAACACACTTCTTGGAACATCATGCCCAAGGTTTGCCCCTAGCTGGGGGGGGAGCGCCGCTACCATACCTTTTACTCTACTAAGGCTAGGGGGGGTCATGCCCCTCATTCATAGATCACTCCCTTTCACACATCACTTCATAGAGAGTGACATCTGTGGCAGATATGTGTTGGTGCATGGGTAACTGGGGAGTGCAGAAGTCCTATTGATAAATATTTGTGGTCCCAATGTAAATTACCCCGAATTTTATGAACAAGTGTTTCAAAAATGCATACCCAACCGCACAACTGATCTGCGGGGGGATTTCACCACTATACTCAACACAGACCTGGACCGCAGCACAACCACGCCAAGACCGCTAACGAAAATGGCATGCACAATACACACATCTCTGATCTAGATCTCAGAGACACATGGCGTTCGCTCCATGGATCACAGAAGTCCTTTACCTTTTACTGTACTGTGCATGACATGCATTCTCGTATAGACCTATGGCTAACATCACACGCAGTTCTGGACTGGGTTGCGGAGGCCCAGATACTTCCCAGGACACTGTCAGATCATTCCCCTATATCACTTGTTATAAACATCCCGGAGGGAGCCCCCCAAAGGGCACAATGGCGATTCAAACCCGCATCGCTCTCAGACCCAGTCTTTAAAACTAGCATGACGCAGCACATCTCAGACTTTTTTTAAACCAATGAGGGATCGGTGGCCGAGCAGGCTGTTCTGTGGCAAGCATGCAAGGATTATATGAGAGGAGTGGCTATGCCCACCGAATCTGGGGTACTATGCAATATCATGCGGTACCTTAAGAAACGTGAAGAAACCATAGCTTGGCTGCAGGTTGAATACTCGAGCAGCTCATCTCCACAGATCACTGTGGTACTTAATGTGCAATTAGAGCAGTACCCGTGAAGCAGCAGATAGGGAGCTGCGCTACTTTGACAGACCTATGGTGGCTCGTAGATACAGGGAGCAGGAGAGGCCAGGCAAGCTTTTGGCACAGACGGTGCGCACAGAGAGAGGCAGTACAGATATCCCATGCATCACCATGTTGGAATAGAAAGTATATTGTGCCTCCTATTGTAATAAGTATATTAATATTGGCCTACGCCAAGCTGCTCGAAAGTCACTTGCGAGATCTGTGTTACAAGGTCCTGACCTTTAATCTATGTAGGCCGCCATTTTAGGTCAAACCGCCATTTTAGGATTCGGTGTGGAAAAGTCACCCTGTGAGCTAAAATGGTGGACGATGTCATTGCAAAATACAACATGGCCGTCTTGACCTCTGTACATAGCTAATGTGTAATCTGCCTGCAGGCCACTTGTTGAGGTCATGAACTGAGACCTCGTCCTTCGTTGACCTATGTGTAAAAGGACCACTTGCGCGATGAAACGAATCCACAAGCATATATTGAAGATAATGTGTTTGCATAATGAACGAAGAACATCTGTCTTACTACATTGTATTTATGTTTAAGAAGATCTGCATGGGCAACTTTAGAATACACAGTTGATGCATACGCTTGTTCCTACACGTATTAAAGACAAACCAGTTAAATGCGGTTATTTGAGACTCGGCACAAACCCTAGAATTGGTGATGTATAAAGTAGAATATTAACCCGAAGTGGGGCTGGACATAGTGCCCACAAAATGTATAAAAAGTGAATGCATTCTAATGTACAGTCTCTCACTGAACACACTGAACCACGCTGGAGTTCGTTGTGTTGTACTGAGGACCGATAGCTATCTGACTTTGCACTGTTTTTGTAATTGAATTCAGTAGAGAATAAAGTACTTTGTATGTTCCTTTGTAACCCGTGTTCGGTGTATTTCCTTTTGGGGTACTCAGCCTCGATATTTTATTTCTGTTTTCACAACCAGGCAGGATGGGGTAGTGGCTACGAAAACAGACGAGGTTTGCGAAGTGTTCCGTGACTTCCACAGTGGCCTATACTCACACCAGAGTGTGGCCACTGAGAAGGAGCTCGACAAATACCATGCTGCAATACCCACAACCCTATTGTCCGCAGACACGCGTAATGCCCTAGAAACTCCCATAATGCCAGTGAAATAAAGGTGGCAATAAAAGACCTGCCTGGTGGGAAGGCCTCAGCCTCGGGCAGGTTGGGGGCTGAACTCTATAAGGAATTCATAAAGGCACTTGCTCCCCACCTACTGGCGGTGTGGAATGAAGCACTGGACTCCAGTATCCTGCCAGAGACAATGCGAGAAGTGGTCATAACTTTGCTGTTGAAACCCGGGAAACCACCCGAAGACTGTGGATCGTACCACCTGCTGTCCCTCATTAACATGGATGCAAAAATGTTCACAAAGATACTGGTTTCCCGACTCAACCCGGTGATGCCTTACATGGTGCAAGAGGACCATGCGAGATTCGTGTTAGGGAGATCAACGACATCTAACATTCAGAGGTTCCATAATATTCTAGCAAAGATCCCGAAAGACACTGAGGGGGTCGCCATATCCCTAGACATGCAGAAGGCTATCAACACCGTCTATTGGCCAATCTTGTTTAGAGTACTGAATAATTACGGATTTGGCCCTCACTTCATTAAGTGGGTACGACTCCTTTATACACAACCGTACGCTAGGGTGTCCGTGAATGGGGTGCTGTCATTCATTGGTGTTGAAACTGGAGGACGGCACCAGACAAGGATGTCCACTCTCCCCCCTACTGTTTGCACTCGTGATTGAACCCCTAGCTGATCTCATGCCAGGGCGGGTATCGCCATAGCCGGGCGATTATATGTAGACGACATCATGTTGTTTGTGAGAAACCAAGAGAAATATCTTCAGAGGGTAGTAACAGTGATTCAGGAATTCAGAAGTTATTCCGGACTCTGAATAAATATAAATAAGTCTGAAATATTCCCCTTGACGGATGGCATGCAACCACCATGCAATCTACTGGGACTTTGATGGGCTCCCCAACAGGTTAGATATTTGGGGCGGAAATGGCGCGATCGCCTGATCAGGTCCGCTCATTTAACGATGACACACTACTGATAGCAGCATGTACCAAACTCGAGCGTTGGTACCATGTACCTCACTATTTCACTCATGGGACGAGTGGCACTAGTGAAAATGATTGTACTACCTAAGCTCTTCTACCTCTTCAGTTCTATTCCACTGTGGTCAGGTAGGACCTTCTTTGAGAAAATAATGAGTGCCTGCTGCACGTTTGTGGGGAAAGGTCAGGGGGGGGGGCAGCTGGAGGCGTCTTACGCAAACATATGAGCAGGGTGTTCTGACAGCTCCGGATTAAGGGATGTATTATTTGGCAGCCCAAGCATATTATGCCAGAAACTGGATAGAGGGCGAGCCACAGAGCTGGTATGTCGACTTGGGCACACAGGGAAGGGCGAGGGTCACTCTATTACAAGATAGCCACTGGTAAGAGAGGAAATTGCAATCACTTTTGGACCCGGCACTGGCCACATAGCAGGCATGGTCGAGACTAGTACAACAACCTCGGAACACCGTAATGTGTAGCCCCAAAATGCCGATCTGGGGCGCGTCCTAAATTGACCCGTCAAAAGATGCAGCACTGACCACACACTGGCAGGAGGCGGGCATCACACAATTTGGAGAATTATACCATAATGGCCAATTTAGACCCTGGGAAGACGTTAAACTTCAGGTGGGTGACACCCAGCTGCGGAAAGTGCAATATTTCAGAATCAGTTCAGCTGCAGTGTGGAGCGGATTCCCGCAGGAGCCTGCTTGGCACCCAAATCTGAATTATATAACTTCTGTTGCTACCCCTAAAAAATCTGCATTAGCTTCATACAAGTGGGCATTGGTAGCAAGCAAGCTACAAAAACCTGATGTCAGGGGGAAGTGGGAGGAAGATCTGGGTGTCCCACTCACAGAACCAGGCTGGTCGCAACTGTGCACTCCCACCAAACAGATATCGCTCAACTCCAGCTACAGGCTGATTCACTTCAAAATATGAAATAGAGTGCATCCAACCCCGGGTCGCTTGAGGAAAATGTAGGACATGTCCAAGATGTGGTAGTGAGGAGGCCGATCTAATGCACATGCTATGGTCCTGGGAAGCGCCCTCTGGATACTGGGGTAACATCTGTGAGGCATTAGAAGCAATGGTGGGACAGCCTGTACAGTGGGAACATTCTGTGTGTTTATTGGGCTATGTACTTAAAATGGATGCTGTTAAAGGCAAACTTATCAATATTGGACTGCTGCTGGCTGAACGCGCCATATTAATCGGGTGGAAGATTATAACAGCCCCAAGGGTCGATGAATGGACGAATGTTATGATACGGGCAATTGGCCGAGAGGAGGTGTACTCCCGCTCATTACCTCGGGCCGGTAGACCACAAGACATATGGGCGGGTCTTCATCAATACCTGAGTAACAGGACCAGTGTGGACAGCGACGAAAGTGGACACTGTGAATGCTCTGTTGGCCGACTTACCTGTATACTGGTTGTCAAACGATACCTGTGTAAGCATTTCTTCAATGTACGTATGTTTCATGCTGAGTACTGTGCAATTGAAATAAAAGTTTTATTTTTTTGTTTTTTTTATTTGATTGTGCATTAGTTTAATACAATACAACTTTTTACACAGTTTCCTCAAAACATCTCTTCAATAAAAATCATCCTAAACATTTCCTCAGTTTCGTTATTTTTTCTTTTCTTATCATGATTAAGAGTCTGCTATGTTTGTTTCATATGTTTATTTTAAGCTCAATATCTTTTTTTTCAGGATTGAAACTTAATTCCACTAAGTTAGAGTCATTTGCTTCCAGGAACTTACCTCAATTGACTTTCCAAGCATTTAGGGGATTTCCGCTTTTACCAATCCCTTTTGTACTAAGCATATTGTATCCAGTCACTGGTTCTTGGTCAGTAATTTTCCTTAGTAAGGAAACTGATCTTCCAACAGATTACGGAATGAAGTGATTGCCGGCCCAATTCAGTTCTTACCGCTGATATCGGGAGACATTTTGGTAGGTTTAAGATAAGCTTCCAAAATGTACTTTCTGAGGCATCGCAGATTTTCCAGCTTAAGTTTAGGCCGGCCTCACCTCCATGGGTTAATGTTGGTTGGACCTTTTGTACATAAAATGTTCTCATGGGTATCAGCGAGAACCCGCCGTATCTGTCATGCATCATTTTCCCTTGGGAGCATAACATCTTTACTTTGCCTGTTCATTCTTTTTCCCAGTTCTCCTCGGCTATCGATTTGTTAAATAGTATACCCAAATACTTGCTTTCTGTCACTGATTCAAGGTTATCAGCTCCTATTTTCCATTTAAACTGTTTGGAGGTTGTTCTTCTATCTCCTCCAACCGTGAAGAATTTGGATTTATTGGTATTTATTAATAATAAAACTTAAAAAAAAAAAAAAAGGATGGTGAACGTCTTCCCAGAGGGACTGCTCATAACTTCCTTAGATAGTTCTTGCCCACTCCTTAACTCCAACTGGAGTAACACTTTCTCTCCATCACCTCAAGGCCCAACAAAATGTCTCCCCTGGGTTGCAGTTCAACAGAAGCGTGCCCAGCCTGCTCCCCAGAAGCAGCGTCAAAACCTGCAGGTGCTGCTTCCTGGCACATGGATTGTGGCACATGGATTGCTCCCAGCCTGCTCCCCAGAAGCAGCGTCAGAACTTGCAAGCGCAGCTTCCCTGCGCATGGCTTGCTCCCAGCCTGCTCCCCAGAAGCAGTGTCAGAACTTGCAGGTGTTGCTTCCCGGTGCATGGTTGCTGCCATGGCCCCATCTCCCACTACTGCGTCCCTCATGGGCTCCATCTCCCACTACTGCGTCCCTCATGGGCCACATCTCCCACTACTGCGTCCCTCATGGGCCCCATCTCCCAGTACTGCGTCCCTCATGGGCTCCATCTCCCACTACTGCGTCCCTCATGGGCCCCATCTCCCAGTACTGCGTCCCTCATGGGCCACATCTCCCACTACTGCGTCCCTCATGGGCCCCATCTCCCAGTACTGCATCCCTGAGGGGCCCCATCTCTCACTACTGCGTCCCTCATGGGCTCCATGTCCCACTACTGCGTCCCTCATGGGCCGCATCTCCCACTACTGCGTCCATCATGGGCCCCATCTCCCACTACTGCGTCCCTTATGGGCCCCATTTCCCACTACTGCGTCCCTCAGGGGCCCCATCTTCCACTTCTGCAGCCCTCATGGGCGCATCTCCCGCTACTGCGTCCCTCAGGGGCCCATCTCCAAATACGGCGCCCTTCATGGGCCCCATCTCCCACTACTGCGTCCCTGAGGGGCCCCATCTCTCACTACTGCGTCCCTCATGGGCTCCATCTCCCACTACTGCGTCCCTCATGGGCCCCATCTCCCACTACTGCGTCCCTCATGGGCCCCATCTCCCACTACTGCGTCCCTCATGGGCCCTGTCTCCCACTACTGCGTCCCTTATGGGCCCCATTTCCCACTACTGTGTCCCTCAGGGGCCCCATCTTCTACTACGGCATCCCTCATGGGCCCCATCTCCCACCACTGCGACCCTCATGGGCCCCATCTCCCACTACTGCGTCCCTCAGGGGCCCCATCTCCCACTATTGCGTCCCTCATGGGCCCCATCTCCCAGTACTGCATCCCTGATGTGCCCCATCTCCCACTACTGCGTCCCGCATGGGCCCCATCTCCCACTACTGCGTCCCTCATGGGCCCCATCTGCCACTACTGCGTCCCTCATGGGATCCATCTCCCACTACTGCAGCCCTCATGGGCCCCATCTCCCACTATTGCGTCAATCATGGGCCCATCTCCCAGTACTGCGTCCCTCATGGGCCCCATCTCCCACTACTGCGTCCCTCATGGGATCCATCTCCCATCACTGCGTCCCTCATGGGATCCATCTCCCACTACTGCGTCCCTCATGGGCCCCATCTCCCACTACTGCGTCCCTCATGGGCTCCACGTCCCACTACTTCGTCCTTAATGGGCCCATCTCCCAGTACTGCGTTCCTGATGGGCCCCATCTCCCACTACTGCGTCCCTCATGGGATCCATCTCCCACCACTGCGTCCCTCATGGGATCCATCTCCCACCTCTGCGTCCCTCATGGGATCCATCTCCCAGTACTGCGTCCCTCATGGGCCCATCTCCCACTACTGCGTCCCTCATGGGCCCATCTCCCAGTATTGCGTCCCTCATGGGCCCATCTCCCAGTACTGCGTCCCTGATGGGCCCCATCTCCCACTACTGCATCCCTCATGGGATCCATCTCCCACCACTGCGTCCATCATGGGATCCATCTCCCACCTCTGCGTCCCTCATGGGATCCATCTCCCACCTCTGCGTCCCTCATGGGCCCCATCTGCCACTACTGCGTCCCTCATGGGCCCCATCTGCCACTAATGCGTCCTTCATGGGCCCATCTCCCAGTACTGCGTCCCTCATGGGCCCATCTCCCAGTACTGCGTCCCTCATGGGCCCCATCTGCCACTACTGCGTCCCTCAGGGGCCAATGTTGTCTGTCTTGTGTTTGTGTCTGTTGAATGCTGGCCACACGGGCTAAGTAGCCTTCCGAATGCAGTCCTACTTGCGAGTACAGCTCTTCCCTTAAAGCTGGACATTACTTATAGTAAGGTGTCTATGCTCTTCTGGGCATGTGATCAGGTCTGCACATCCTAGTTAGCAACCTCTGGATAATGGGAGATAGCTGCCCTGATGGGCACTGCCAGTCTGTATGTTGCTGAAGCTTGCCACCCGTGCCAGCACTCACCCCATGCGTCTTTCTTCTGCAGGGAGTCGGACCAGTTCCTCCTGGACCTGCAGGATGTGGGCGCCGGGGACGAAGGCTGGCTGGTCTTTGATGTCACCGCAGCCAGCAACCACTGGTTACTGAACCCCAAGTATAACCTGGGCCTGCGGCTGTACGTGGAGACCGATGACGGTGGGTACCCGAGGATGTGAGTGGGGCCACAGCATGAGGCCACGGCATGAGGTCTGCCCATGTGGTCCAGAGCCACCCCTGGTAGCAGGCGGGCACATCTGGCGATTGTAAGGGTACAGAAGTAAGACTCGGACACAGTGTTTATAGAGGCTAAGAGGGGTTTCCCTGCCTCTAGGGGGAGACTAATGAGATTGCCAGGAAGTCCTAAACTATGAGTTGTCTGCCCCTGTCCTGCCCCATACACTTACCTCTGTGCCTAGCACTAGCCATCTCACATACATGTGCAGGGCGATCTCCTTTCAGAGGAACTAAGAGGCTCTTTCTGTTTTCACACAAATAAAAAGTTCCCCGTTTTGCTGGCAGAGAAGTGTTGCAAAGGTAAACTTCCAGACTTGGATATGCGCCCCCTTTCCCGAGCCTCTGTCTCATGTTCAGTCTCTGAATATTTGGCAACGAGCTGGTGTTTGTTTTCACAGTTACAAGTTCTTATTAGCGTGGTATGCTTTGCTCCCCAAGTGAAGCTCGCTAATTCTAGGGGTCTAGTTCCCCCCCCCAAGTGAAGCTTCCTAATGTTAATGTTAATGTTAAAGGACATTTGTACCCGCGCACTATCACCACCGTAGTGGTCCCTTGGCGCTCTGGCGGCTCTGAAAGAGGGGGAGGTTGGGTTAGTGGGAGGAAGCAGGAAAGGTGCAAGAGAGCAGTGATGTGCTGTTGACAGCCTCAGCCCGGTGGGTCCGTTGGCTGGGCTTGGGGTGCCTTGTGGTCCGTATTTGTCGTGTGCTGTTGTGCAAGTCTATGTGTGGTTTGTTTTGTTGTTGCATTGTTGTGAAGTTTGTGCGGATTGCTGCGTTTAAGGTTTGTGGTTGTGTTTGGTTATAGTTTGAGAGGTGTATGCAGAGGGATGGAATTGTTAGTTGGCATTGCTGTCCTTGCAATGGTGGGATTCCATCTAGGTGCGGCACCTGCTGACAGTCACTTTTCTATCTAGATTTGACGCGAGCTAGGTTCATAATTCTAAGTGTGGCATATGCTAACAATCACATTTCTGTCTAGATGCGACACAGGCCAATGTTCACAATTCTATCTAAGAGTGGACATGCTAACATTCACAATTCTAAGAGTGGACATGCTAACATTCACAATTGCTAGGGTTATAGTTTTTTCCCCCGAAGTGAAGCTCCCAAATACTAGGGTTATAGTTCTCCCACCAAGTGAAGCTCCCTAATGCTAGGGTTATAGTTCTTCCCCGCCCAGTAAAGCTCCCAAATACTAGGGTTATAGTTCTCCCACCAAGTGAAGCTCCCTAATGCTAGGGTTATAGTTCCCCCCCCCAAAGTGAAGCTCCCTAATGCTAGGGTTATAGTTCCCCCCCCAAAGTGAAGCTCCCTAATGCTAGGATTATAGTTATCCCCTGAGTGAAGCTCCCTAAAGCTAGGGTTATAGTCCCCCCAAGTTAAGCTCCCTAATGCTAGGGTTATAGTTCTCTCACCCCAAGTGAAGCTCCCTAGTGCTAGGGGTATAGTTCTTTCCCCCGAAGAGAAGCTTCTTTTCCCTAGACGCCTTTGGATGGTACAACTCAAGAGGAAATGTTTCTCAACTGCGCAGTTCCCGTCTCCTAGCGGTTGTATACTAATTGACCTTTTCACAATTGACCTCAGGAGAATTGACGTCGGGAGAATTTACCTAATTTAGAAGGTCAATTAGGACATATATGCGGGGGGAAACCCCCCGCAACCACCCACCCAATCCAAAACCCCATGCAACCCCCCACCCAATCCCCTCGTATTATTTATAATCCAAAACCAACCCAATACATATATAAAATAACTAAAATAATATAACGATCAATTGTGCAGAAGGTCAGTTAGGACCACTATAATTAGGTCAATTGTGCAAAAGGTCAATTGTAAAAGGTCAATTTGGGTAATACCGTCCTAGCAGCTTGGCATGTTCTGATACCAGGTTTAGGACTCCTGTCATTTCCATAGTTCTTGGTCATGTTATTTACAGTCTTTTGTATGGGTGCAAGTCTCAGGCTCACAACATGTCAAATTGAATATTTGGTTTCCCTTTAAAACACGTTGTCGTCTTTATTTGTTATCCGTCGGGGTCACGGAACCTCCTGGCCTAAGACCTTGGTTTAACATGTGGCTGTGAGTCCCAGACTCGCAATGTCGTATTACTTGGTTCACTTCCCTCCAAGTCTGCAACTCTTCCTCACTTGCCTCAGGGTCACAGACCATCCTGAGTATGTGACTCTCCAATATTTGTTTCAGGGTCCCAGAACTTCCTGAGTGTGTGACTCTTCCTTATTTCCTTCAGGGTCCCAGACCTTCCTGAGTATGTGACTCTCGCTTATTTGCTTCAGGGTCCCAGACCTTCCTGAGTATGTATCTATCCCTTATTTGCATGAGGGTCCCAGACCTCCCTGAGAATGTGACTCTCCCTTATTAGTTTCAGGGTCCCAGACCTTCCTGAGTATGTGACTCTCTCTGATTTGCTCCAGGATTCCAGACCTTCCTGAGTGTGTGACTCTCCCTTATTTGCTTCAATGTTCCTGACCTTCCTGAGTTTATCACTCTCCCTTATTTGCTTATTTGCTTATTTGCTTTAGGGTTCCAGGCCCACTTAAGTGTGTGAGTCTCCCTTATTTGCTTCAAGGTCCCAGACCATCCTGAGTATGTGACTCTCCCTTATTTGCATCTGGGTTCCTGACCTTACTGAGAGTGTGACTCTCCCTTATGTGCTTCAAGGTTCCAGACCTTCCTGAGTGTGTGGCTCGCCCTTGTTTACTTCAGGGTTCCAGACCATCCTGAGTGTGACTCTCCCTTATTTGCTTCATGGTTCCTGGCCTTCCAGAGTGTGTGACTCACCCTTATTTTCTTCAGGGTCCTGACCTTTCTGAGTGTGTGACTCTCCCTTATTTGCTTCTGGGTTCCTAATCATCCTGATTGTGTGACTCTCCCTTATTTGCTTCAGGGTCCTGACCTTCCCGAGTGTGTGGCTATATGCATTTTCAGTGCAGTCATGCATGTGAGTTTGATTATATGCATGTGTAGTGTTACTATGCAGGTCAGTTTGGATATATGCATTTTCAGTGCAGTCATGCATGTGAGTTTGATTATATGCATGTGTAGTGTTACTATGCAGGTCAGTTTGGCTATATGCATTTTCAGTGCAGTCATGCATGTGAGTTTGATTATATGCATGTGTAGTGTTACTATGCAGGTCCGTTTGGCTATATGCATTTTCAGTGCAGTCATGCATGTGAGTTTGATTATATGCATGTGTAGTGTTACTATGCAGGTCAGTTTGGCTATATGCATTTTCAGTGCAGTCATGCATGTGAGTTTGATTATATGCATGTGTAGTGTTACTATGCAGGTCAGTTTGGCTATATGCATTTTCAGTGCAGTCATGCATGTGAGTTTGATTATATGCATGTGTAGTGTTACTATGCAGGTCAGTTTGGCTATATACATAATGCTCTTTACTGTCTAGGTCCTCAACATTGTCATGTGGGTTAGTTGTACTAACCTGCCAGTTATAAATGTTAGCTGTATGAGGGAGGGGATCATAGGATTCCTCCCCATGTGATCCTCCCTCGGTGCACCACCCTCAGGGGCACTATTGTACTGTGGACGCACAACCCCTCTCCCCAAGGGAAAGGTCTCCTCCTAGGGAATAAAGGACGACATCCTCAGATCCGTCACACCACGCTTCCTCCTACTTGGCCACTCAGCCAGGGGGGTCGAGGCCTTCTTGCTTTTGCGGTGCAAGCAAACGTGGCCAATGAGCGGAGTAGGCGGTAACGGCCATCTTGGTTTTGCATCTGTCGTGACAGGGCACAGTGTGGATCCGGGGCTGTCCCGCCTCCTAGGCCGCAGAGGACCGCGCTCCAAGCAGCCCTTCATGGTCACCTTCTTCCGAGCCAGCTCAAGCCCGCTCCGGGCACCTCGGGCGGTCAAGCAGCTGAAGAAGCGGCAGCAGAAGAAAAGCAATGACTTACCGCACCCCAACAAACTGCCAGGCGTCCTGGGTAATTATCATGTTATTATTATTGTTATTATTTAATGAGCGCGGACCTAGCTTCAGGAAGCAATAGAGCGTGAGCCTGCACGGATGCTCACCACTGGGCGCATCAATTGACCCCAGGAGTCTGTGTTACAGGGCTACCTTGGGTAGGAGTAGACGATGCACAGTAAGACCTTTCCAGGTATATATACGCACGCGCGCACGCAGGCGTGCGCGCGCGCGACAGTACTGCTAAATACATAACAGGATGCACAGCGCCAACCCGTTCCCATTCACACCTCAAGGAAGCCAAGATGGTTGCCCAAGTGACCACTTTTTGCAGCTCTTGGAAGTGAAGAAACAGCCAGATAAGGAGCTCTATCTTTCTACATTAGATCCACCACACAGCCACCACGGCTGATCCACGCCACAGCCACCATGGCTGATCCATCCCACACGCACCACGGCTGACCCACCCCGCAGCCACCACGGCTGATCCACCCCATACCTCCCACGGCTGATCCACCTCAAACCCACCACGGCTGATCCACCCCACAGCCACCATGGCTGATCCACCCCACACCCACCACGGCTGATCCACCTCAAACCCACCACAGCTGATCCACGCCACAGCCACCATGGCTGATCCACGCCACAGCCACCATGGCTGATCCACCCCACATGCACCACAGCTGATCCACCCCACACCCACCACAGCTGATCCACCCCACACCCACCACGGCTGATCCACCTCAAACCCACCACGGCTGATCCACGCCACAGCCACCATGGCTGATCCACCCCACACGCACCACGGCTGACCCACCCCACATCCACCATGGCTGATCCACCCCACACCCACCACGGCTGATCCACCTCAAACCCACCACGGCTGATCCACGCCACAGCCACCATGGCTGATCCACGCCACACCCACCACAGCTGATCCACCCCACACCCACCACGGCTGATCCACCTCAAACCCACCACGGCTGATCCACGCCACAGCCACCATGGCTGATCCACCCCACACGCACCACGGCTGACCCACCCCACACCCACCACGGCTGATCCATGGCTGATCCACCACAGCAGATCCACCCCACACCCACCACGGCTGATCCACCCCACACCCACCATGGCTGATCCACGGCTGATCCACCTCACACCCACCACGGCTGATCCACTCCTCATCCACCATGGCAGATCCACCCCACAACCACCACAGCTGATCCACCCCACAGCCACCACAGTTGATCCACCCCACAGCCACCACGGCTGATCCACCCCACAGCCACCACAGTTGATCCACCCCACAGCCACCACAGTTGATCCACCCCACACCCACCACAGCTGATCCACCCCACAGCCACCGCAGCAGATCCACCCCACACCAGCCACGGCTGATCCACCCCACACCCGCCACGGCTGATCCACCCCACACCCGCCACGGCTGATCCACCCCACACCCACCACGGCTGATCCACCTCAGACCTGCCACAGCTGGTCCACCCCAAACCCGCCACTGCTGATGCACCCCACACCCACCACAGCTAATCCACCCCACACCCACCATGGCTGATCCACGGCTGATCCACCTCACACCCACCACGGCTGATCCACTCCTCATCCACCACAGCAGATCCACCCCACAACCACCACAGCTGATCCACCCCACAGCCACCACAGTTGATCCACCCCACAGCCACCACGGCTGATCCACCCCACAGCCACCACAGTTGATCCACCCCACAGCCACCACAGTTGATCCACCCCACACCCACCACAGCTGATCCACCCCACAGCCACCGCAGCAGATCCACCCCACACCAGCCACGGCTGATCCACCCCACATCTACCACGGTTGATCCACCCCACACCCGCCACGGCTGATCCACCCCACACCCACCACGGCTGATCCACCTCAGACCTGCCACAGCTGGTCCACCCCAAACCCGCCACTGCTGATGCACCCCACACCCACCACAGCTAATCCACCCCACATCTACCACGGCTGATCCACCCACACCCGCCACGGCTGATCCACCCACACCCGCCACGGCTGATCCACCCTACACCCACCACGGCTGATCCACCCTACACCCACCACGGCTGATCCACCCTACACCCACCATGGCTGATCCACCCCACACCCACCATGGCTGATCCACCCTACACGGCTGATCCACCCTACACCCACCACGGCTGATCCACCCCACACCCACCACGGCTGATCCACCCTACACCCACCACGGCTGATCCACCCTACACCCACCACGGCTGATCCACCCTACACCCACCACGGCTGATCCACCCTACACCCACCACGGTTGATCCACCCTACACCCACCACGGCTGATCCACCCTACACCCACCACGGCTGATCCACCCCACACCCACCACGGCTGATCCACCCCACACCCACCACGGCTGATCCACACCACACCCGATCCACCCTACACCCACCACGGTTGATCCACCCCACACCCACCATGGCTGATCCACCCTACACCCACCACGGTTGATCCACCCTACACCCACCATGGCTGATCCACCCCACACCCATCACGGCTGATCCACCCTACACCCTCCACATGATTTAAGAGCAAACATGAGCACATTTCTTGGTTCTACATATTTCAATGACATAACCCAGGGCAAAGAGCAATCCTTCATTCTCTACTGGGCACAGGAGGGCAGTGCCAGCAGGACACATTCCGCTTGGGATTCGCCTATTGGGCGGTTGGGGGGGGGGGTGTAGGTTGAGGGTTGGAATGCAAGCAGAGCCGAGGGTGGCAAGGTGCTTGTAGCCAGAACTCCAGGTGGCGCATCTCCTTGAAAATGACCCTGAGTTTCACTGCCAGCTGGTGAAGGTGTTCATACCAAGGGGCTGTGTGTTCTCATTTTGTGCTGAGGGCGATGGTGTGAGAGGCTTTATTCTGGGTGAAACACATTTGTATAACGAGCTTCTGGGGGCTCTGATATACATGCTGTGACAGGCGCGCAGGAGAAGGAGGACCAAGGCCCCAACCAGGTCCCCCTTACACCAATGGTCGAGATGGGACAGGACTGTCTTCAGAACGTGTGGCTGGAAGCTGCCGTGCCCGTAACGCTGGATTATTCGACCATTATTACGTTTGTTTACTTTAGCCATTTGCCATATTTCTATAATCCTATTTTGCAAAATATATTTTACCTGTGAAAGAGCTCAGTTTTGTTGAACACATGCACACACAAATCCCTAGACGTTGTTGTAACATTAAAATGTGTTCTTCGATTGTGGCCAAGCTTTTCAAAACCATAGCTAGTCATGCTCGGGCTCATACCACCGATGTCCCAGCAGGTGCCATAACACCATTAGAGCCTGGAAGACCTGATAAGATGTCCGCCATGGAGCGCGCCGCTTTGCCTATTCACCCTCAGTGCCCAGGAGGGCCTGCTATCTATCTGCACCCTGAATGGCTGCATGATATCCTACAGGAAGCAGCCCGACCGAGCCAGGGGGCCAAGCCGGCCCAGCTCGAAGGCCCGGCTACAAGCTTCCTCACCTGTCTTTCCCTGTCTTACCGGAATAACCAGCATTTCGGAAGAAAATGTGCCGGGATTCACACATCTGACCGCCTACCCTCTCTTAAGGCAGCTTCAGAGTCAGCAACTCACTGAGACCTGAATTCCTGGCTGAAACTGACTGGTTACCTGGCCACCCTCTGATCTCGGGCCCAGGTCCCCTCCCCCACCGTTACATACCTACCCTGCCTCCATGGCTACCCCCACACTTGGGGACTGTTTTTCTGTATCCCTACAGTCCCCCTCCAGCACTTGACACCCAATGTCTGCACTTACCCTTGCACTTGCCACCAGCTGGCCTACTTCTATTGTTTTATTTATTCTATTACCCCCTGTACTGCACTGTCCCCACCTCCTTCCCACTCTGCATTTTTCCTCTTCCCCCTTCTCCTGCACTTGCGCGATCTGAATGACACCTGGTCTAGTTGTCATGAACCGTCCTCTGCGCCCCTTCTGGACTTCCTGGTCCCTGACCCATAGGGGATTGAATACAGTGATCCTTCCAACATGGCCGCTCGAAACGGAATGCTCCTGGTCAGTCTCTACGTTCCACGCTGCACGCTCTGCAAAACAGACACGTCCCCGCGGCTCTGCGCGTCTCAACGCTACCGCTTGCTGTAGTCGGACGTGTGTTGCCGAGTTCGTTCGGGGCTCCCGTTTGATTCCTTGTTCCCAGTCCTTTGAAACCCCGTCCTTCCTCCCATTCGTCTACCTTATCTTCCTGGATTTCTTCCGCGCTCAGGTCACGGCGTTCCGTGCCTCTGAGTGCAACTTCATTCCTTACTGGTATCCACCCTGGACTTCTGAACGCACCCGGAAGCTGGATAGCGAACCTCACGCTGGAATCCGAGGACCAGCGTTCGGGTTTGTACAAATCCCGGACCGTGAGAAAGACATCCCAGAAGGTCGCAAGCAAACAACAAAAGCAGCTGAGAAGGGGAGAGACGTGTGACAGATTGAGACGCCTAAAACACGATACAGACACAGAGATGGAAGCCAGCTTCACTCTCTTCCGAAGAGGTCTAAATGAAGAAATAAAAGATGAGCTAGCTAGGGTAGCTCGCCCAAGTTCCTTCCAGGCTCTTATGGACCTTTCCTTGCAAATAGACTTCCGAATCCAAGAAAGAAGCGCAGAGAAAAAGAAGTCTAAATCGGGTTTCCAAAAGACCACCACAGAACATCCGCCTAGGTCAGAGCCCACAGTTTCTCCAACCCCAGACCCAGAACCCATGCAACTGGGGGCCTTCCGTGGACCCATTTCCCCACAAGAAAGGATGCGACGGATCCACACTGGTCTGTGCATGTATTGCGCCTCCGATAAACACCTCGTTAGAAAATGCCCTATTGCTCCTCCACGGAGTTCGGGAAACGCCAGCTCCCGATCCTAGAAGGGGCACAATTTCAGGAGAGAGATGTTTGCTCCACATCAATTCCATCATTGAACTCTCCTGGACAAAATAATCTTGTGGTTCTACAGGCCTTTCTATCGCCTTCCAAGAAATAATCTTACCCCATCCTGGCATTAGTAGATTGCGGAGCCATGGGCGTATTCCTAGATCATGATTGGGTCACTGCTCACAACATTCCACATGAAATTCGAGGAACAATGCAACCTGTAGAGGCTATCGATGGGAGACCTCTGTCTTCAGGACCCATAACCCTTCAGACTAAAGAGATTCTACTCTCTATAAACCACCATCGAGAGAGGATCGAATTTGACATTATAAAATCAGCCATTATCCGATGGTTCTTGGAATGCCCTGGTTACAAAATCATAACCCTTACATCAATTGGGCAGCAGGCTCCCTGCTCCTTGGATCTGAACACTGTATGTCTCACTGCTTATCCCTGTATTCCTTACCGAAGCCTTCTGAAGACTCGCAAGAGAGCCAGCAAAATCCAGTCACCGTCTCTAACATCATTTAGATTCCCAGGGCCTATCAAGCCTTTTCTGATGTATTTTCGACCGCTATAGTTCAAGCTCTCCCTCCTCACAGACCAGAGGATTGCGCCATCGATACTGAACCTTCGGCAGTGATTGATTTCGGCAGGATGTTTATATTATCAGAACCTGAAAAGAGGGCTCTCCGGGAATACCTGGATACTAACCTGGAAAATAGCACAATACGACCATCTAAATCCCCAGCGGGTGCTTCATTGTTCTTTGTTCCCAAGAAAGACACCAAGGAGATCAGACCACGTCTAGACTACCGTGGCCTTAATCAGTGCACTCTCAAGGACCGCTACCCCTTTCCCCTCATCTCGGATATCTTGGAAGCAGTCAGAGGTGCAGTAGTCTTCACTAAATTAGACGTAAAGAATGCCTACCATCTTATTCGTATAAAGGAAGGTGACAAATGGAAAACAGCCTTTAGAACCCACTTTGGCCATTTTGAATACCTGGTTATGCCCTTTGGATTGCTAATGCCCCAGCGGTCTTCCAACGTTTTATGGACCGAGTGTTCTCTGATATGCTGTTCATCTTCGTCATTGTATATCTGGACGACATACTGATATACTCCAAGGACCATCTAAGACATTAAGAGCACGTGAAGACAGTCTTACAATGTCTACGTGAACATAAGCTCCTGGCCAAGCCCGAGAAGTGCATTTTCCATGTATCAACTGTTCACTACCTCGGATTCGTTCTCATTCCAAAGGGAATTGGAATGGACTCCTCGAAAGTAGATTCCATTTTGTCTTGGCCCATTCCAACTACTGTGAAACAGATTCAATCTTTTCTGGGGCTTGCTAACTTTTATCGGAAATGTATACCAACCTTTTCAGAGATTGTGCATCCTATTGTTAAATTGTTAAAGAAGGACACCCCCTTCCTGTAGACCTCAGCCCAAGATACAGCGTTTCAATGCTTGAAGTCGGAGTTCACTCAAGCCCCCATCCTAGCTCAACCTGACACTGATCGACCCTTTCTTGTTGAGACTGATGCTTCCAACTACACCATTGGGGCAGTCCTAAAGCAAGAGTTGGATGACCAGTTAGAACACCCCATCGCCTATCTTTCTCGCACCTTGACTCCCAGTGAAACCCCTTACTCCGTTTTGGAAAAGGAACTACTAGCCATCCGTCAAGCCTTCTCTGACTGGCGTCATCTCCTCCTGGGAGCTAAACACCCAGTCCAAGTTCGCACGGACCATCGGAATCTTCAAGTCCTACAATCCCTAGAATGCAGAAACAGTCATCAAGCCCGTTGGGCCTTCTTTTTTGCTCAATACCAGTTTCAAATCCATCATGTCCCTGGAACAGATAACATTATAGCCGATGCCTTATCCAGACGTCCAGATAACGAAACCTTTGAAGATTGGACCTTCCCAAAGATGTTTCCCCACACAATCTTTGTTGCCCAAGCACTCACCCTCCTGGAGAATATTCGAAGTCAAACTCAATCCTCTTAAACCTGGAAGGAGTTTAAGAGAAATAATTAATGGAATCTCACAACAAAGGATGGATATCTATCCAAGGACAATCGGTTGGTCATCCCGACTCCTGGACTGAGACAAAGGATCACAAGCCTATGCCATGATACCTTTCATTCGGGACACAGTGGCATTACCAACACCCTCCATCTAATACAAAGACAGTTTTGGTGGCCGAAGATGAAGGATGATATCAGGATCCATATCCAGACATGTGCAGTCTGCAATCAGAACAAACATGACAATAAGAAACCGGCAGGTCTCCTAGTCCAACCAACAATACCAACAAGACCCTGGGAAATTATCGCCACAGATTTTATCGTGGAACT
This sequence comes from Ambystoma mexicanum, assembly GCF_040938575.1. NCBI lineage: Eukaryota > Metazoa > Chordata > Amphibia > Caudata > Ambystomatidae > Ambystoma > Ambystoma mexicanum. Next base: position 17,843,399 of record NC_090934.1, on the reverse strand, counting down.
ACCATCCTCCAGGGGCTACACAACTATCATGGTTACTATTGATTTGTTTACTCATATGGCTCATTTTACACCTTTATACAAACTGTCATCCTCATCTGAACTTGCCGGAATCTTCCTGGAACACATATTCCGGCTTCATGGGCTACCCTCCAAGATCATTTCTGACCGAGAACCCCAGTACATATCTCAGTTTTATTTATTTTTATTTATTTATATAGCGCTAAAGCCCGCAGGCATCAGAGCGCATTCCAAAAAGACAGGACAGTGATTACAAAAATGGGACAAGAATAGACACACAGAAGATCATATCATGGGGAGCTGAGAGAGGTCGCTCTTATGTCGTATTCTGGGAATTCAACGTGCCTTGTCTTCAGGCTATCACCCACAAACCAATGGAGCTACTGAACGTGTAAACCAAACTCTTGAACAATACCTTTGTTGCTTTGCTACCAAGGTCCAAGATGATTGGTCACTCTTAATACCGGTGGCCGAATTCGCTTATAACAATTCAGATCATTCAGCTATCAAAACCAGTCCCTTCTTCTGTAGTCAAGGATTCCATCCTTCAGTTCTTCCCTCCGTTCTCCCACACCCTACCTCAGTTCCTGCGGTAGATTCCTGGATTGAAAGCCTTATTACAGTACACAAAGAAGCTAAGGAACACTTGGAAAGGGCCCGAAGAGACGTTAAACGTTATGCTGACTCTAAAAGAAGACCTGGACCTTCCTACTCTGTAGGCGATAAAGTCTGGTTATCCTCAAAGTTCCTTCCTCGACATCTGCGCCCAAATAAATTGGCTCTCAGGTATTACGGCCCTTTTTCTATACAAGAAATCATCAATCCAGTGGCTATTCGACTACAACTACCAGAATCCTGGAAAAGGATCCACCCAGTCTTCCATACCTCACTGTTAAAACCATATCTTCAGTCATCTCGAACATCTGCAAAATCTACCCCAGTGATTGTAAATGACCAACTCGAATACAAGGTTTCCAGAATCTGTGACTCTAGGTACCGACGCGGGCAACTACAATATTTGGTTGAATGGAAGGGATACCCTCCCAGTGAACGCACCTGGGAACCCATGTCAAACATGAATGCCCCCAGGCTGGTTCGAAGATTCCATCTTATCCATCCGGGTTTCAGAGGAGGCATACTGTCATGAACCGTCGTCTGCACCCCTTCTGGACTTCCTGGTCCCTGACCCATAGGGGATTGAATACAGTGATCCTTCCAACATGGCCTCTCGAAACGGAATGCTCCTGGTCAGTCTCTACGTTCCACTCTGCACGCTCTGCAAAACAGACATGCCCCAGCGGCTCTGTGCGTCTCAACGCTACCGCTTGCTGTAGTCGGACGTGTGTTGCCGGAGTTTGTTCGGGGCTCCCTTTTGATTCCTTGTTGCCGGTCCCTTGAAACCCTGTCCTTCCTCCCATTCCTCTACCTTATCTTCCCGGATTTCTTCCGCGCTCGGGTCACAGCGTTCCGTGCCTCTGAGTGCAACTTCATTCCTTCCTTGTATCCACCCTGGACTTCTGAACGCTCCTGGAAGCTGGATAGTGAACCTCACGCTGGAATCCGAGGACCAGCGTTCGGGTTTGTAGAAATCCCGGACCATGAGAAAGAAGACATCCCAGAAGGTCGCAAGCAAACAACAAAAGCAGGTGAGAAGGGGAGAGACTTGTGACACTAGTAGGATTGCTGTCTTCCCTCTGTTCCCCCTCCCTTGCCGCATCTCGCCTTGAAACACTTGTGTATAGGCGCGTTATAAATGCCATATCATATCATACCAAGGTAAGAGGTGTTGTGGCCCAACCCTCGCTTCCTCTAATTAATTAGTGTCCTGCTCTTCCCACTGCTGCTCATGCACGCACCCACAACCACATGTCCAGGTATCGCTTAAGGAGCCCGTCGGACCTCACCAGGGTTAGCCCCCCCCTTTTCATGATCTTTTACAAAAAATGATCTGTTGCATTAGATCTCTGTTAGACCCAGTTTGATCAGCCATTTTTGAGGTTAGATCCACTACAGAACAGGAGTTATAAGCAATTACTTAGTGGGGGGGGGCTCACCCCTAGCTAGTACCCCTCAATCAAAAAGTACACAACAATCGATGTCATTGGTTAGATATATGTTAGATCCGGTAGGATCAGGCATTTGTTTGTTAGATCACACACAGGTGCTGAAATAGTTGGCTGCAAAGGAGGGTGGCTGCCCCTGCCCTCAACTAAATTTAGGGAAAAAGTCATTCTTTTTAATACATATTTGTTAGATCCGGTAACATCAACCATTTTTAACGTTAGATCTGCTACAGAACAGGAGTTATAAGCAATTATTTAGAGGAGGGGCCAACCCGTAGCCAACCCCCGCAATCAAAAAATAGACCAAAATGTATGTCATTTGTTAGATCTACCCATGTTGCCTCTGACCAAAAATATGCCAATATTGTCACTGGCACACTCTCATGCTGATCGGTCTGCAAAATATGCCAGCACTGCTACTGTAAAGCACATTTTCATGATGCCTGTCTACCATAAATGGCAGCACAACTCTGTAAAACATTGTTCATGCTGCCTTTGCCAAAATATATGTCAGTAATGCCACAGTAAAAACGTTAATGATGGTGTCTAGATTATACTCCAGTATGCCACTCTGAATCCTATTGACAGTGTGGGTACCTCACAGGAGGAAGGTTTCTAAGGCCAGGGAGGATGAGAATTAACAGCTGAGAAGGAATGGGCCCGACATTCCTCCAATGTCTACTCGCCTCATGGAGGCACTGATACATCTGATGAGGTAACATTATTGCCTCACTGTCAAGGGGATCCCTTAGACTTGAGCTTCTCCCTGCAGGAGATAAAGAAAGCGCCAGGGTTACAGAAATCGGGGAAGGCCCCAGGCCCTGATATGGTACCTGCCTGTGGACCTTTTCAAAAAAGCGCCTGACATCTGGGCAGTTGTGTTCCATTGCTTCTTTAGCACAATCATTAAGACAGGGAAGATGCCGGCATCTTGGACTAATGCTATAATTGTCCCGCTGTATAAAGAAGGAGGGGGCGTGACTGCCCTGGGAACTACAGGCCCATCTCACTCCTGGATGCCAGGGCACTACAGGTCCATCTCACCACTCCTGGATGCCAGGGCACTGTTGGTGCACGTGGAAGATTGGGCTACAGGCCAGAACATTATCAGACATGTGCAGGGCAGCTTTCAGCCTGGCCTTAGTACTACAGACTAGAGGCTGTCCGGCTTCAGTTTTATCGATGGACTTGACACGTGCATTCGATGCTGTCTCTGGGGCACCGCTGGGGCAGGCTTTGCAAGAGCTTGATGTCCCGCCGCAGCTTTTATGTGGAATCCAGGGCTTGTGTAATTGTAACACTGCCCGAGCCAGGTGGACCCTAGTAGGGAATATGAAAGCTGAAATGCCCCCTAAACAAGGGGTGCGACAAGGGGGCATCTTGCACTGACTCTATTCTGTATGTTCATTAATAATTCCATACTGAGACTCACGCATTTCCAATCTGATGCTCCCAAATTAGGTGAGGATACAATCCCTGTCGTATTATTTGCTGACGATGCCGTATTGCTTTCAACGACCCCGTTGATGTAGGTCATTATGCTTGTAAATCCTGTGGCTTCATCATGAATTCCGATAAGACTAAGTCAATGGTCTTGAATATCCCAGGGCAGTGTGGGCATGCTAGGCTGAGGGTTACTGTCGAAGGTCGTGCTATTGAGCAGGTTGCTTCCTTTGTGTGCCTCGGCCTCAGGTTAAGTGGGAACAGCAGATGGACAAGGCCATGCTGTCCTTGGAGAGACAGAGCAACTCCATTCTGAAATTCAGTCGAAAGCCTAGCAGTGCTGTGTATTGCCCTGTCCTAAAGCTTTATTTATTTATTTTATGTATTGTTTGCTTGTTAGGCACTTATACAATAAGAATATACTGTTTCAAAGTCCCCACAGGGCAGGGAGGGGAGTAGGGTGGGAAGTAAAACTACAATATTACACCACAGTATTTAAGAGCAGAGGGGGGAAGAGGAAGAGGGACGAACCTACTATTCCTTGTGAGTATTCAGAACGTGCAAGTGCAGAAAGGAAGAGGGGGTAGGTGCAGGGGAGTCTGAGCTCGTGGGAGAGCCACGGATGAAGTGCTGGGAATGTTGAGTGCTACACAGCCTGGGCCGCGATAGATATTAACAAAAAGGAAATTATTATTGCACCCGAGCACACACATTGAGGATTCGACAGCCAAGGCCCCTTGCTGGATCCCAAACTCCTTGATTGCAGTTATTCCAATACCTGCTTTAATCATGACCAAAAGACCCCAAGCCCGACGACCCCATTACCTTGAAGGGCCAACTGGAAGCAAGTTGTATAGCCACATCTGTACAGGCGCGTTATAAATGACTTGTCATATTCTATCATCCAGCAAGGGTTGTTTCAACAACCATGACTCCTGTGCACATATAACCTCATACAATAGAAAAATGGATCCCAGCCCAGGATTAGTAGAGTTTCAGGACACTTTCTCCAATGGATCCTTTTTACTAACGCCGATTCAGAAAACACTCATAACATTGTGTATGGCTTGCGCTAACCATGACCAATCCTGGATCTTCTTTCGGAAAACTACAGTTCCCAGCACCTATTGAACTTCCCGTCTCCATATCCTTCCCAGAATGTGTACCCAATGCAGCACCAACATTATCCTCATTCGAGAGACTCAAGGCCTTAAATACCAGGATGTCAAACCCAAGTTGTCTGAGAGGAAGCGATTCCCTCAGAATAGTTTCAAACACTATTTTACATCCAAGATCCAAAGTAACCAGGTTCGTACGCACTGGATCAATAAACTCCACTCCGTCAAGATCCTTGGTGGAAATGGCCCGAAGATTCGGCTTGTTGGAGAATAAGGCCAGAATGTTGGATCTTTTCAATACTTGTCTTCCCTAAACACATTCTCCACCAACAATCTGTGAGGCCATGTATTAGCAGGCATGATATCGGTCCTGTTAAGGCACCCGCGATTCAAACCCAGTGTGTTAACAGCGTCAAACCTCTCCTGTCACCCTACCACCTTAATGAAATCCCCCTGAGTAACCCTCAGAATACTGAAAGCTGGAGCTCTTCCAGCCTCTGTAGTGTCCTCTGCCCAGAGAAGCACAGCCCCTCATCTGGGGGGGCCGCCGTATTATTATCGAGAGGGACTTCCACTGTAGTCTCCCTTTCAACACCCAATATTGTTATGGGTAACCGCCCTCCTGGAAAACTCAATTCCTTGGGCTTCCTAGTTGTAAATGAGTCCACTGTCTCCGTTTGCAACGCCGAGCAAACTGAAACTTTATCTGTCGAGGATATTAAGACGGCGTTCCGCCTCCCGGGCACAGATGTGTCGTCATTCCCGGATGGCATATTAGTACCTTTGGTTTCTTTATGAGGTCACTTGGATTCATTACAATTTCCCTTTTCACATACGTACGGGGAGACCCGTCGCCAACTCTACGATCTTCCTCCTCAGAAAAGCGATCGACAACCACCTTAATTGGAACCACCTTAGAAATCACTGTAGTTTTAGTGTCACACTTTTAGCTTTGACTAAACATTCTTGTATTGTAAGGTTTCCTAGAAACTTTCTAAAAGCTCTCCTGACAGTTTTTTCAATTGGACGTTTTTAGATTTTCTTTCCTGCTTCTGAGGGTTTTTTCATTTTTGAAACACTTTTTTGCACACGGATACCCACCCAATAGCCACTTTATTTAGGCTCTTTTAAAAAAAATAAACGTTTCTTTTGTTTCACACCACAATAATTTACATTAGGCATCACTTGTCTGTTTATTCCCTCTAACCCCCAACTCCTCCCCCGTACCCCGTCCTTCCTTGCGCCACACCATTCTACAATCTCTTGCTTACACTCCACCTCCCGGTCTGATGTCTGCACCCTCCTGTGCGGGACTGTGTTCCGATTCCTTGTCATATAATGTAGACGTATCCAGCTCTGCAATCAACTGTCTCCAGGCTTCCACCCGCTCCACCTCTTGGTCCGTGTTCCACTTTATCCTGGCTCTTTATTGCTGTTAACGCAACAACTTCATCAATCTGTTTATTAGAAGAACCTTCTGTCACCAAAGTAAAGTCTTCTGATTCCTTGGTCTTCCCGAATAACCCGGAGTAACACTGTTTGAGTTTTGTGATTGGCCAACAGAGTTTTGAAGTAAAAGAATCGCTGGATACAGATCAGACTTCGCCGAGGTCGAGTCTAGCTGAAGCAATGCCTTCAAGCCCGACTCTTAAGTTGCCTTTTCTAACTTGCTTCGAATAGCACGGAGCGGGACCGTATGCATTCTCACTTCGCTTTTGAGGTTCTCATGTAGGGGACCAAAGCTGTTTGCGCATTTCCGTTTAAAGGAGAGGGTGACCGCCTAGGTTGAGCTGCACGGGGGGTAGAGACATAGGAAGTAAGAGAAAGATCACTGTTCTCTCCCTCCGCTTCTGAAAATATAGATGGTGTGTTGGCACGAGAGCCAACGTAGGGCGTACCAGATCCCTCTTGGTCCTGTACCGTCAGTCACCGCCAGGAAGGGTGCCTCGGTCTCCCAAGGTCTCACCCTTAACTCGCGATGTTGAATTAAAAAAATGCTGTCATTTCTGAATCTTCTGTTTGGGGTATCAACACCTAAGATGGGACATGATCGTTTAGGCCACTCTCAACCTCTCCCGGAGACTCGGGTAAGGCTAATTCACGTGCCATTTAGAACATCTGTTCTGCAATAGTCTTACCGGATGTTTTCGATAAGCTTCTTAATGCATACATTATGCAAAACCCTGTAGGTACCAAACACCATGTAACAGCCTACTGTCTGCTGACAGAGACAGGCCCGGCACTCTTCTGCTGCCTGCAATCACAGCACTCCACCTAAATCCAAATCTTGCAACCTTCAGCAATTCTTGCAACCTTCGGTGGCCAAGTCTTTTGGGTTCAGCACTTTATGTATTAAAAGCAGCTCTAATTAGGTGCTTATGCATAAAACAAGTGGATTCAAAGCCGGGTTACCCACAGTTACTCCAAACTATCAGGGAGAAGTCTGTCCTTCTGAATAATAAAAAATAAACAGCAGGTTCACGGCGACGCCACCCTGCAGAACTGCCAAACTGCTTTTCATTTGCGCGCTCCCGGGCTGAGTGGCGATTTTAAATCTGGCAGGGAAGATTAGCTGAACACAGTTCCAGCAGACAAAAACAATGGAGCCCAATCCACTGAGCTCCTTCACCACTCCGGCTCTGAGCCGCGACAAACCGACAGACTACTGCCAAACTGCTACTTACTTCTCCACTCACTTTCCCACGCCATTTCTTAGCATAAACAATCCCACAAAAAGGTGCTTTGCAAGCGAGTTAAACACAACGTTTCACACATAAATGTGCTAATTAATGACACTCTAAGGCAGGTGGGGGATAAATGGGGGGATAAATCAGTCATTAGTGTGTGCAAAAGTCCACTTGTGCCCTTAGCACCTGGAAGTTTTCAGGAGACAGAGCAGTCTCCAGTGGGCCGCCCTGGTCTTCTGCAAACACCAAGGATGGTCTGGTGATCGGCCAGGATTGAGGCTTTGCCTACTTGACACATTAAACCGCTATTAGTGTATTTATTGAGCAGGATCATAGCTTTGGAAAGCAACAGTTCTAGCTCATGTGCTGAGAGGCTGGGGTCTGTGACTTGGGGTAATGACCACTGCATGGTGACTTCGGGCCCGCTGTCAAGAACCTGTCAGCCATTTTGATTCACAGACTGAGCTAGGAAACAGATTCCACCATCTGGTCACTGCACAGAGACAGACTGACTGATGGGTAAATCTGATTTGCACACAGAGATTGTTATTGACCTCCTCTCAACAAATCAGAATGTTCAGAGTACAGTCAATAACCACTGGCATTGACTGCATTCTGAACATACTGGGCCTCATTATAACTATTGCGGAATATTGTTTAACGGCACTGGTAATGGTGCCGGCGCCGTTAAACCCACTCCGCACTATTACGAGGTCCCCTCGCGGGACCCGCTCTGGACCTCTGGTTTTAATAATGTTATGTTATGTTTATTATTTGTAATGCGCACCTAACCTGTGGGTAGCAGGAGTATGGGCCCGTTGTTAGCTCCTTCCCCATTCCCATTGATCCTTCAGGGTTCTCTGAAGGAGGAAATACCGGGCCCTCCATACTCGGAATGGCCCGGTATTTCCCCATTCAGGGAACCTGGACCCAGACACGATTTTGGAGGCAGCCATGCCCTTATTAAGGGCATGGCTGCCTCCAAAGTCGTAATGAGGCCCACTGACTTTAATAGCAGACCGGAAAACTGTAATGCAATTTCTAGGCAAGATTTTTCATTAAGACGCTTCCTCTGCAGCCTCCAATTTATCTGTGCAAAGGGAAAGTTGGAACATGGGAACATATTTCCACTTTCCTAAAGAGAAATGATTTACTTTTGCATGACACCTGATGCACGCTCATGTTAAACCCGCTCCAGTTTCACTAAGTTTACAATTGAAATGCTTAATTTATGTTAAATGTTAAAGGTATTTGTACCGCGCACCGTCACCAACAGCGTTGGTCCCCAGGCGCTCTGGCGGATCTGCAAAGGAGAAGGCGGGATGGGTTAGTAGGGTGAAGAGGGAGTAGGGTAGTGAGAGAAGTGGTGTTCTGTTGGCAGCTTCATCTCGGTATACACGGAGTGCTGAGCTTTGGTGCAAGTATCGGAGTGCTGTCAGTCCTCGTGGGCTGTTGGGGTGGTTTATGTGTTGTTGCGGTGTGGTGAAGTACATGCGGCTTACTGTGCGAGAGGTGGTTGTGTGATTTGTTGAGTGAGTTAAGTATGCAGAAAATTTGAGCTTTTTGGTTAGTGGGTTATATGTTTTGCAGCTAATTTTCACACTATGGCTAAATGCCTGGATTTCGGGTGTCCTGCATTGTGCGAAGACAGCTAGATTTGAGAGTCCTGTACAGTGTGGAAAAAGGCCCACGCTTAACATGGCGGATGAGTATAGTACCATACACAGCTGGGTTTGAGAAACAATTGAATAATTTAGTACAATCCTAAAGTACAGCGAGATATGAGGGTCCTGTAATGTGGGAGAGAAGCCTACGCCTGACAGAAATATTGGCTTTAGTGTGACATACTCCCTGTAGTATTCTAAATGAACTATGTTCATGCCGCAATGGTGTTGATGGGTCTTCTAACTGCTTCCGTCTTGCTCTTTCTATGTATGTGTTCAGTCTTTAGTGTCCTCCTCTTGTGGCTATCTCTCATTATGTCTCATGGTCTGTCGTGGAGTGCGTTCCTTGGATTCTGTTTGTGTATGCTTGCTTGGTGGGAACCGCGATCGGTATCTTTATTCATCTTTGTTTTAGCGGTGTGGGCGTTCTTGTTAGTGGTCTTTTAGTTATGCAGTGAAGAGGCAGGATTTGAGCAGTTTCCTGAATACTATGTGGTTTGTTGTGTTCTGTATATTCTTAGGTAGGTCATTCCAAGTTTTCGGTGCCTGGTGAGAGAAAGAGGATCCTCAGAGTTTTCTTCTGTTGTAGAGTTTCGGTTCCAGGCGGATGTCCTTGCTTGATCTGAGCGTTCTTGTTGGCTGGTGCAGGCGTAATTTATCGCTCAGAAATTCTGCACCTTGGTTGTGTAATTCTCTGTGCGTGATGCACATTGATTTTAATTTTATCCGTTGTTTTATTGGTAACCAGTGTAGTATTTTTAGCGCAGGTGTGATGGGTTCTCTTCGTGGTAGTTTGAGAAGAGGTCTGGCTGCTGCATTTTCTATGTGTTGTTGTTTTTTCAGAAGTCGTTCAGGCATACCCAGGTAGAAGCTATTGGCACAATCTACTCTGGACATGACCAGGGCGATGATGGTGTTTTGTTGGTGAATGACAGGAACGATAGGATTCTTTTTGTCGCTCGCAGGATAAAGAAGCATTTCTTGAGTAAAACATTTACTTGTGGTTCTAGAACCAGATTGTTGTCCATCAGGACTGTGATGCTGGGAATGCATTGGTGGGAGAGGGCCTCCGTATCCTTGTCCTTTATTGCTTTTTATCGTGTGTTATGTCGTGTTTTCCGCACAGGAGTTCATGTGGGAGTCCTGGCGGTGCAGCTCTCTCTTTTGGTTTGGTGTACAGACCCCTGGGATACCCTTATGGCACCCATGGGTGGGGGTACAACCCTGTGCCCCTAGTGTATGTTTTTGGGCACCTGTGTGTGGCCTACAGAGCAGGGTACGGGCTGGTGGCAGCTCCATGCTGAATTTGACAGGTGCTCTGAGTATCCCCCATTTTGGGATACCCAGGCCCTGCCATTGGAATCAGTTGATTCCTGATAGGAAACAAGATGGCCCCTGTGGCCTCTTGCTTTCTATTGCCTATTACCTTGTTTTCCCAAAGTCCTGGGAAGCCCTGATTATGTCCCTTCCCCCTGACTGGCTGTTGGGTGGAAGTTCCATATATGGTGTTGTTGTGAAGTCCAAGCCAGACTGGTTGGAGCCTCCCCAGTGACTGTATGTTGTGGGCACACCCTGTGGGTGAGACCTGGGTGAATGGAGTGTGTGACGAATACGCATTCTGTGTTGTGGGTGTCTAGTATCTGGTGTTTGACACAATGACTGAGACAGCCCTGGCCAAAACTGGTATGAATGCAGTGTGGAGTGTTGAATGGCTGGGTACTTGTCCCAATACACATAAGTTGTTGTGAGTGTCTGGAGAGAAGTGAATGGCCTGAATGCACTATGCACCTGATTGGCTGCCTGCCTGCATGAATGCCCTTCTGACCCATTGGTTGCCTGAGTGTGACCCAGCAGAATGAATGCAAGAGCAACTAGTATATCTAGGGGCCTCTCACTGCTAGAATTCGTGTTCAGAAGCTGAAGAGTAACTGGAGTGAAACTGAAGCTTGACCTTGAAACCCTGCTGGAAGAGAAGAATTGCTGTTGCTCTCCTTCACAATCTGAAAGCTGCTCTCTCTCCAATCACTGACCCAGAGAGGACCTGTTCCCGAGCTACGAGGGACAATCGTGCACCAGCTGATCTTTGCCAAAGCTCCCTGGTAGACAGACCTTCGACAGGCTGTCGACCCGAGATGGGGACTGCTGCGGAATCCCAAGGAGAAGCGCCCGGACTGTTGTCCGCCACTGTCGACGACCGCCGTCGCCGACCAGAGCCGCCGTGCTCCCGTTTGCCTAAGAACTTCATTTGATCCAAGGACGCTCTTGTACGCATCGTCGCCGCTGTATCCCGCTTCCCCGTCAACGAGCACCGCTAGGAACGAAGCTGCCACTTCACCGTCGTAGCTCACCCTGTTCTCCGTCGGATGTTCGACGACCCATGACTCCTGCCTTAAAGGGAGGGCACTCAAGAAGGACCATTGATTCCCCGCCGTGGAATGCTACAAAGCCAGGTACTTTGGGGTTGCAGAACTATTGGGAAGTCTATTGTGAACAATATATGGACTGGGCTTGTATCTTTATTCTACAGGTTGCCCAGGTGGGGGATCTCCACACAGAGCTGTTTTTAACGGTAGCAACCAGTATTCTGCCAATTGTTCCACCGTCTTGCCTTCCTTCCTATCTCTATTGCTGGTTTCCTTGTTATTGATCTGTGTGACATTTTGACAGTATAGTTGATGAACTATAATGAGATCTGATAATATTTGTGGTACCACTTTAGAACTGTATATATTTACCATTGTTGATTTTCTGAGCACAAAGTGAGTTATTGTGATAGTGTACATAACCTTGAATATTAATTATATAAAGACTGTGTTTTCAGTAATACAGTGTGCGGACATTCCTTTGTGGGTGCTTGGGGACTACACTGTACTTAAGAACCAGCCTGCATCACCTCCTGAGAAGCTAGGCCTTGATTGCTAGACCATGTACCAATAATAGAGAATCTTGGCTGGGGTCCTCTGTGCCTCTCCTCTACCATATAGAGAGCGGAAGTACAGACACCCCCCTCCAGTCTTTACACGGACCCCCAGTTTTTTACAATCGACAATGGCACTGGGGTCATTCCGAGTTCTCGTGGCCATGGAATGTAGTCGATGTCTCCTCTGTTATTTGCGGCGATCATTATCTCTGTTTTGCCTGCGTTAATTTTGAGGTGGTTCTAGTTCATCCAATTGAATATATCACGAAGGCAGTTCTCTAGTGTTTTGTTTTCTTCTCGGGTGTCTTGTATTTTGAAGATAATTTGTGTGTCGTCGGCGTAGTTGTAGCAGGTGAGGCCATGTCTTTTGATAAATTTGATTAATAGATATAGGTAGATGTTGAATAAGAGCGGGGAGAAGGATGAGCCTTGTGGTATTCTGCATGTGGAGTCTCTTGGGTTGGATTTAAAAGGTTTCATCAATATGGTTTCCGTTCTGTTTGTTAGGAAGGATTTGATCCATAGTAGGGCGGTGTCTGTTATTCCCAATCCTTCTAATCTCGTTATGAGGATGTCGTGGTTAACAGTGTCGAAGGCTTCAGATAGATTGAGGAGAATCAGGGCGGTACTGTTGTCCGAGTCTGCCTTTGTTTTTAGGTTGTCCCATATTGAGAGGAGAGCTGATTCTGTTCCTCTCATTGGTCTGAATGAACTTGGGCTTGCTCTAGTAGGCAGTGCTCTTCTATGAATTCTTGGGTTGTTTTGTAAACGTAAGTTTCTAGCAGTTTGGCTATGTATGGGATATTGGAGATGGGTCTGTAGTTGGATAAGTCCTCTACGTTTCTTGCGGTGTCTTTGAGAAGCGGCCTGATGTACGCCGATTTAAAAGCCTGTGGTACTTTACCTGTTGAGATTGACAGGTTGAGGAGATTCCTGTGGTATTCCATGGGAGTTCCTTGTTTGAGAATTGTTTTGTATATGTCCGGGGGGCACTGGTCCTTTTTTTGCTTTGTTTTACCAGTTTGAGGAAAGTCTCCACTGATATTTCAGAAAAGCTTCGTAGTTTGTTCGGATGTTCCTCGTGAGGATAGGTGGGTTCTGCAGTGTGGTCACATGGTATGCTTTGTATGAATTGTTGGATGGTAATGACTTTATTTTTGAAGTGATCTCCTAGGTCCTTGCATAGTTTCATCAATGGAATTGGTGTGTTGTTGCATCCCGGCGTTTTTTTAAATTTCATTTATGATTTTGAAGAGTTCTTTTTGGGTGTTTGGTGCTTCGAAGATTCGGTTATCGTAGTGTTTTCTCTTTGCGTTTTGTATTTCCTTTTTGTATGAGAGGATATGTTGCAGAAATTTTAGTTTATTTGCAGTGTTGTTGTTGATCCTCCATATTGATTCTAGTTTTTGGTTTTCTCTTTTCATGGCGCTGAGTATTGGGGTGAACCATTTTGCAATTGTTTTATTACGTGAGGGAGTGAAGGGTTTTTGTTTGGCAATGTCATCTAGGGTTGTTTTGATCCAGGTGTGCAGTAAAGCTACTTTTTTGTCCAGGTCAGCTTCTTCCATAATTGTTGCTTGGGGTTTGCTGAGTTCCAGCAGTTCAGTTAGGTTGGAGTTTTTGATGGTTCTCCAGTTTCTTTTCATGGTGGTCAGTGGTTTGTCGTGTTGCTTGTTTATTGGAACGGCCATTGTGATTATGAATGGAATGATGAGGTGGTCGGTTCAGAGTATTTGAATTGGGGGTGCTGTGTTAATGAGTTCTTTATTTGCAAAGATTGCAACAAGTGTATGCCCTGCCAAGTGTGTTGCTCCTTTGACTATTTGTTGTAGATTCATTGCTGCTAGTTGGCCAGTTAAATATTTTTGTGTGGTTGTGGTTTATTCATCGAACCAGATGTTGAAATCTCTGAGGATGTTTAGATGATTGTGCTTGATGGCTAGGATGGTGATTGCTTCACTGAAGGCATCTACGAAGGTTGCATCGTAGGACGGTGGTCTGTATATCAGTATGAATTTCAGGTTTGTTTTGGGGTTTACTGATAGGCGTAGTATTAAAGATTCACATTTATCGATGTTTAATGGCTCTTCTAGTTTGATGGCCAGGTGTTCCTCATGTATGATTGCCAATTCCCCATCTCTTTTAGTTTTCCTGTTTGCTTGGATACATTTGAAGTTTTCAGACAGGCAGTTGTTGAGGGTGATCTTGTAATTGTAGTCTAGTCATGTTTCAGTTACAAATAGGATGTCGATACCTCCGTCAGATAGGAGGTCGTATATTTCGGTCGAATGTTTGGACATTGACCTTTTGTTTATTAAATTACAGTGGATGTTCTTGGTGTGGTTTTCTTTATTGGTAGTTCCTTGTTCAGGTATGTGGTTGTTCCGTTGTGGTGTTTCTGTATTGATGTTGATTGGATGAAGAACAGCAACGGCTGCTTCTTCATTGAAGCAGTGCACCCGGTTGATAGCATGGCTGTTCAGTTGTGGTGTTTCTCCAGTGATGTCGATTGGTTGAAGATCAGCGATAGCTTCTTCTTCATTGAATCGGTCTGTTAGGTTAGTGGTATGGTTGTTGGGTACCAGGACCTTGTCGTCTTGTCTGGTGTGTTGTGGGTATCAATGGTGCCTTTCTGTTCTTGTGATGTATGGGGTCAGGGGGTTGGAGTCATCCCACTCTCTTAATAGGTGCTCCCTTCTTTTTTCTGGTGTTTTAGGGGGTTCTTTATATGTGTCGAGATTTTTGTGTTGTTGAGGTATCGACGCTCCGTGGTTGTCACGAGGTATGGTGTAAGATATAAGGATTTTTCTCTTACATGGTTTGTTCTGCTGATAACCGTGTTAAGCGAAGTGTTTCTTGAATTTGAGGTTGCTTCTACTGGGTGCTGTTGGCTTTGTGTGTCCGTGGCCATTGTTGCACGATCTTGCTCTCTTTCTCGGCATCCCTTTCTGGGTCGGGGCATTTTGGTTCACGGTTCAGAGGTGGCGGGGTAAGTGGTCCTCTGTGATGTATTGTGCAAGCACAGTGTTGATGTTTCTTTAGTCTTCATATGCTTGGATGCTTTCAGGTTCAGTCTGTCCTTCCTGTCGATGGGTCAGGGGTCTTTCCTATTGGTGCACTGTCAAGGGTTTTAGAGGCGGTAGACGTTCAGGTCGGATGGTTTAGGACTCAGTTAGGTCAGTAGTGATAGATCTCAGGCTGTTGGCAGTAAGTTGTGACTTGGTTTCACTGGTGTGGGTCATTAATAATGGCAGGTGGTGCTCGGCTCCTTAAATGGGGCCAGGGCGGCGAGGGGCCTTGTTTCAAACGGTCTTGGGTGGAGGTTCGAGTAGTTGGTTTTGGGACCCCTTGGTAGCTAGAGGAAGGTTTATTCAGTGCCCAGATCTGAGGTGACTGGACAGCAGGAGAGGCCTGGCTTCAGGTAGTGACTGAACACGGCTGGGTATGAGGGTCCTGCACAGTGGGAGGGAGGCCTACGTCTAACAGAACAATTTAGTGTAATACTAAGTACCGCTGGAATTGAGAGCCTATGCCCAACAGAGCAATTGAGTACAATCCTAAGCACAGCTAGGTTTGAGGGACAAATCGAACAGTTGGGTACAAAATAAACACCGCTAGGTTTGAGAATCCTGTATAGT
Organism: Ambystoma mexicanum; assembly: GCF_040938575.1. Lineage (NCBI taxonomy): Eukaryota > Metazoa > Chordata > Amphibia > Caudata > Ambystomatidae > Ambystoma > Ambystoma mexicanum. The sequence continues at coordinate 17,827,848 of NC_090934.1, read as the reverse complement.
AGGGGAGAGGCCTACGCCTAACAGGACAGCTGAGTATAGTACCAACTCAGCTAGATTTGGAGAGTCCTGAATAGTGGGGGAGAGGCTCCCACCCAACAGAACAATTGAGTACTATCCTAAACACAGCTAGATTTGAGGGTCAATTCAATAGTTGGGTATAAAACTAAACAGAGCTAGATTTGAGAGTCCTGAATAGTGGGAGAGAGGCCTGCGTCTCGTATAGTGGGAGAGAGGCCTACGTCTCGTATAGTGGGAGAGAGGCCTACGTCTAAGAGAATAGTTGGGTACAGTGCTAACACGGCTAGATTTGGGAGTCCTGAATAGTCGGAGAGAGGCCTATGCCTAACAGAATAATTGATTACAGTCCGAAACACAGCTAGCTTTGAAAGTCAATTCCACAGTGGGGTACAGAACTGAACACAGCTAGGGTTGAGAGTGTGGGAGCGAGGAGGGCAGTGGAAAATAATCACAGTGTTTTAGATGGGTTTGCTAAGCGGCTAGGCTTCCAGAGTAGAGTAATTGCTCTACTCCCAACATAGGCCATGAAGAAAAGCTCGTTTAAATGCTACACAATAAAAACACATTTGTCTATTTACTTTACTCACTATTAAAGTAACGTTTTTACTTCACCACTGAAACTCCACAACATGTATTCATGCTCCCCCCAGGTACTTACAGACCTATAGACCTTGGGAGGGGTCGTAATGCCCTCCCCTGGCACTTCTATGCAGGCGGGAGGCTCTCAAGTGCTGGGACAGTTACTCGTGGGCCAGGCTCTCTCTAAAGCACCAGATCACTTCCTCAGGACAGCATACCCCACTAGTTCACCCCTGGATCTCTCTCGGAGAGTGATCACACAGGTTCCTGAAGGTCTTGGTCTCACAGGGAGGACCTTAGTGGCAGACATAGAAACCTTGGAATGGACTTCTGTCTCGGGCAGAAAAACCTCAACAGTTGGCGGGACAGTCAGAAACCATCTGCAGGGACCAGGTTGGGAGCTGCAGTGGCTGCTGGGAATGAAGGAGGAGGGGGCGACTGGAGACAGACAGGCGCCTATATTGGGGGCTCTGGAATTGCCTACTCTAGTGCAGTTTCTATTCCATTTTGCAGAAAAGTCTTTTGCAAATCCTCTCCCAAGAACTGAGTTCTCAGTGTTGTAGAACGTGGAGAAAAAAAAACAAATGCGGGCAATGGAGCCCCCCAGGGGGTTAGGGGGACTCTGAAGCCACAAGACACATTTCACTGCAGTGGGTTGGCAAAGGGGCGCCTGTAATTGCAACCCTGGGGCAAGGTTCCCTGCTGCGCACCCCACAAGACTTCCTGGAGGAGTGGTACCCTGAGAGTCGCTGCCCATCATGCGCCCCTACACTCGCCTCACCCTGCTCTTCTCTTCTCTTCTCCCAGATCACGTGCACGTCGGAGATGGGCGGCAGGTGTGCAAGCGGCACGAGCTCTATGTCAGCTTCCGGGATCTCGGATGGCTGGTAATTAGCTTTCTTATTTCGCTGCCCAGACCCCAAGGTAAGGCTGGGGGTACAATTCTGCACACTGCAGCCTTAGCAGGGCCACAGGAATGCCACAGTTCCAATCTGGCCCTAAATAAGAATATTCTCTGCAGTGCACTGGGTTCTCCACCAATCTCCACATAAGGCATGCTGTGCCTACACCATTCTCCACCCGCATGCCATGACTGGGATCATTCTCCACACAATGCATTCTCTGACAGGCGCCATTTTCCACACACATGCTGTATGCCATGACTTATATCATTCGCCACACAATGCATGCTGTGACCAGCACCATTCTCCACACACAAGCTTCACACCATGACTCGGACCAGTCTACACATAGTTCATGTTGTGACTGGCGACATTCTCCACACACAAGCTGCCTACCATGACTAGGACCTTTCTACACATAGTGCATGTTGTTATTGGTGCCGTTCTACACGCACTTGCCGCATGCCATGACTGGGATCATTCTCCACACAATGCATGCTGTGCCTACACCATTCTCCACACACATGCCACCTGCCATGACTGGGATCATTCACACAATGCATATTGTGACCGGCACCATTCTCCACCCGCATGCCATGACTGGGATCATTCTCCACACAATGCATGCTGTGACGGGCGCCATTCTCCACACACATGCTGCATGCCATGACTGGGATCATTCTCCACACAATGCATGCTGTGACGGGCGCCATTCGCCACACACATGCCGCATGCCATGACTGGGATCATTCTCCACACAATGCATGCTGTGACGGGCGCCATTCGCCACACACATGCCGCATGCCATGACTGGGATCATTCTCCACACAATGCATGCTCTAACCGGCGCCATTCTCCACACACATGCCGCATGCCATGACTGGGATCATTCTCCACACAATGCATGCTCCGACAGGTGCCATTCTCCACACACACACACTGCATGCCATGACTGGGATCACTCTCCACACAATGCCTGGTGATGGGTGCCATTCTCCACACACATGCCCCATGCCATGACTGGGATCCTTCCCTACACAATGCATTCTCCAACAGGCGCCATTCTCCACACACCTCCACACACATGCTGCATGCCATGACTTGGATCACTCGCCACACAATGCATGGTGACGGGTGCCATTCTCCACACACACTCCCCATGCCATGACTGGGATCACTCTCCACACAATGCATGCTCTGACCGGCATTCTCCACACACATGCCCCATGCCATGACTGGGATCGTTCTCCACACAATGCATGCTGTAACGGGCGCCATTCTGCACACACATGCTGCATGCCATGACTGGGATCATTCTCAAACACAATGCATGCTCCTACGGGCACCATTTTCCACACACATGCCCCATGCCATGACTGGGATCACTCTCCACACAATGCATGCTCTGACCGGCGCCATTCTCCACACACATGCCCCATGCCATGACTGGGATTGTTCTCCACACAATGCATGCTGTGACGGGCGCCATTCTCCACACACATGCCCAAAGCCATGACTGGGATCATTCTCCACACAATGCATGCTCTGACCGGCGCCATTCTCCACACACATGCTGCATGCCATGACTGGGATCGTTCTCCACACAATGCATGCTGTGACGGGCGCCATTCTCCACACACATGCCGAATGCCATTACTGGGATCATTCTCCACACAATGCATTCTCCGACAGGCGCCATTCTCCACACAGATGCTGTATGCCATGACTGGGATCATTCGCCACACAATGCATGCTGTGACGGGCACCATTCTCCACACACAAGCTGCATACCATGACTCGGACCAGTCTACACATAGTGCTTGTTGTGACTGGCGCCATTCTCCACACACAAGCTGCCTACCATAACTGGGACCTTTCTACACATAGTGCATGTTGTAATTGGTGCCGTTCTACACGCACTTGCCGCATGCCATGACTGTACCATTCTCCACACAATGCATGTTGTGACTGGAAGCTGCATACCATGACTGGGAGCATTCTCCACACAATGCATGCCATGATTGGGAACATTCTCTATGCGCTGCATGCTGCCACTTGTGCCGTTCTCCACACAATGCATGATGTGACTGGTACCATTCTGCACAGTCCGCATGCTGCGACTCCACACACTGCACGCTGCGACGGTGGCCAGTTTCCATACACGAGCATGCTGCAACTCAGGACATTCTCCACACACTCCTCCGATTAGGCCTGCCCTAACGGTGAACATTGACTCCTTGGCTTGGGCAGTGTCTAAGCAGTAAATGCCCACCCCATGTACCCTGCCCCTCATCTCACTGAATGCCCACCCTATCAGTGCATCCCCTCCCCCAGTGCAAGGTATACCAACCTGCTTGGCATAGGCCAGGCTTAGTAGTGATCTCCCACCCGCTCAAGTCACTGACCAAGCCCACCCTAGCAAAGAACGCTTGCAACTCCAAAGCCACACAGGGCAGGGTTCGTTTGCCCCCTTGCCAGACCTGGCCTTATCGGGACCCTTGCCCTCAGTAACCAATGACTGTCTTCTTCCCTCAGGATTGGGTGATCGCCCCACAGGGCTACTCGGCGTACTACTGTGAAGGGGAGTGTGCCTTCCCATTGGACTCCTGCATGAATGCCACAAACCATGCCATCCTGCAATCTCTGGTGAGTACACACTCAGGTACAGGAGTGGGAAAAAGGCAGCACTGGAGCTTGGGGGCACCAGGGCACTTACTTCCTGGGGGTCATATCAGAGGCCCCCACATCCAGGGATAGGATGAGCAGCCCAGACTTCTAGAAAGTGCCCGTGTTTTCTCACTATGGCCTTCAGGCTTCCTGGGGGTCATATCAGAGCCCCCCACATCCAGGGATAGGATGAGCAGCCCAGACTTCTAGAAAGTGCCAGTGTTTGCTTGCTATGGCCTTCAGGGTGCCTGGCTTACACAAGACCCCTCTTCTAACCTGTCTGCAGGTGGGGTAGTCACAGATATATGGAATCTGTAATGGGGTGCGGATCGAAGAGAACCTCCAGTAATCTGGCTGTGTATGAGTGGCTGTGGACTCATGTGTGGCAAACTCTAAGGTGGGGGAGGGGTCTCAAGGAGTGCTTGCATGCCTCTTGTGATCAGTACAGGGAAGTTACTCAGACTGTGGCGCAAGGGCAGGAGAAGAGGTCAGACCAGGGTTTCTTGGAGGTGGACAACTCAAGGCACCCAATAAGAAAGGCCAAGATACAGGGCAGAAAATAGAGGCTTCCGGTTAGCCTGCTACGGTGCTTACGGTTCAGAGGATAGATGGTTGTCTGACCGGTAGGGCGATAAATAGAGCGATTTTGACTGTGTTCTGGCGATTGGACTTGTTTGAGTTGAACATTTTGGAGTGCCATCTCTTGCCCTCTCTTGCCATCTCTTGATATCTCTTGCCATCTCTTGCCATCTCTTGGTATCTCTTGCCATCTTTTGGTATCTCTTGCCATCTCTTGGTATCTCTTGCCATCTCTTGCCATCTCTTGCCATCTCTTGCCATCTCTTGCCCTCTCTTGGTATCTCTTGCCATCTTTTGGTATATCTTGCCATCTCTTGCCATCTCTTGGTATCTCTTGCCATCTCTTGATATCTCTTGCCATCTCTTGCCATCTCTTGCCATCTCTTGGTATCTCTTGCCATCTTTTGGTATCTCTTGCCATCTATTGCCATCTCTTGGTATCTCTTGCCATCTCTTGGCATCTCTTGCCATCTCTTGCCATCTCTTGCCCTCTCTTGGTATCTCTTGCCATCTTTTGGTATCTCTTGCCATCTCTTGGTATCTCTTGCCCTCTCTTGGTATCTCTTGCCCTCTCTTGGCATCTCTTGCCCTCTCTTGCCCTCTCTTGCCATCTCTTGCACTCTCTTGGTATAGGTTGATTCCCGGGTGTGGTGTTCCGTGATTACTGCACTTCGCTTCTTCTGTTCTGGTTATTCCTTGTGCATCCGTCTTTCCTGGTGTGGGGCATGTTGTGGTGGTGTCCCTCCTGAGAGTGAGACTATCCCAGGGAGTGGGACTATCACAGGGTCGAGCTGTGCCTTGAGACAGGGCTGTCACAGGGGCCGTGGGTATCCGAGGGGTTGTGAATCAGTGGCCATTTCTTTTGTGCCCAGGAAAGGACCTGGCGGCTTAAAGGTGCCATCACTGGAAGTAAACTCTACACGCAGGGAATGAATGGAAAACCATCTCACAGTTTTACTGAGACCCCCAGCCGCCCACGTGGAGGGTCCAAGTGGAGTGCTGATATAGACGGGACATGGGATCCATAGGGGGTACTTTGGCTCCTTTATTGGCAGCAGTGGCCGAGCATGCAGGAAGGGAGGGGGAGGCAGGAAGGGAGGGGGAGGCAGGAAGGGAGGGGGGGCAGGAAGGGAGGGGGAGGCAGGAAGGGAGGGGGAGGCAGGAAGGGCGGTGGAGGCTGGAAGGGCGGTAGGGGGAGGCAGGAAGGGAGGGGGAGGCAAGAAGATCAAGCGTAGCAACTCAGGTACCTCACTGCCAGCTATCTGCGGGTCTTCCTGGGCTGACCTATCACATGCTCGGCTCCGGCAAATGGTGAATGTTGTAGAAGCGCATGTGTTCTGATGGTCCAGTGGCATCATGAACCCGCCGCTCGGGGGTCTTCAAAGAACAAAGCAGGTAGGAGCCACTACAGGCAGTCTACCAAAGTTGGGGTCCTGACAATTTACGGGAGCTGGGGTACAGTGAGTCTACCAGAGCTGGGGCACCAACAGTCTACCGAAGCTGGGGTACAGAGTCTACCAGAGCTGGGGCACCAACAGTATACCACAGCTGGGGTACAGAGAGTCTACTGGGGCTGGTGTACAGAGAGTCTACCAGAGCTGGGGTACAGAGAGTCTACCAGAGCTGGGGAACAGAGAGTCTACCAGAGCTGGGGCACCAACAGTATACCACCGCTGGGGTACAGAGAGTCTACTGGGGCTGGTGTACAGAGAGTCTACCAGAGCTGGGGCACCGACAGTCTACTGGGCCTGGTGTACAGAGAGTCTACCAGAGCTAGGGTACAGAGAATCTACCCTAGCTGGGGTACAGAGAGTCTACTGGGGCTGGTGTACAGAGAGTCTACCAGAGCTGGTGTACAGAGAGTCTACCAGAGCTGGGGTACAGAGAGTCTACCAGAGCTGGGGTACAGAGAGTCTACCAGAGCTGGGGAACAGAGAGTCTACTGGGCCTGGTGTACAGAGAGTCTACTGGAGCTGGTGTATAGAGAGTCTTCCAGCGCTGGGGAACAGAGAGTCTACCAGAGCTGGGGCACCAACAGTATACCACAGCTGGGGTACAGAGAGTCTACTGGGGCTGGTGTACAGAGAGTCTACCGGTGCTGGGGTACAGAGAGTCTACCAGAGCTGGGACACCAGCAGTATACCACAGCTGGGGTACAGAGAGTCTACTGGGGCTGGTGTACAGAGAGTCTACCGGCGCTGGGGTACAGAGAGCCTACCAGAGCTGGGGTACAGAGAGCCTACCAGAGCTGGGGTACAGAGAGTCTACTGGGCTGGTGTACAGAGAGTCTACCGGCGCTGGGGTCAGAGAGTCTACCAGAGCTGGGGTACAGAGAGTCTGCCAGAGCTGGGGTACAGAGAGTCTGCCAGGACTGGAGTATAGAGAGTCTACCAGAGCTGGGGCACCGCCAGTCTACCGGGGCCTGGGGCTGGTGTACAGAGAGTGGACCAGCGCTGGGGTACACAGAGTCTACCAGAGCTGGGGTACACAGAGTCTACCAGAGCTGGGGTACAGAGATTCAACCATGTCTGGGGTACAGAGAGTCTGCCAGGACTGGAGTATAGAGAGTCTACCAGAGCTGGGGCACCGCCAGTCTACCGGGGCCTGGGACTGGGGTACAGAGAGTGGACCATATCTGTTGTACAGAGAGTCTACCAGAGCTTTGGTACAGATGGTCTACCGGAGCTGGGGTACAGACAGTCTACAGGAGCTGGGCGGGGTGGGGGGAGCCCAGGGACAGGGTAGGAGTGGGATGAAGGAGCCCAGAGAATGCGATGGGAGCAGGTGGGGGAGTCCAGGGACTATACTAGGAGTAGGGTGTGGTGACGGCACGCAATAGTTCATAGCCATTTGGGCTTACTGTGCATTTGGCATTTTGGGGGAGGCCCGGCCGGCCCACATTTTGCTCGAGGGGGCCAGTCCTAAAAGTTTGAAGACTACTGCACTAGATTCATCAAGAAAAACTATGACTAACAGGCACTTGAGCATAACTATATTCTGGGCACCAACTTGTAAAATCTCAATATAACACATATAACCATATTTTGGCAAAGATGACTCTCCTTTATTTTACTCATTATAAGCTCAATTGGCAATCTCGTTTAATTGGGTTTCGTTTTTCTATACCCAAGAGGGTTCCTGTAAATTAAAACTCCGCCACAATATTATAGAGACTACATATGAACAATCAATATCCCCGACCATTCTACAGTGGAGAAAGCGCACTAACTCTCATCTGTTGGTGTATTATTTAGTCTGACCTTCGTAGTTACAAAACCATGTAGTAAGGTCAATTAACGAGCGCAGCCCAGATATTTCAACACTATACTTTTGTTCTCATTTTATTGTCCATTTGGTGACGCTACTGGAATATCCAATAGCTAATGTCTCATCTATTAAGCCATACATGCCTAATTTAGATCCATTCCTCGATAGAACTATTATAGAAACTGGTTCCACTCTTCTATCTTATTTAGACCATTTATATAACTCTGTGTGTGATAGTGCCACCACTACTCTCGCTAAGAGAGTCTAGCTGATGTGTACATCCCATCGTTACTGAACACCTTTTCAATGGTCCACCATTCAAACTCCTCTGGTCTGTGTTTTGCTTCCAGAAAATGCACTACCAAAGGAGATGTTAGACTCTATGTTCGAATCCTGGACTTATGTTCTGTACTCCTCAGTTTAACTGCTCTATATGTTTTTACAATATAAGTCTTATTACATGGACATGTAATTGAGTAAATAACATTATTACTATTACAAATAGTATCGCTTCTCAAAGCCCACATTTTCTTATTCACTGTAATAGAGTTACATGAAATGAAATGGGAAATGGCCCACCACGGGTGCCATCCCCACAGAGATGTATTAGTCCAAGATTTTTCTTTAGAAGCTCTCTCGGCCCGGGATAATCACTTCATCAATTTCTTGCCCTTTATAAAGGAAAACAGGGTGTTGCAAAGTAGGATTATCCAGCTGTAATAACAGGCAATGGGCCTCATTACAACCCTGGCGTTGGACCATGGTGCTATTAGCACCATGCTCCATGCCGGATTCCGCCATGGTGGATGGCGGATTTACCGCCCCATTCCAAGGTTGGCAGGGCGGTAAATCCCCATTCACCATGGCCCCTTCCCCATTCCCATTTTTGGCCCATAGGGCCCAATGGGAATGGGGAAGGCGCTAACTACGGCACCGTAAATTACGGTGCCGTAATTAGCACCAAGGTCCCTTAGCGGGTTGGACTTTAACGCCTGCAAAAAGCAGGCGTTAAAGTGTGAATCTGGCGTTAAGGGTTTAACGGCGCCGCAGCCTTTTACGGCGCCGTTAACCCCTTAACGCCAGGGTTGTAATGAGGCCCAATGTCTTGATATAGCTTGTCTAACTTCATTGTGGTGTGTGTTTTAAGTCATAGCACACACCAACCGAGTGGTTCCCCTCTCTGTCGTTCCTTCTTCAGTCAACAATATGTCTCTTGTTTGATTTTAAGCTCTTTTTTTGGATTGACATAGTAGTCTTGCTGGGTAGCCCCTTTTAGAGAGAGACAATCTAGAATTAGATTGTATTGAATCATAAGATCCTACAATTTGATACAATTCCATCTAGCCCTAAAGAGTTGACATATGGAATATTATTACAAAACGCTTCAGGATGAAAACTATCGTACCTCAAAATCGTATTCCTATCTGTTGGCTTGTGGAACAGATCAACAATTAGATGACCATTGTTTTCTCTAATTAAGAGATTTAAAAATGCTATCTGTTTGTTATCAGAGTGCATTGTAACTCTCAAATTAGTGTTAAGTATTGATATTGATAATTTATTTCTATCGTGCTTGTACACAAGTGTTTCAGAGCGCAACAAGGCAAGGGAGGGGAACAGGGGAGAACAAAACAGCGATCTTACTAGGCCCAGTGACATTGAGAACGCGCAAGTGCATGGGAGAGGGGTAGGGGAAAAGTGCATGGAAGAGGGGTGAAGTGGAAAGTGCGAAGCAGAGGAGAGACGGATAAATAATAATAAATAAATAATAAAGGCAACAAACAGTGGTAGTGCAGCCAGCAATTTGGAAGTGCTAGGTTTAAGGCAGCAGACAGGGTAGGTCTGATAAGTGCAGGAAGAAAAACGGGGGGACTCTATGGGTACAGATACAGACCCCAGTGCAAGGGGTGTCCAGAGGCAGTGCCGGAGGGTGGCAGGGAAAGCAGGTACCTGGGCCCAGAGGACAGAGGGTGGCCAGGTACCTGGTGCCAAGAGAGAGCAGATCAGCAGGGGAGAGGGGGAGCAAAGGCAGAAGAAAAGAGGAAGGTCTTGAGGTGCTTCTGGGCCCGTAGATGGTTCTACCCAAGTTTTAGAGTGGCAGTTAGGCTGTTCTAGAGGGAGGCCCCAGCTGAAGACAGAGATCTACCCCCAGCTTGTTTCTTTGATAAATGACTGACCCTGATGGAGTTAGAGGTAGAGGAGTGAAGAGCTCGAGAGGGGAGGTATTTGTGGAGGGATAGCTGAAGGTATTTTGGACTCAGGTCCCAGAAAGCCTTGTGGACAATGCAGAGAGTTTTGAATTTAATCCTTGCATCCACTGGGAGCCAATGGAGAGATTTCAGAGCTGGAGAGATACGATCCCAGGGCCTGAAGCCAAGGACAAGTCTCGCAGTTCTGTTCCGGATTAGTTGCAGATGGCGTAAAGTAGAGGGAGGTAGATTTAGAAAGAGGCTGTTAAAATAGTAAATTAATGCAATCCCTTTTTGCTATGCCAGATAATTATAACATCGTCAATATAGCGTTTATAAAATCTTAACGCTGTTCTCAATGGATTGGTGTCAACAAGTAGGCATAATTGTTCACATTTCCACATATAAAGGGTGGCAGAATTTGGGGCAAACATTGCCCCCATTGCCGTTCCCTTTACTTACATATAATATGTGTTTTTGAAACAGAAACAAATTCTAGTGAGGGCTACCTCCAATAATTCCACTAATAAATCACTGGGTACTTCAATATGTCCCTCTTTTTCTGCCAAAAAATCTTTCATGATGTTTAGAGATTCTCTCTGAGGAATATTTGAATAGAGGGATTCCACATCCAATGTAATGAGTATGTCTGTGTTCATATCAAATTCAATTTACTCTATTTGATTTATACCATCCGTAGTATTGGCTAAGTAGGTCAAAGATTTAGCCGCCAGTGGTTTGAGGAAAAGAATCTAAACATTTCCCAATCGGTTCCAGGATAGAACCACATAGCGATACTACGGGCCTGCCTGGAGGATTAAAAGGGTCATTGAGGACTTTAGGCAATATGTGAAACAAGGCAGTACGGACAATGTCCAGATTCAACAAATCAAACTCCTTTTTAGTCAAACATCCTGCCTCGAATCCTCTTTGAAAAATAGAGAGAATCTCTTTTGTAATGCCATCAGTAGGATCACCTCTGAGTTTCAAGTAAAAATCAATGTTGTTTAATTGTTTTAACACTTCTGCATCATATTTTTCTGCATCCCAGACAACAATGCCTCCACCCTTATCTGCCTTTTTAATAACCATGGTATCATCATTGCGTAGTCCTAAGAGATGGTCCCAATCTGCTTTACTGAAATTGTAACCCAAATTGTACTTAGGATCTGCTTTGTCATAAATCCACGGAAATTCCTTTGACCTAGTGCCATTAAGAAAAGCCATTCCACAGTAAGAAAACATATCCTTGCTGACTACATAAATCCCCCTCCCCATGCAAGAACTCTCATCATGATCTATTTGCTCCCTAACGGCAGTACAAAAATGTCATCCCTTGCAGGCTGCACAAGTGCCCTCAAACCAATGTAAAAACACATATGTTGCCTTTAGATTTATCACCAGTCATAAGATCCAATGCCACAGTAAGAAAACATGTCTTTGCTGGCTAGCTGGTAAGATAGTTCAGCAGGTTGAGCACTCGCTATTGCGATCAGAGTGTGATTCTCAGGTTCAACTCCCAGCACGGCCAACTCAGCCTTTCACCCTTCCGAGGTTGTTAAATGAGTACCAACTTGGGAACTTCGGGTGCGTGATAATTGTATGTAACTATATTCTCTGTACAGAGCTTTCACCAAAGCGCTATATAAATAACATATCATTACACAAATCCCCCATATAAGAACACTCTTGTTGTACTCATGTTGTATTTAATCTGTAACGCCAGTAAACACACACTCCAACGCCACCTTCGCATAATAACACTCAGTTTGGCTTTGCTTTGCCCAAAATCGCCAGTAAACATGCCATGCTCCTGTCAAAAAATGTTCATGCTGCAATGCCCCTGCCTGGGCCCCAGCCCCCCAGAGAGCACACAAACACACACATACCCCAGTCACGCACCCATGCAACATATCTGTCATTCACATGAGCACCCAGAACATTTACACTGTACTCTCATTCACACGCACAGTTGCTCTTATGTACACCATTCACACTGCATTAATTCATATGCGTGCACTTACAGACACCCCCTCGCATACATTCACACACTTACACACTCCTTCACGTGAATGCAAGCATACATGCATGCATGCAATCTCGCATACACACAAACAGTTTTTTTTAGTTAATGCTGATAATTGGCGGCATGGGCCATGTAAACGCTGAGCCGAGCAATTAAGCCTTCAGCTTCAACATGGGGGTGTACTACTGATATCCCCTGGGCAGGCTTTTATCCTCTGCCTGTACTATTGCTGCTGCCAGCAGTTACGCTAATTAGTGTTCTCTCACACAGGAGCAGTGTATTTGCTTACTTTTAAAGTTTGAAAGTAAGTAAATACACCGTGTTCCGAGGTGAGAAGTGTGACAGCTTCTTGCTGTCTGAGTCTGGGTGTGGCAGAGGAGTGATGTCTGGCACCTGCACTAGCCTTTTGATTCTAGCCTCTGTGCTTCTATACAGGGCTACAACCAAAGGACATGGGGCTATAGCCCCCCCGCCCCCTCAGCTCACCCCTAGCGATGCCCTTGGCCCCAGGGGCAATGCCAGCATATTATGTGGTTGGGGATTCACAAAAGTGTCTTTGGGCACGGCAAGGAGATAGTGGGTGCAACACTGGCGTATATTGACGATGAAAGCCCCATGGTGGTCTTAGGGCACGAGTATCTTATTTTGGGTATTTGTATCCCGCCTGCTTGACGCTGCCACAGCTTGTTAGTGGTGAAGTATTCGGCATCCCTTTAGATCACTAAGAAACGTAAGTACGTTTCTGGTTATTTGGGAAAAATCATGCTGAAATATGTGTGCTTGTGACAGGGTTTTTTCAAAAATGTTCATACAGGGGTAGAACCCCTGCACCCCCTCCCCTTACCTCCAGTACCGCCCATGTCAAGTTCAAGCTTGCTTGCTGCTCTCGCTTGCTACATTGTATAATTAAGTTATGGCCCACCACTTTTTAAGACCACTAGCTACCCCCTGTCAGTGTCACGATCAATGGACATGGAAGGCGTATGCACCGCTGCCCCCGAGCTACAGTGGGCTCACTACATCGGGGTGCTGCCCTAACCGCCCTTACGCAACGAAAAAGGATCACTTGGTCCTTGACCTGGCATCTTTGGCGCCGGGCTCATCAACAAGTGAATAGTGGCAACCAATAAGGACCTTGGATACTCAAACATGGAGGGCACAGAGCCACAGCCCTGTTCACTGCGTCTGACCATGCAGACTAGTGTTTTGGGGTGTGGTTGGACACTCGGTTGTGGGTGGCTATATAAGCTACGCCCCGGCCCAGAGGAGTGCTTCGTGTTGCTCTGCTTCTCAGCAGGGCAACGCTCTCCGCGATCAGCTCCCTGCACTCCACAAACTCTGACTCCTTCACCGAACCCAGCTGTCGGTCTGCTGCAAGAAAGACAAAACAAATACAGAGACATTAGTAGCGGGTCAACACTCAACTGAGATCCCGTTACCGCGTCCCAGACTCCTGACGTGGAACCTGGCTGCTTATCAACGCCTCACGGAGCTACAACGCCAGCGCCTCGCGCATCCAATTTACCTGTCATCTCGACTGGGCGCAGCACTCCGTTTTCACCCGCGCAGCTCCTCGGCACTCGCGGGTTCGTCAGAGCAACACCAAAACTCATCACAGCGCCTGCGGAGACAGGGGAAAATTGACAATTATAAAGGCATGCTTAAGGACACGCGAAAGAAGACACGTTAGACAAAAGGCCAATTACAAAGGCATGCTTAAGGACACAGAAGTAGAACAAGCAAGAAGGCGAAAGAAGACAGACTACAGCCACATGGCAAGGACTGAACTAGCAACACAGGGCATAGCGAGCCTTAGCCACAGCCGGCCTGGGCTAATTACAAGGAACAGTGATGCAACTCGGTCCCACAAGCGCCCGTACCCCCTGCAACAGCGCCACTGCACAGAACAGCAGGACGGAGAGCCTACCAAATACAGTCAACAGGTGATGAGCATCCACGGGGAAGAAACCAAGTGTTAAGGGATGGGGCAGTGACACGGGAGGGGCAGTGTGGGCTAGACACTAGCACTGGCACCCCCTCATCTAACCCGCTTTCCTCGTCCATCCTAGGAGCAGACCTCTAAGCAGACCAGGCCTCCAGAGTGGTCCAAACCCAGCACCCTGCTGATGTCCTCACACCCAGCAGTGCCTGACGCCCCCGCGGAGACAAGGTGAGCCCAACAACCAGCAGCAAGCGACTGTGCGGCTAATGTGGCAAACAGGTAGCTCTCCAGCTGCTGCTTATATACAATTTCCCAATTCACAGCAAGTCTTTGGCTGTCCCGTCTAGAGGCTTTTCTTTGTCTTATATAACCTCGTAAAGTGTTACCTAGCGCTACTGAAGGAATGTTCACACTCTGGGGTGGCAGTATAGCTACATGTTCGCACAGTACTTCCAAATGATTATGAGTAGAAACGTATGAAATATTAACGCTGGAAAGCACATGCAGCGCGTGCGTTCATATGATATAGTTATGTGACGTCTACACTTGGCGTGGACTCTACCCCTGGATCTCATATAAACCTTGCAACACCCCTGCCAGGGGCTATAGCCCCCCGGTCCCCTAGCAACACCCGTGCACATGAAACAAAAGGGAGAGGGCAGAGGGCATTCCTGTGGTACATAAGCCCCAGCACTGGCCCCCTGAATACAAGAGGGAAGGGACGAGGAATCCCCCACGGCGACAGATTCAGAATCTAGTCATCGGATTGGCCTGTACCTCAACCATTCATGACTTCACACATCTAGTCTGGGATGGTGTCAGGGACTTTCAACTTTTTCAATTGCAATTGGCACAGGGGCTGTGGGGGCTCGATGTCGGCAGTCTTATGACACAGAAACATACTCCTTTAATTCGGGATGTTAAATGTGCAAAGTGCACATACTTCAGGATGCTTTTGCTGGCCTCCTCGTGCCTCTCACCTCCCTCTTGCAGTATCCAGCAACATTCTTATCAGTATTTTGCTTTTGTATTCGCGTTTATGGATATATCCTGCTTCAGCTCCCTGCTGGCTGGCTGCCTGCTCTGTGATAATCTGCAGCTATTTACCACCTTGCTGCAATCTTTTGACTTTATTATAATGTAAGCCCCCCACGGGCACCTCTGATGGTTTTCCTCCTCTGTAAGGCAAGGGGGCAAACATTATGTTGAAATGGGGTCCCGTCAGCCTTGTCACAGCTACTTGGATCTAGTCCAGCGCAGGGGTTCTGACGGCTCAGTGGGGAAATGGCAGCAAAGGCAACGGTCTAAAGCATCATCTATAAAAGCTGAAATGTAAGCCTAGGAAATATTCCAATTGCCAGGGACGGCGGCAGGGCTTTTGAAGCATTTCATTTGAATTGCGTCCTGAGTCTTGGAGGGGTTGGGGGGGGCCCGAGCGGGATCCCCAATGTGGGAAGTCTTGTGACAAAGCGAAATGCTTCTTTAATGCAGGGCTTTGCAGTATCCACAAAGGTTGTTCTTTTTACCTCATTGTCTTTTTACTCCGGTTTCAACTACGTTAGCATCCTGGTAAGAAAGAGCGGTTAATAGCTTTTCATGTGGACATTTAGGCCCTAATTCACAGAAGAATTTCATAATGGCAAAACCCCATTCAAAAACACTCTGTGAATAAGGGCCTTAGTATTTCAGCTACCCATTAGCTGCCTGTCACATGGTTATCTGCAGCTATTAATCCCCTTGCTGCATTCCCTTATTTCGTAATTGTCAGCTATTCTTCCCACCGGTGCCTCAGACTGTGTTTCCCTGCGCTAGGCAAGGGGCCTCCCGAACATCTTTGGGAAATGGGCCTGCACAAGCCCCAACCCTTCTTCAGCCGCCCGTGGCAATTAGATATAGGTGTCTTCTTTGGTGTACGGGGACGGCTGTCCTAAAGTCCTGTGAACATTCCTGCTACACCACTGCAAAGGGGCCTCCTGTAGCCAGCCCAGTCACCACAGCTCCCGATAGGCAACAGCTGTTCCTGTCCAGGTGCCAGAGTCAATATTGGCCTTTGAATTCGGAATAAGTTACTCGCTGAATCGCTGCTTTATGCACAGGTAAGAGCGGTTTCTTCAGGCGCCTCCTTTCAACTTAATCTAAGGGATGCTGTTTGCACAGAGGCTACTTAGTGCTGCCGCTAACAGCTGCGGTTACACAAAGTCCACAGTGAATTTACATACAAGCGACAAGCATGTGAACCCATTACGCACTCACTAGGCCCTCTGTGGGGTTATAGCGAACAGGGTTCATGCCGAGAATCACCCGTCACCATACTTCTGGCAACTCATAACGATCACCCAGACCAGAACAGTGCAGAGAGTCTTGATTCTATTAAAGACACGGAGGCAAGCATTATGTTTTCTGTCTTTACTGATTATTCTTCAGCAGTATTTACAGCCAATCAGGTGGCTAGGAACGTAGGTTTGAACTGCCGGTGAAAGCCTGTGTTCCATGCTGCCTCCTGATGGCCGGCTCCTCCCAATGCCATCTTCCCCACCCTCTGTTCCCCTTTCAGTTTTTTTCCCTTTTCCCACCCCCACTTATCTGTTTGTTGTGGCAGCGCAGACCGCCGCTGCAGCTGCTTCCCCGCTTGTTCAGCCGCTATGGAAAGGGGAGAGGGACTCCGAAGAGCCCTGCCGTTCCTTTCCATGGTGGCCATCTTCGAAAAGGATCTAATTAATTGAACGGGACACCTTGCGCATCATGTTCAATGAATGAAATCCTTTTTTTTCTTCAACTTGGACTAAATATCCCAAGCAAACCTGAAATTGTGTAGTTCCAAAAACGAAATGGACCCTTTTGAGCCTCCATGAAGCCTATCCTTTCCTGACATTCTATATGTTCTTGCTCTCCTAGAGTCCTTCCTCTCTCTGTGATAATCCAACATTGTGTCTCTCCTACTTGACATTGAACAAGATCAAACTCTTCAACTGAATTTAAGAACTTTATCAACTGCGAACTGAACTTGCATGATAAACTGCGTTAACAAACACTTCCTGAGGCCCACCGTCCTGCCCGTGAGGTGTTTCGCTTCTGTTCTTCCCCTAAAATCAATCAAAGGATATGTTATGGGCGGGCTCCAATTTACATATCAATTCTTTGTACAATTCGGATCAACGGGAGGGATAATGCTTGCCTCCCTGTCTTTAATAGAATCGGTGCCCCCTGCACTATTCTAGTCTGGTTAATCTTTAGCCTACAGCAAGGCCGGAGGCGAGCTCTATGCTAGTTCTAACCTTCTCTATCACCGTTGGCGACACTCCTGTGATCGGTTTAAAGTAAAATCTCTTAAAGGTTACAGCACTCGACCAGTCTGCTGTCTTTAGAATCTTTCCAAGCGTACTCCCATTGTAAAAGCCTTAGATCCCACAGCCACCCGGGCAGAATGCACCCCAAACCTTGATACATTGATCCCTGATTTAGCCATGACCAATCTGGCAATCGTGCGGGTAGAGGCTGGCCCAAAAGCCGCATGCTGAGAAATAAGTAGCTTTTTCACATTTGCCTACCTGTGCCCTTCGGTCATTCTCTCATAGGTTCTTAGACAGTTTGCCACACAAGACTTAGGCCTCTCAGTGAAATATGGATAAGACATTGTTTTGCATGAGCGTTTTGTACACCAAGTCCGCGTAAAGGTCACTTCAAGAACCTTTTCCATTATATGTCTAACGTGCATCTCATGTGTTATTTGGTCATTCTTCCATTCATGTCCCACTGGGGGGGATTATCTTTGCTCTGGAGGCCTGGTAAACTTTAGCCCTCTTCACCCACAGACCGCTGGATGTTCCCCTATTAGGTTCCCTTCACCGAGCTTGTGCTCCGCAGAAATCGCTGACCTATAGACACCTGTTCTAAACGCCTTACCTTCTTGCGCAAGCTCTGCTAGAATATTCAGTACCTCTACCAAAGGTGCCGAAACGGGACAAAGATTTTGTTCCATGCATCATCTGTTCCTTACTCCCCAGTGCCCCGGGAACTTCTTGCTGTGCTGGCTGCCCAAGATTCTGCAATGAGTACCGAAGCCGCCTCTGAAATTCCAGGCCATCTCCATCTAGTCCTGAAATCCTGCAGTCTAGAAGTTCCAACGAAACTGAGCCCGCCAATGGATGCACCTCCCCTGTTGTCCTCGTCGGAGACTGGAACGAGGTGGGTAACACTAGTGGGTAGTCCGCCACTAACTCCAGCAGGATCGGGAACCAGGTTTGTTACCTCCACACCATGAAACCACTACTACAAGAGAGGTGTTGCCCCTCCTTACCTTGCTCAGCGTTCTCGCGGTCATCGAGAAGGGTGGAAATGCATAGCACCCCGGCGTCCGCTAGGATTGTAGGAATGCATCTGTTGCCTCTGCTTCTGGATCCAGTCTCCAGGTGAAGAACGGCAGCAACTGAGTGTTGGTCCTCGAAGTGAAGAGATCTATCTGGAGGGTTCCCCATCTCTTTATATCTCCAGAAAGATCTTCCTGTCCAGCCTCCAATTGCTGGAATCCGTCAGGTTGCGAGAGTTCCAGTCAGCCACCACGTGGTCTGTTCTCGGCAGGTACTCCGCTGTCAAAGATATTCTCTGCTCCAGGCCATAGAACCAGAAGTCCTTCGTCATTTTCACCAGAATTCTGGACCTGGTTCTTCCTAGATGATTTATGTATCTGACTGTCGAGATGTTGTCCACCCGGATCACCATGCAAAACCCTACCCGGTCTCTCAACTGGGAACGGATAGCGAAGAATCCGGCTAGGCGCTCCAAGAAATGTATGTGTAGGCCCAACTCGCGTTCTGTCCAACGGCCCTCTGTCACCGTCTCGCCATACCTGGCATCTGACTCCAGGATGACGTCTGCCGCTTGCCCAAAGATGGCCCCGCCATTCCATGCCTCCATGTGATCCAGTCGCCAGTTCAGCACCGTTCCCGCTTCTGCATCTGTTTCCACCAGCTGGTGATATGCCAGTCCTCTTCCATCTCCGCAGTGCCTTGTATGGAGGACTGCGAGTAGTCCCACGATCCATGCCAGCTCTCCGAGGGAGATGTGTGTCTTGCTTAGCGTGGAGGCTGCAAGTAATCCCACGATCCTTGCCAGCTCTCCGAGGGAGATGTGTGTCTTGCTTAGCGTGGAGGCTGCAAGTAATCCCACGATCCTTGCCCGCTCTCCGAGGGAGATGTGTGTCTTGCTTAGCGTGCTCCTGATCTCTCTCCTTATTCCCTTTACCTTCAGGCCGTGCAGTTCCAGTGTAGTCCTCTGAGTGTCCACTACGAATCCCAGGAACTCCATTCTCTGTGCTGGCTTCAGTTCAGACTTCTCCTAATTGACCAGAAATCCCAAACTCCGTATCAACCGGAATGCCCTGACCGCCTGTTCCAGAGATTTCTCTACCTCCTGCGCCATGATGTTCATGTCGTCTAAGTAAATGACCAGCCTTATTCCCGACTCTCGCAATGCCGCCAAAACCGGTTTCTCATCAACTTGGTGAAGCACCACGGCGACGATGATAGCCCGAATGGTAGACATGTGAATTCCCAGGCGTTCCCTTGCCAGATAGATCCCAGGCACTTCCTGTACTCTCACTCCACAGGTATCGTTAGGTAGGCGTCCTCCAGGTCTAGTGTGATAAGTCAGGTCCTCTCTCGTATCATGTCTCTCAACAGGTGGATCCCCGCCATCTTCAATTGTCTGTAGGCGATCCATTTTTTGAGTTCCCTGGGGTTTGTTACTGGCCTCATCTTACTCTTCCTGTGAATTAGAAAAAGGTTGCTTACAAAGCTGTCTCTGCCTATGACCGCCGCTGCTATCGCTCTCTTGGCTTGGAGATTGCACGGCTCCTGGTCTAGCAGCTGGAGTTCTGTCTCTGACATTACTTTCCATGTCGGCCTCCTCTGCTGTAGCGGTTCTGTCCAGAATTCCAGTTAGAAATCCTGCCCTGTCTATATCACCCAGGCATCGCTTGATAAGTGTTTCACGCCTAGAAACACTTGTGTACAGGAGTGTTATAAATCCCATATCAAAGCGTCGTCTTACCCCCTACCAGCGGATAAGCCTCCTGCTATCTCACCTGAGGTAATGGAAGGCTGAGGCCTCGCCAACCTCCATCTCCATTCTCCACCGTTTCTTCCACGCGATGGAAAGGAGTAAGTCTGCACGTAATCCTAATACTGGGCTTCGCCTCGTCCTCCTCGGGGCCTTCTACTGCAGCGGAATCGACTGGCCGATCGGCCAAACGGCCCCTAGCTCGGCCGGTCTCCCCAGAAACCTTGGTTCGAAACACTGAGTCAGCCGATGATGTGGTTGCGTATCTATCAGGAGACCCTCTTCGTTGCATTTAATTTCATTGCACCATTGACAACTCGTTATTTGCCATGCAAGAAACAAAACTCTTAGTATTCTCCCCGAAATACACAGACTAGCGTTGGCTAAGAGAAAATGCTTTAATACCCGATCCAAAACCAGATCTGTGTCAGATAGAGATCTATACACGAGGGCAGCTAAACATCAGAAATTGCTGATTATTCATGCAAAGAAGGTTGCGTCTAATGCTAGAATTTTGAATAATGGTTCTGACACACAGGAATTTTTAAACATCCTTAAAAAACTTGAAAACCCATGTCCCAGAGGATCCATTATAATCTCTGAGGATAACACCTGCTGGACCTCCACCCAAGGTGCTGGGGATGCTATGTTAGGAAAGTTGCACAAGATCACAGAAGACATCTGTGACAAACGGAAACTGAAATGTGTTCACATTCTATACTGGGCAAGGGTCAGACATTTTTTGAGTTCAGACCTGTTTCTGAAGCCGAAATGTCTGACATCATCTCACAACTCAAACCTACTAACTGTAAGCTACATGTGACTGCTAAAAACATCTTGAGTGAAAAACAATCACGCTTGCGAGCCATCCTCGGTACCAAAACCTTAAATCTAATATCTTGCAAATTATGGATAGTGGACAAGCTGTGCTCCAGATGCTATTAGATCACTCTGCTGTGTTCGATTTAGTAGATCACGCCCTCCTGACCGAAAGACTTCTACATGTTGCAGCTTTGCCAGCATTTGCAGCTGGGTGGGTTAAGTCCGTCCTTGCGAATCACTCTAGCCGGAGTTTGTAGCAGCGAGGCATCGACAGATGTGGTTAAGCTCCAGTCTGGGGTTCCACAGGGGTCTTGTCTTTCACCCACATTGTACAGCATCTTGAATCCACCGCTGTTTCAATTACTGGATGACCGGGGGATTAGTTTTACCACCTGCCCTAATGCCTAATCCCTCAGTCTGGGGTCTATGAAAAGGACCGTGAGGATGTAGACAGGGCCTACTCCCTCATTCAATAATCAATGGTGGAGACGGCCTGGCTCTAAACAGATCTAATCACTGCCGGCACAGCCTGCAGGTTAAGAAAGCTTGGTTCCGAGTATCAGCGTTTCATTGTAGCAGGCTGTAAGAGAGCTACCCTACCAAAGCTGAAAACTCTGGGGCTCTACTTTGATCAACACATGAATATAAAAGCACAGGTAAAGAACCTTGTGTCTACTTCGGCCTACTATATTAAACTACTGACTCAGTTACGCCCGTTTGTCACCAGGAGGAATTGTGCCACCATTGCGAGGGCCATCATTGGCACCAATCTAGACTATTGTGTCAGTCTTCTTTATGGCATTGGTAAGGGAGATGTTTCCAAGTTACAGGCCAACAAACTAGAAGGGAAACGCATTGGCCCCAAATTAATGTAAGAAATGAATATCGACGTTTAACTATTGCTCACAAATGCCTGTTCGGCATTAGTCCAGAGAATTTGTCCGAAAGTCTCTCGAAGCTACCATACCGGGGGGCCCTGAGATCAAACGTTTCTAAATTACTATCGGGCCCAGGCAAAAGTGTCCATGCTCAGTCGAGGTGCATTTTACTGTGCAGCACCCATATTATGGCCTTAGGGGCATTGCTTCCCTGGACATTTTTAAACAGATCCTGAAAACTCGTTTTCGCCTGAGCTCTGACGTCCATTCCCTCATGATTCTGTACCCTGCGCCAGGTGTTTTATTCAGAGGGCCTCATTACAAGTTTGGCGGTCCAGAAACAAGGGTGCCAGAAAGCTCACTGGCACCCTTGTTACCGGCACGCCACACTACGAGTCTGCCTGCTGGGGCCACTGCGCCCAACTGGTCTGTCCCTGCCGGGCACAATGGCCATGGTAGGTAGAGTCGTCACGGAAGCAACAGCACCGTTAGCACCGGTGCCGGTGCTTCCATCTCCCCACTACCATAGAGTTGTATTGGACTCTCTGGGAATGGGGACTTACAAAATCTGGCGCCTGACTTCCTGCGCCACCGGGACTTGTAATGTCCTGGTGGCACCGGGAAGTCAGGTGCTAGATTCAGGGTTACAGGTTGGTGGCAATCTGCCGGTCGCACCAGCGGGTTACCGCCAACCTCGTATTGAGGGTTTATGTCTGTTAGTTTTGTTTTGTCTCCATTTGTGTTATGTCTTAGCGTCCTGATGCCTGCGGGCTTTATTTAATTCCTGGAACTTTACAAATAATAAATAAATACATATTTTTTTAATGGATGCCTTTGCCTTGTCCGGAGTGTCAAGCGGGCCGACGTATTTCACCAGTTCGTTCGCGAAGGCATCTCTGAATAGGAGTCCCCGCGTTGCTGGGCCTGTTTTGTGCTATGCCAGGTTGCTGCGCTTTTGGTCTATTTAGAGCAATAGACCGTTCCTTTGCTCTGATGCGATGGCGCAGTGGCCGCTCCCCAGTAGGCACACTGTGCCCTGCACCCAGGTAGCCAACACCAAGGGATCCACTGGCACGCTTGTGTCCTTGGCCCTCTCCACTAGATCCATGATCTTAGCCACGGGTCCCACCAGGTATAATAGTTTGTCCTGTCGGCCCCCTTCTTGGGGACCTTCTGGTTCTTAGCCACAAGTGTCTGGAGCTTCAGGTCCAGGTCAGGCTTGTCGGTGACCGTCCACTCTAGTTCTGGTCTAAGGAATTCCGCCTTGAGCTGCTGCCTCACCTCCTCGTCCAGAGGCTTGCGCAGCCTCACGCTCATGTACTCTGTCACTCTAGGTGACCGAGTCCAGACAGAGGATCTCAGGAGTCTGATGGTCCAGCATGCCATCTTTCTCTCTCACATTTGGCTGGGTCTTCTCCTTTTTTTCTACTTTCTGTGCAGCTTGGGGGTCCTTGGCCCGCTGTCGGAAGAGGACAGCTCCCCCACAGATAGTGAGTCCAACTCCCCTATGGAGACTCCTGCCTCTCCCATATTATTATCCCCTGGGCTGAGGGTCACGAGGCTGAGCACTGCACGCCTTGAAACCGCAGCACAAAGCTTCTTGATCGCGCTCTCCGCCTCCGAACGCAAGCCTTCATGGCCCAGCGGGGACAGAGAGGAACTCCTCCCCCAGACTTGAGCACTCCCCTTTTCTCCGTCCCGAGGGAGAGGTCTGGATGCTTATGGTCCTTTCTTTTCCCTCCCTTTAGGCGTTTTTCCTTTATATCGCTCCGCCATAGACTCCATACTAAAGAAAGAAAGCATAATGCTCGCCTCCGCTCTTGCATATACTTACATTGTGCCTGGAAGACCGATCTGTATAGTGTAAGGGGCTGAAAAAGGCTCACCTTATCCAGTGCTTTCAATGGACCAGTTCCTACTGACTCTCAGTAGCTGCACTTCCTTTTTTGGCCGTACAGAGGTCCAGGACTCAGGGTTGTCACAAGGGAGTTCGGGGGTTGGGGGGGGCACTACACCAGGCCTCGCCCTCTGTAGCGGCCTCGCACTGAGCTGCAACCATTGTTATTTTAACAGGATAATGGTATAACTCTGTGAGTCAGCTGCTGCCATTTCAAAGCTATTAAAGTGTAGCCTGAACACAACTAATTTCTCACACAGACCTGCTTAGCAGTGTTTCTTTTTCATCCGTCCCATTGGTATTTCCCCAGCCTTTTCCCACCCTTTTCCCTATTGTCACGACCCTCACCCAAAACCCCTTCTGGCAAACCCATTGGCCAGGCGGAGTCAGGACTCGGGCCTCTAGAGCCTGGCATCCTCTTCAAAAGCCCTCATGGAGCCAGACCTGGAGCCTATGACGCCAGGCTCATACACCATGAACAACAATGTGCTTGGGAACTACTTTCTTGTATTGTCAGCCAACATGGAGGCATCCACATAGCTTGGTTCCTCAGAACCAAGCTATGCGGTCTAGTGTTTTGGGTGTGGTAGCCTAGGGACTACTTTACCTGGACTATTTTGTTGGGGCTATTTAAACCACACCCGAGCAAGACAACACGCTACGCGTTACTTTGCAGCTTGCAACGTGACGCTCACCGTGTCCAGCTATTCCCTCGAACCTCAGAGAAGCAGAACCTGCAAGGAGACAAAAGGAACATCATTAGCAGCAGCATCTTACCTGCAGTCTTCATCTTTAAACACTCGCAGCTACTGAGAACAGCTTCCTCGAATCTGCACGCCTCCCGGACAGAACGACCTGAAAGAGGAAGATAGAGGCAACATTAAAGAAAGCTGTAGAGACATTTACAAATTACAAACTGCTCAAAAGGCTTACCTGGCTGGTCGCCTCTCGACTGGCACCACTCCGGACATTCCACTCGCGCTGAAGAACACTGCGACCTACAAGGAAGGAAAACACAGGTTAGCAAAGGCAAGACTTTGCAGCGCTGTGCATAGCGCTTACTTACCGCATCATAGTGCTCTTAATGCGCCAACATTTACCAGCAGGGCTCAACCAAGCCAGTTCGCTGCACTGAAGCTCCGCATACCTAAAGGAGAAAAAAGAGACATTTTAAACAAAGAAAGGCATGCAGGATAGCAACAAAACTAAAGAACAGCAATAAGACCTACCTGAACAATATCAAACGGGCCGGCGTCAGTGAAGTAACTGGACCGCACTCGCCCATGAAAGGCAATGCTCCCCTGCAAAGAAGGCAGCCTGGAGAGCACGCCTAATTCTACCACAAGGCAGAACCTTCCCCGCAGACCACATCAGGGCAAAGCTGAGAAGTATACCAGCGAGTAACCCGGCGGGGTGGTGTCCCTGTGGATACCAGGTGAGCGTAACAGAACACGAAGCCTACCATAATAAATCCACCTGGGCGCCATGGAGACATCAGAAATGGACCAATTGGCCCAATTACTAGGAGAGCTTTGTGCTGAGGTTCATTCTGCCTGACAAGAGACTAATGCCCTCTGGAGAGACCTAATAGTGACCAAAGAACGCACTGAGGAGATTAGCAGTCAATACTTTTAATCACAGGCAGGACAGACGCCTCTACCTGGAAGCAATCCAACGATGCAAAACCCCGCCATATCACCCACTCCGGTACAGATCACATTACCTGGAACAGTGCCCCTGGCACCACCAGAAAGGTTCTCAGGCGACCCACGGAAGTATGCGGCATTCATCAATCAGTGCCGCCTTCATTTGCTTTGTAGGCCTGGAGCATTTCCAAACGACCAAGCTCAGGTAGCTTTTGTTTTATCATACCTGAGTGGTAGTGCAGCAGATTGGTCGGTGCTGTTGGTAACCCATGACGATCCTCTATTACATGACTTTGGGGGGTTCCAGAGAGAAATGGAAAAACATTTTGCTCGCCATACTCAGGAACAAGCAGTAGACAACGAACTCTTGTCCCTCCGACATGGGAATCAGGACTTGTTAACGTACATTGCAACCTTCAACAGACTGGCTGCCGAAGCTAGGTGGCCAGAAAACAAAAGAACCACGTTATTCCATCAAGGCTTACGAGGCGAATTAAAGGACGTCTTAGGCCAGGTGGTTGATCCACCCAGAGACTGTGCAGAATTCATAAATCTGGTCATGCAGCTAGACCACCAGTTGCAGGACCGAAAGGCAGACCGGTCTAGGACGGACCCTCGGACCGTGTATGTTCGACCGAGGGAAAACACACCCTGTGCACCTGAAAATGCTGTAGAACCCATGCAGATTGGAGGGATACGGCCTCCATTAACCAAACAAGGCGGGACAAAAGAAGACAACAACAGCTTTGTTTGTATTGTGGGAAACCAGGACATTTCCTGAAGGACTGTCCAGTAAAACCCCCAAGAAGAACAGTCGGGGCCACAGAGAAGGATGAAGCTAAGGAATCGGAAAACTACCGAGCTCAACAAACGTAGAGGTCAGTTTGTCGAGTGAGAAGAATGAGTTGCTGATCTCGCACTTTGCAATACCAGTGATCTTAATTAACCACCAACAGTCATAAAAAATGCATGCCGTTGAAGCATACATTGATAGCGGAGCAGTTGGAAATGATATTGAACAAGAACTGGCAGCAGAGATGGGGCTTCCTTTGTGTTCTAAGCCAACTATGGACAAGGTAACCACCGTGGATGGGACAGAAATCGCTTCCGGACCAGTAACCCAGTGGACAGCCAGGCTAACCTTGCTGTGCCAGGACGGACATCGGGAGTCTATTTCATTCGATCTCATCAAGGCACCTCAGTTCAGGCTAATACTAGGGATGCCATGGTTGGTTGCTCACAACCCTTTGATAGACTGGCGGGCATGAAAATTAACCTTCCCCGGTGACTGCTCCCCTGCCTCCTATTACCAAGAGGAGAAACCCGACGTCTGTATCCCCATGACTCCCGGAGCGCCTGTATCAACCCTGGGAGCAACTAATATCTTGCCAAGTGAATACCATGATTTCCAGGATGTTTTCCGAAAGGACCAAGCCAAAACATTGCCGCCGCACAGGCCCTATGACTGTCAGATCGACCTTGTTCCTGGTGCACAAATTCCTTGCGGCAGGATCTACCCTCCCACAGAGCCAGAAAACCTTAATTTCAAATCCTATTTAGACCAGTACCTTGCAAACGGATTCATCCGTCCTTCGAAGTCCCCCGCAGCTAGTTCTTTGTTCTGCGTACTGAAAAAGGAAGGAGACTTGAGAACCTGTATTGACTACCACGCATTGAACCAGATCACTGTGAAGAACCGTTACCCCTTGCCACTTATCCCTGAGATGCTAGACCAAGTTAAAGATGCCCAGATTTATACCAAATTGGACCTTCGAGGAGCGTACCACCTGGTCCGAGTCAGAAAAGGAGATGAATGGAAGACCGCCTTCCGTACTAACTACGGCTTGTTTGAATATCAAGTCATGCCCTTCGGGTTATGCAACGCTCCTGCGGCATTCCAATATTTCATGAGTGACATCTTAAGGGAGTTAATTGATGTGTGCACCTTAGTGTACATAGACGACATCTTAGTATACTCAGCCTCGGAACAAGATCATGTCAGGCACGTTCGTTCAGTCCTCACCAAGCTCCGTCAACATCGCCTGTTTGCAAAGCTTGAAAAATGCTTTTTTCACGTCACCGAAGTAGAATTTCTTGGTTTTATCCTTACTCCAGGAGGCATCAGAATGGACGTGCTCAAGGTAGACGCCATTCTGAAATGGCCTTCACTGAGGTCTCTGAAAGGGGTACAAAGCATGCTGGGCTTTGCGAACTTCTACCGCCGGTTCATCCCAGACTTCTCTCAGGTTGTGCACCCAATAACAGTACTATTACAAAAAAACAATAAAAAGTTTGCTTGGACCGAAGAAGCAGAAGAAGCCTTTCAGGAACTTAAACAAAGGTTTACCTCCCCTCCAATCCTGTGACATCCTCGTCCAGACCTCCCTTATGTCATTGAAACTGATGCGTCCAGTCTCGCAATGGGGGCTGTCCTTTCACAGAGAGACCCGGAAACTGGCCAGCTACATCCTGTGGCCTTCTGGTCGACAAAATTCTCACCTCCAGAGATGAATTATGCAATCACGGACAAGGAACTCCTGGCTATCAAATCTGTCTTTAAAGCCTGGAGGCACTACCTTCTGGGGGCCAGACACACCATTACAGTCAACACAGACCACCGAAACCTGCAATCTCTCAAAACAGCCAAGGCCCGAGCCTCGCGCCAATTACGGTGGGCCCTTTTCTTCGCCGAATATGATTATGTAATCACATTTCGACCAGGAGTCAGAAACGGAAAGGCGGATGCCTTATCTCGCATGGGCATATATGAAATAGTATATACAACTCCAGACCCAGTACCTGTTATACCTGAAGACAAACTCTTGGGTATCACGACAGCCTTAACACAAGCAGAACTACGAAAAGAAATCCAACGAACAATGAATCCTGATGCCTACCTCGCATGGCAAACTCAAGGAGAACAATATACCATCAAGGACCATCTACCCTTTTTTAGGGATCGCCTATATGTACCCAAGAAGGAATTACAACAGCATATTATTTCAAACTATCACGATTCACTGATCGAAGGGCATCCTGGGATTGCCAAAACCCTAGCTAAGGTGAAAGAGAACTTTTGGTGGCCTACCTGGCGTAAGGACATCATTCAGTATATTCAGTCCTGCGGTGTCTGTGCACAGAATAAATCACAGAAACAAAAACCATCTGGTCTCCTACAACCATTGGACATTCCTCCAGTTCCATGGCACACTCTTTCCCTTGACTTCATCACTGATCTACCTCCAAGCCAAGGGTTCAACACCATCCTTGTAGTTGTGGACTTATTCTCAAAGATGGCCCATTTTATTCCTCTCAAAGGCCTCCCAGACACAGACACTTTAGAAAAAGTGTTCCTGGAGAGCGTGGTTAAGCTACGTGGCTTCCCTTCGGGTTCTGGTCTCTGATCGAGGCAACCAGTTTGTTTCAAACTTCTGGAAAGAATGTTGTGCAATCGCGCAGATCGACGTCCGGCTATCTACCTGTCACCATCCACAAACGGACGGCCAAACCGATAGAACCAATCAGACACTCAAGCAATATTTATGGTGCATGCTGCAACACGAACAAAGGAATTGGAAAGACCTACTATGGATAGCCGAATAGGCATATAACAATTTTTTGCATATAAGCACCGGACAAATGCCCTTCTATACCCTTTATGGCAGACATCCACGTACCTCTGAACTAGACCTTCCAGCCAGCTTGGAAATGCCAGCGGTAAAGACTCTACACACAACCATTACTCAGGCTTTCAAAAGGGCAAAGGAACACCTTATTCATGCCAAAGAAAAACAAAAGAGATTCACCGACCAACACCGGAAAAGGACCCTGATTAGCAAGTAGGAGACAAAGTTTGGTTAGCCGCTAAATTCGTACCCATCAAGGGAACCTGGACGTTTCAATCCCAGATTCTTAGGACCCTATACCATTAAGGCAATTATCAACCCAGCAGCCATGAAACTGGATTTTTCCACCTAATCTACACATCCACCTGGTATTCCATGTGTCCCTCCTGAAACCAATGCAACCCGGCACACGGATTGGGACACCACCTAAGCCCATACTTGTTGACGGAGAACCAGAATTCGAAGTCAAAGATATCTTGGACTCTAAATACTCTAGGACCAAGCTATATTATCTCGTCGATTGGAAAGGATTTGGACCACAAGATAGATCCTGGGAGCCCAGTGAGAATATCCACGCACCACGTCTAATCAGAAAATTCCATCGGAACTTCCCAACCAAACCTGGGCCGGACAGAAGCAACACCACGGGAGGGGCCTTAGGGGGGAGTGCTGTCATGATGCTCACCCAAAACCCGCTCTGGCAAACCCATTGGCCAGGTGGAGTCAGGACTTGGGCCTCTAGAGCCTGGCATCCTCTTCAAAAGCCCTCATGGCGCAAGTCCTGGGGCCTATGGCACCAGGCTCATACACCATGAAAAACAATGTGCTTGGGAAGTACTTTATTGTATTGTCAGCCAACATGGAGGCATCCACATAGCTTGGTTCCTAAGAACCAAGCTATGCAGTCTAGTGTTTTGGGTGTGGTAGCCTAGGGACTACTTTACCTGGACTATTTTGTTGGGGCTATTTAAACCACACCCGAGCAAGACAACACGCTTTGCAGCTTGCAACGTGACGCTCACCGTGGCCAGCTATTCCCTCGAACCTCGGAGAAGCAGAACCTGCAAGGAGACAAAAGGAACATCATTAGCAGCAGCATCTTACCTGCAGTCTTCATCTTTAAACACTCGCAGCTACTGAGAACAGCTTCCTCGAATCTGCACGCCTCTCGGACAGAACGACCTGAAAGAGGAAGATAGAGGCAATATTAAAGAAAGCAGAAGAGACATTTACAAATTACGAACTGCTCAAAAGGCTTACCTACCTGGCTGGTCGCCTCACGGCTGGCACCACTCCGGACATTCCACTCGCGCTGAAGAACACTGCGACCTACAAGGAAGGAAAACACAGGTTAGCAAAGGCAAGACTTTGCAGCGCTGCGCATAGCACTTACTTACCGCATCATATCGCTCTTAATGCGCCATCATTTACCAGCGGGGCTCAACCAAGCCAGTTTGCCGTGCTGAAGCTCCGCATACCTAAGGGAGAAAAAAGAGACATTTTAAACAAAGAAAGGCATGCAGGATAGCAACAAAACTAAAGAACAGCAATAAGACCTACCTGAACAATATCAAACGGGCCGGCGTCAGTGAAGTAACTGGACCGCACTCATCCATGAAAGACAACGTGCCCCTGCAAATAAGGCAGGATGGAGAGCATGCCTATTTCTACCACAAGGCAGAACCTTCCCCGCAGACCACACCAGGGCAAAGCTGAGAAGCATACCAGTGAGTAACCTGGCTGGGTGGCGTCCCTGTGGATACCAGGTGAGCGTAACACCTATGCACTTTTTTCTTTCCTTGTGAACATGCACAAAACTAATCCAAGTGATGTCAGCAGAAAGAGGAAAACTACTAATTAAGAAAAACTTGAATAGATGTGTGTGTCCCTCTACAAGCCCTCTAACCCGTGGTCAGGAAAACATGTTTTCAATGAGTAATGCAGCTTGCCCAGGGGTAGCCAAAGAATAACACAATTTAAACCATCTTTTTTAAGTATACTTGTGCCTGTCACTAGCAAAATCATGGCAATATGTATAGTGTGGGGGCGGCCCCCTAATTACCTCAGCCCAAAACAGGTCTTAAGCAACGAGTGCACATTTTGTACGTAAAGCAAGTTTATTGCACAATCGTCCGGCAGCAGCTAGATGGTGCTATGGAACCAAACTAACCAAAGTTTCAACAAACCACATCAGTTGATACATTTTATACATTTTTGCAACAGTCAAAAGACTCCCAGATACTTTATTACAACCCACCCCCTCACACATGATTGGACAAAACAGTTATAAAGCAGTTCCATCTTTCTTAATTTCTTCCCTTCTCATTGGTCTTCGACATTTTTACTTCCATCTTCGGATCGTGTTCATGGTCCACCTTTGATTGTGATCCATCCATGGTAAGTCGTGACATCTTGACATAATAAAAAATTCATGTACAACATAATTCATTACTAGCAACAACTGGCCTAAAGCCTTTTAAACATAAGTGCGATTGCCCATGGTCCGCATGGATATTTTAGCAACATGAGGAAAGGCTGAGCAAACAGGTTCTCTTTGAACTACCGGTTTCTATCTCATTCGCCCCAGTTTACTGGCTCCACCCATATCATTCTAATGTATGCGACTACCACTCCAGCACGTATGTCCTCTAATTCCACTGTGAGAAAAAATTGAACACCGGACACAATGCATTCAGGCGCCATCTTACCCCATCTTTATTGCCGGCCCAAGCAAACGACCAAACCCCTCTGCGCATGCTCAATGCAATGCAATGATTACATCTGTTCCCTGCGGAACTGTTAAGCCATAAACCACTGCGTCCTGTTCAACAGTTGACCTTCTGCCGGATCACTCATTATTTCTCCGTCATCCGCCAAGCCCACAAAACTAGACCTTCCCAGTTACCTGAAATTCATCATGCAAATGCCAGCTGTAAAGCATGACTACATTCACAAAACCCCACTGCATGCAGATTTAGATAAACACCTTTTGTTTGCTCCTCCGTGCGCATATCTAATAAATATTATTCCTTCTTTACTACAGGATTTCAGGACAGGCCCCCCGTCGCATGCGCTTTAAAACTCTCTCTATCCCCCAGTTTCAACGTACTTCAGAGCACCACGTGTGTGAATCGTGTTCATGTTATATTTGGTGGTTTTAACATTTCATCTTTCTGCACATGTGCAAATCTGATATGTATCAGTTATAAGCAAAAAGTAACACTAAAGTAACATATCCCATCCATAATTAACTACCCTGGATACATATGAACTTGCTACATCGCGCATTGCACCAATGCTACATCGTGCTCAGTTCACAGCGCCCCAGTCATCAATACTGTGTGCGCAACATGATCCCCTGGTGCTCGTGGGGACCCTTCCCGACCACCCCAACAAAAGCTTAGGATATATGTTTTTGCCATGTGTGGCTCTAGGATGTGCAAGAATCTGCTTAGCCAATTAAAGTGAAAAGGCATGAAGTTAGGTTGCGCAGGGACCCGCTACTCAAGATATGGTCGGCAAGCCTGAGCGACTACAGGCAGTCAGAGAAGAAAGGTCATTTATATTTGTTCCCAGCAAGCTGTGTCGAGGCACCATCACCTCACTGCCAAGGCATTCAAAGCCCAGCCTCATTCAGCTTCAATCAGGCATGCCAGTATAACATACAATGAACACATATCTGAAGGAAGCAAAGAAACCCTTGGTTCTGATCTGTATACCGGTGTGTAAGAAGTTGAATAAGAGTCACAGATGTCACACTTAAAGTGACACCAGTTTAAACTATGACAATTTTCAGAGCATTTGCTTGGATTGACTGATGTTAACATCCAGGCACTTATAGTAATGCCTTACTTATGTAGAAGTTTTCCCAAAGCATTGTGCATAAAGCGCTTACAGAGTATTATTACCTGCAACAGAAATTAATAAGTTTGTGTCAACCTCAGTGGAATAAAAGGTTGAGTAGGCCTTGCTAGGATTCAAAGCTGTGACTTGTAGATCATACATAGATTCCAACAGTGAGCACTTAACCCTCTGAGCTATCTTATCAGCTAATTTTCCTTCAATGTGCAAACCACAGTGTTTGGAAATGCATCGGCTATTGGCCAATTTCTTATTAATATAACAATTACTACAGTGCTTAGAAGCAGGAAGAATATGCCACGGGCCGCTACTAAACGAGACCATGGCAGTGATGCTAGTGGGTAAGTAATCAACTGTGCAGTTAAAAAGAAACATATTTTAGGGTAAACGGCATACTTGTCACAATTGGACAGCTCACCAAGGTAAAAGCTGACATGTGCCAATCTGGGTTTTTCAGGTTCATATTTCAGCAGGGTGAATCGGCCCTACATTCTTCTGAGGTTGATCAACTGAGCACTATTACATTTGGGAGTACGAACTCTATATTTTACAGGGGTTAGGAGGAGCAAGAGTCAGACGTGAAGCGCTATACATAGAAATATGGTATAACAACTATTAGGCCACAGGGAGATACAAATGTGAAGTATATTTGCACAAAATGGTAGGGTCAGTAACATTAAACAATGAAGTTGACTCTAAGCTCTGAATCTTGCACCCAGTTTGATTGGCTTTTAGAGACAAACACTACTCTCCAGTTGTACCTTTGTGAATATAGCAAATTAGAGAAAGCCAAAACATATATTAAATTTCAGAAGGTTCTGATCGGGGGAAGGGTTGGAGTATTGTGATGGGAATGTCATACTGTAGCTCACAATAGCAGTGATGTGCACAGAGATCATGTGACTAGTGTGTACATGCTAGCCCCATGGTTCATGACCTTAGACACTGGTGAAAGGTGGCATATGTTGGGCGACCATGACATGATGTTTGCAAGGTTTTCAGTGTGCTTAGTCTCCAGGTTTACCCTACAAATCGTTTTGATGGTAAGTGCAATTGATCAACAGCAGGATTTTAGTTTAGCCCAGCACCCTCCAGCAACCTCATCACATGTCATGGGAGAGGATTCGAGTCACCTGTTGGTGTCGCTGACGCAGTGCAGACAATAGCAAGGGGGCCTCACCACATGATTTGCCTTGGACCTCACCAAACTCTGCGACAGGCCTGCCGGGACCTCTCCAAGCTTGAAGAGAGTATGGTCCTCCATAATGGTGTCAAGCGTCCCACACAGATCAGCTGCCCAAAGCCTGCCCAGCTCAGCGTTCACACGTTGCCCTGTGAATCGTGAAAGCCCAGAAAAGCTGCTCGCCTGAAGTTTCGCTTTGTGACAACAGATCATTATACTAAGGATCCTTCCAGGCTATTCTCTAAGGTCTGGTGTCCTTTAAGAGGTGTGAATGGGGGGTGAAGCATAACGCGGGGTGCTGTCTGAATTCAAGACGCCAGCAGATGGCGTTACATTGTGTTGCATTTTCTTTCACTGTGAAAACTGTTTATAAAACAGACACACTTTTGTAAGCTCTTACTGTCATCTTCTAGTCTGGGTGGGTAAAAAAAAAAGCTATAATCGTATTTCTGCTGGACATCTTTCTAAAATGATTTATATAATGCCAGGTTCGCATTTTATCTCATTTGCCATAAAACCATTATTTAATTTTTTTCCCAACCAAACATTAACAAATGATTATATTAAATATAAGTAGAAGATATGTCACCAGCTGCTAAGATCACCAACTGTGCCCGAGTCCTGGTTGTGCCACTTGAGCAAAGTGTGTGATCCTGGGCAAATCAGTTATTCTCACTGTGCCTTATAAACGGAAATGGGGAATCCTGCTTAATATTAGGCCATATTTTGGGGGTCATTTTCCAATCTCCCAGAACGGTAAACATGTGTATGAGGTTTATGGATGTTTTTTAGCCTCATTTGGACACCAAGGTCTTTTCAAGTTTTTCATTGGCTCGGGTGGGGTCCCAGATTGAAACGTACATGCCGAGCACCCCTAAAAGCATATCCGCCAGCACCTGGTCTGTGAAGTGAGACAAATCCCACTTCTCCCCCAGAGGGGGACACTTCCCATGAGGCCAGGGGCGTGAGACCGCTACCCGATAGCCCCCCTTGAGCTGGGACTCAGGGGGAGGATCCAATGGGAGGGGAGAACGCAGTGTGTCAGCGACCATGCCGCCATGCATTGCTCACCTAACAACACGGGGGGCCCAAGAACCCCCCCAACCCTCTCCGTGTCTCCTCTTTTTCTGTTATTTACTTCATGCATAGTAACCCAGTCTATCAGGGAGACAATACTGTGACGAGGAAGTGAGAGTAGATGGCTCCAGAAATACTGACACCAAGAAGAGCAGGATAATGAAGAGCTGCGTGGAACCAAGACAAACATGCTCGCTGCCTGGGGTAAAAACCGATGAAGAACTCTGAGAGTCAGTCCTGAACCCAGAGGAGCATCGAGCTGGCGAGCGAAGTGGCGCAGGGAGAATGCGCTGCAGACTCAGATGCCAGGAGTAGGAACTCGGCGTCTGAGAAGGCCGAGCGGAGTGAGGGCTCACCTGAAGGCTGCATACCCCGACCGACCTCCGGTGGCAGGAAGGAAGCCATCCAAATGGTCCAGGCGAAACCCGGCGTACAGCGACAAACCAGCATGGCAGAGCCGGCGAAAGTCAAGAGCCGACTGCGAGAGCCCAGAGATGCTTGCAGGTGTTGCCAAAGACGGGGACGCTCGCGGACCAAGTTAAAAGCTACTTGGAGGGGTACCAGGAAGGCACTGGGAAACCCTAGAGGCTGTGGCCGGAAGTGCAGAGCCACCTTCCTCTTCCCAGTGGGACCAAACAGAGAAACAAAACATACTGGATGTGGGAGCACCCCAAAGAAACCAGAAGAGAGAGTAGGGTCCCTGACCCAAATGTTCAAAGGCTTGGATAAATACCTGTAGAAGATGATGCCTGGCAAGAGAGTGAAACAGGCATGAGAAAGGGGTTTTGAACCCACATAACCAGAAGAGAAGAGCAAGAGGGAGAGGGATATCCTTTAGCAAAGGTCAGAGAAAGAGCAACAGAAAAGAGAAACATTCTTTAGTCAAAGCCAAGAGAAGACCAGGAAAGAGAGAAATATCCTTTGGCAAAAGTCGAGAGAAGACCAGAGGAGGAAAGTAATATCGTCAGGTAAAAATCCAGATATCATTGTGAATGTTAAAGGGGAGCCTGGAAGGGGTTTGGGGAAGGGAAGCCTCCCGCCATTGGTGTTGAACTTTATAGAAAGGCCAAGTGACAGCAGCGGAAGGAGGATATTCCCCCATCATTTACAAACTGCCTAAAACCATCCAGAAGGAAGGAGCCACCCTTCTGGAGTTAGGGTGAAATCTGTTATATAGAGTTTCTTTTTAAGTGTAAGGGACAGAAGTAGGTTTAGGACGCAGGACTGTGGACTATTTGATTTTGAGGGACATTTCTGACATCATCCTGAGTTTTATTTTGAGGCAGGCAAACCCCTCTTAGTTATAGGGGCAGACAGGGTTCTTCCTTATTTTCTGTTAAATCATGGTTTATGCCATGAAGTATGCCACCTGTGTGACCCGCGTCTACTTCTGCACCCTCACATATGGCGGATATGCGTTTGATTGCTATGGAAAATGCCAGCTTTGAGCAACTGCTGAAAGCTGGCCTATCCCATAGGAATGAACATAAACACACATACATACATGGCACTACGACCAAAGAGTGCACTGAACTCGGGTTCTCCTGAATCGCCATACATTTGTGCTTCATGGTGTCAGCCATCAGAATTGCATGTGGACCCTCCTAACATGCACGTGTCGGGGAGAATGGACCCCTCTCTGCACTTATCTGAGGGAAGAAAAGGACCCCTTCCCACCAAAGAGTAGGCATGGTGTGTTGCCCTCGGTAACATCTGCAGATTTACTTTTGGATGATCAAGTTGGATGTCAAGTAACATCTGAAAGTCTGAAGACGCACTAATTAGGATGGTCAGCTCTGACGCTAAAGGATACACCTGTCTGCCCAACCAGGTATGCATCCACCCGGAGTCCTCCAGCAGGCCTTAGTGGGGGGTGTGAGGGTGTATCAGTGAGTTTTCTCTTTAAGCACCCTTGTTTATGCATAGATCAGAGCTATTTGCATTGTATTAGTTGTCTTTCTGACCCTCCGTTGAACCAAAGCCTGCCACATTCTATAGATTACAATACTGATGCCAAAAACCAGGCCATGTCAGTCTGTGATTGATGGGTGTCTTTAAGAGGTGACAGCATTCGGCTGGCAGAATCAAATTTCAAGTATATGACTTAAAAGTACAACATTATACCGAGTTCATGGTTGCAATCGCTGATTGTGATGTTTTAGTGTGCCAGGGTCCCAGGATCCAAGCTCAGAAAAAAAGCGACTTACAGAAATGGGAATATGATTGGAGCATGGGTATGTAATGGCGGGGTGGTAAGTCCCAGCCGTGAGCAGAACAGACAGGCCGGGAATTCCTGTGCCCAAAAACGGAAGAGTCAAGGTAATTGCCAAAGGCCTGCGTTATTAACACTCGGATAAAACAGGGACAGCAATGAACACAGAAATTCTCCAGGCTCGCGTCGTCTTTGAGCTTGACAACAGCTTAAGAGCACAAAATAAGTCACAACTGATGTCACATTACAATCTTAGTCATAAAGATCTACGAGTGGTGTGATTGGTGAGAGGAATCATCTATGTAATGTATAGGGAGGGTTCAGTCTTCTCATTGGTTATGCTCTATCTGATGGCTCCACCTGCGACCACCTCCAGATGGATAATGGTGAACACATGTCATCTCTATCCGACTGGATTGGTTCATGCAACAGTTGCAAGACAGCATCATTTCAGAACTGTGATTGGTTTACATTGGTTCCAACCTTGACTACTTGGCAGATCATCAGCACATGAGCAAGAATAGTGGTAGGGGGAGAAGCACTGAGGTGCTGCTTTTCCCAATTAATAAGACTCGAGCCAGGACGTTTAGCTTTGAACTCGGCTTTGTCTTGTATCGTTGTTCTGAGAATTTGAGGGGAGTGAAGGCCTTGGCCTACGTGAGTCTGGAGCTAATGAATAGCGACTGTTCTCCAACTCCACATCACGTTTGAGGAGACCATGTTTTGGATTATTCTGCTCGATTTTTACTAGGATTTGAGACCACATTAATGCACGTGTCTTTACCCTTCCTGTCCACTTGAGAGTTGTTTGAGCTTTAATTAATGATCACCTGGTTTTCAAGGGCTGTTTGTTTCTTTACTTAATTGAAGAGAAATGTGCCCTACGCTTGGGAATTGTTATATTCTGTTCTCCTCTGTGTTAGTCCAAACCTCCCTTTTCTACCGTAACCTTGGCAGGAGTGGCAGGAGTTGTGCAGCTATTGTCTGCTTGCTTGGATGTGTATTTTTAGCTGACTCAGCGAGTCTACTCTTCCTGCAGCTTCGAGGCTTTTTCGATGCTTCCCATTCACTGGAAGGTTCCCGCGCCATCCATTTTATCCAAAATGGCCACTCGCTACTGTTGCATTTCTACACTGAGCAAGCTCTGCATGTATCTCATTTGCCTTGTGTTTCAGCGTATACATCAGTTATATGGTTTCTAGTGTCTATTGAATGCAGGTAACATTCTTCATGTCTAAATGCAGTTTGACCTAGTGGCCTTGTAACTTCATGGTGAATGTGTATCTGCTCATGTGTCTAATGCATCTACGTGTGTCAGTTTCGGCCATGATGTCACTTGCTCTCGTCATCTTTAGTTACAGCATGTTCATGTCTGCTAGAATTTGCAGTTTCTTCGATCGTTCCCGGGTAAGGCCGGTAGGTAACATCTCTCATGCTTGCAGTATGGCGGCGGAGTAGGGACAGACGCCATGAATGATGTGCTCCTTTCATTCCTATGGTATATAGGCGGGGGAGGGGTAGACGCTATGTATGATATATTCGTCTGCCTCTCGACAGGTATGTGGAAAGAGAGACAACTTGGAAGTGATACAAATAGATAGTGAAACAAAAGAGAAAAATACACATAGAACGTGATCAAAATAGCGAACTATGAGCCTCATTACGAATTTGGTGGTAATTCGGCAGAAATTAATCTAAATTACCACCAAATTCAAATACCGTTAATCCCATGGGGTTACCATGGGATTGAAAGTAGTGGTAACTTCCTTTTTCGTAATCCATAGGACTCCATGGGGATTTATGAGGGATTTACCACTGGCGGAATTACGGTGTGGTGTGGTAAATCTGCTGTTTTCTAGAGGCAAAATGGAGAATTTACCTCCAGCAACGTGCTGAAGGTAAATCCACCACTTTACCTCTGAAAATAGGCAGATTTACCACGTGGTAATTCTAATGGCGGTAAATTTACCAAAATGTTCATTTGACAGTACAGTAAAAGTGGCGATAACGGAATTACCACCACTTTTGCCCCACACCACTAAAGCACTAAACTTGTAATGAGGCCATATGTGACTGGGCGTGGAGACCAAGTGAATTTCATAGAACTGAGTTTTGGAGACCCAGCCAGGCCCCGGTATGAGAGCAATTATTGACCTTTCTGGGTCAGAGCCCCAGCCCACTTAAACCCTAGATTGGCGAGTACCTGCACATCTTCTTTCCATGTGAAGTAGTGCCCTTATCCATTGCATATTCCATCATTCAAGGTTTTTTGTATCATTCTTCAGAAGCACTTCCTGATGCTGTAGCAGCACGCAGCCCCGGGCATCACACAGCTGCTTAGGTGTGGTTTCAGAGCATTGTGTACGATGGGTTATCACTCTAAAAGCAAAAACAAGGCGGTGGGGGGGGGGCTGGGGAGCATGATGCTGACTTCCAAAAAGTGGCACTGGGGGCAGGAACAGACCTTACACCTAATCTACATCTGGGTGATCCAAGCAGGGTCAAAGATTTGCATGAAAGTAAGGGCGATGGATAATGGGCCGAATACTAACCAGTAATCTTCCTCGTCACAGGATTTACTGGACTGGATAAGTCTTACCTCCATGTGTATGTATTTTGTTCGGGAATGTTCCTCTGATCACCCTACAGGACTCCTCACGCCCCTACCCATGACCCACTATCGCAAGCACTCCCCTACAGAGTAGGGCGGGAGGGATGAGGCCTGTGATGAGGACTATCCGGACTCAGAGTAATGACGATTACCTGTAAGTAATCAGGCCATTACCCCTTGGTCACAGTCCTTGCTTCATTGAGGATATACCAAGCATGCAGACACCCATGCACGTACACTGGGAATCCTCACAAAGGAGGACAGTGTGCAACAGCCAGGCAGCAGCTGCAGTGGAATGCAAAAGTGGTTTATTCACACAGTGGAGCGTGACAACACTGCAAAGCCCAAACTGCAGACGGACCTGGGGGTGGTTCCGCCAACACTTTGTAATATCCCATGAAGGTTGTGGGGGTCGTCCATGTTCCTACTCCTCCCAGCTCGTCCCCAGAAGCTGCCAGAACCCTAGTAAAAACCCCTGAACAGGTCTGGGCAAGGACACCCCTGCCTCAGCAGGTGCTGTGGAGATTGTCAACTCAATCCATTTTCTAAGGGTGCTGGGAGAGGGCTCAATATCCCTCTTAGCCGCACCACAGGTAATAAACAGAGCCTCCACCTGGTGGAAGGAAGAGGAGTGTAACAGGTAAACTGCAGAGCCCTGCCCTGCCAAATCCAGGCAATCCAGACCCCTTCCCCCACCCAGCCCTGTGAGATATGAAAACATGAGGCCCCCTTAGGATGGAACGAGGGCAGGGAGCGCAAGACCACTTTGTCCGCAACAAAACGTACATATGTTCATGACACAGGAGGGTCCCAAGCTCGCCAATCCATCTCCCTGAGCCAATCGTTTCGAATATGATCCAGGCAGCAGGGGGGCCAGTGTAGCTTGCATATTGTAGAAGCAATAAAGACGAATTTACTGGTGTCTGTCATAAAATGGACTGCGGCATGGTGGGTTGCCTTGAGGGTGCCAGATGAACAGCTGGAGCCCAGTAAGGAGGCTGTTTCCCTAGTCAATGTATGAGTTCACAAGGGCTTGGGCACCTTGTGGAAGCCATGCAGGGTTTGATTTTCGAGAATGTGGAGGTGCGTAGCCAATGTGCTTTTGGAAGGAAAGACTGCTATCAACAGTGAAGCCCAGGGACTTGGCCGGGGAATTGGCCGAGTTTGACAGCTGTGGGGTAAATCGTTTCAAGCACATGTCTTCCAGTCATTGTCGCATGGGTTGTTTAGTGGGAACACTGTCTTGAAAGAGATTGGTTTGAGATATCCAAGAACCTTGAAGACCAGCTCCTTGGACAGTCTATTACAGACATTGGAAGAATGTTGATGCCTGGACCAAAGATATGGCCAAACCTCCAGTCTCATGGGATCCAGCTGTAATATGGGATTTTTTCTAGAGGTGGTGATTTGATGAATCCCTCTGTTTCCTCTCTCTGAGGACATGTGCAGCAGACAGCGCTTTTGTGAGTTTGGAGTAGGGTTACCCAGCATCAAGCTCCCAGCCAATGGGCTTCTCCATAGCGATGAACTCCCTCGATCAGTTCTTCTCTCACCTATTCCTTCTTGGCAGCTTCTATTAGTGTCAGACGTTTTGCAGAAGATGTTAGTCCCTGTCCAGGGCGACAATCCCACATGCATCTCTTACCTTGGAGGCTGCGTGAAATTCCCTGAAGGCTTCTCCAGAGAGTCGGTCGAGGAAACGCAGCAGCCAGCTGCTCCCACACAGTCCCCACCCAGGCCACCCAGCTGCTCTCCTGTCCCCACCTAAGCCCTCTGCATGGCCCTGTCTTCTCATTTCATCTCTAAAACTCAAGACATCCTGTCCACTCTCTCTTCCTCTCCCCCTCCTTCCTCCTTCTCTGCCTTTCCTCTGTTCTTCCCAGACAAGGTTTCTAGACAAGTCTGATCTATGAAATTCTCCTCAAAACAGGTTCACCCCTGTTCCTTCAAATCCATTAAGGACCACATTGACACCCTGGCTCCTGCTCTAGCTGACATCTGCAACCACTCCTTTGCCACTGGAGTCTTCCCCTCCCCCTTGGAGCACTGCCTTGTGCACCCTCTTCTTAAGAAACCCTCGACCGACCCTTCCTGCCCGGCTAACTATCGTCCAATCCCCATCACTCCTTTCCTGGGCAAACTCTTGGAAAAGCTGGCCATCTCCCACACTGAATCTGTTGGTAGTCTCCATGACCATCAGTCTGGCTTCAGAGCCGCCAGAAGCACGGAAACTGCTCTCCTGAACATCCACGAAGACCTGCTCTCCAACCTTGATTCCAACACCCCCTGTGTCCTCATCTTACTCAATCTTTCTTCTGCCTTTGATACAGTCAACCATGCCATCCTGCTCAACTGTCTCCGTGATAATCTGGGTATCACCGATCAGGGCCTGGCTTGGCTGATCACCTTCCTCTCTGATCGACCCTCCCAGGTCCAACTTGGGTCCTTCCTCTCCTCTATCCCTATCTCTACCTGTGGTGTTCCCCATGGGTCTAACCTCTCTCCCTGGCTGTTCAACAAATACCTGTCTCTACTTGCCTACTGCATTGCCACTCTCTGCCCCAACTTTCAGTGCTATGCAGATGACACGCAACTCATTTTCAGGCTCCCTTCCACCACCTCCTCTCCTTCTCTCAACTCTGACTGTCTGTCCGCCATCCAGGAGTGGTGTGCCACCAATGATCTCTGCCTTAATGCCAGTAAGACCGAGATTCTCCTCATCGCCACACCTGCTCCCTCCTTCCCTGTCACTCTCTGCCCGGCCTCTCTTGGGCCTCTTCCTTCTCCAACCTGTGAGGCTAAAAACTTCGGGGTCATCTTCGACTCCACACTTTCCTTCTCTCCTCACATCTCTGACGTCTCTAAGAAGTCATACTACCAGCTGCACCTCCTCAGAGGTATTCTTCCTTTCCTCTCCTTCCCCCAGAAGCTCACTGTCTCCAGAGCTCTTGTTCTCTCTAGGCTGGACTACTGCAACAGCCTCTTCCTAAATCTGCCTGCCTTTACTCTCCGCCCTCTGCAGCTCATCCAAAACAGGACTGCAAGACTTGTCCATGGCCTCAAGCCCAGAGATCGTATCACTCCAAGACTGTAATCTCTGCACTGGCTCCCAGTGGCAGCGAGGATTAAGTTCAAAACCCTCTGCATTGTCCACAAGGCTTTCTGGGGCCTGGGACCTAAATACCTTCAACTCACTCTTCCCAAATATCTTCCTTCTTGAGCTCTTCGCTCATCTGCCTCCAACTCCCTCAGGGTCAGTCGCTTCTCCAAGCAGCGAGTTGGTGGTAGATCTCTTTCTTCTGCTTAGGCCTCCCTCTGGAACAGCACCCTGCCTCGCTGAAACTTGAGGATAACCATCTCTGGTTCCGGAAGCACCTCAAGACCTTCCCCTTTGCTTCTGCTTTCTCTCCTCCTCTCCCCTGCTGATCTCCTGGCTGAATCTGATACTGCACTGATTCCTGGCTACCCTCTGATCTCGGGCCTAGCCCCCCCCCACTGCCAGTTGCACACC
Source organism: Ambystoma mexicanum (assembly GCF_040938575.1). Lineage (NCBI taxonomy): Eukaryota > Metazoa > Chordata > Amphibia > Caudata > Ambystomatidae > Ambystoma > Ambystoma mexicanum. Next base: position 17,784,298 of record NC_090934.1, on the reverse strand, counting down.
CGCACTGCCTCCCTGGCAATCCTGCACTCGGGGTCTGTTTCTGTATCCCTACAGCCCCTACTAGCACTTGACACCTGATGTCTGCACTTATCCTTGCACTTGCCACCAGCTGGCTGTACTTTTATTTATTGTCTTTATTTATTTTACTGCTATCCTATGTACTGCACTGCCCCTCCCCTTCTCCCTGCACTTCTCCCCTTCCCCTCTCCATGCACTTGCGTGATCTCAATGTCACCTGGCCTAGTAGGATCGTTGTCTCTGTCCTCCCTCTGTTTCCCCTCCCTTGCCTCGTCGTGCCTTCAAACACTTGTGTATAGTCGCGTTATAAATGCCTTATCATATCATATCATGCTTGAAGGGTCCTTTCCTCTGACATGACAGCAACACGCAGCATGGTGCATGGTGACACCGATCCGAGCAACAGGAGCCCTTAAGAAGAAATGAGACTCATCGTGATGCGTTCTTGCAGCAAAGATACTTTCTGTTTTTGTCCCGAAGAGCCCTGCCATATAGCTCTTAGATAAATATTGTGTATTCCTTTGTTTTCGTGTACCAACTATTGCTAGCCGAGCCTTGCCTACGCAATCTTTACCCATTATAGGGTTTCCTGTTTAGAATTGAGGATCTATCTGATCCCTTTTTGCATCTTCATTCATCCCTAGTTCTGGGGAAAGGATCTTCCGTTCTATCTCACCCCAGCTTCCTCCTGCTGAAGGGTAAACATTCAGTTTGGAGGCGAAGGGGGGATTGTCCTGTATCCTCCTCTGTTGCTAATCATTTCCTGTTTCTTTCCTGGGGAAGTCACCAACCATCAGGAAGGGGGTGCCAAGTATCGCTTCTGTCCAGCAGTTGTGTCTAACATCATTGTGGTGCTGTTCCTTTTGGGTTGGCGTGTGTCTTTCTTCTTGGTTCCCGAGAGGCTCGTCAAGCTGTCCTCATTCTGACTGAACTTCTCCATTTGGATTCCTAGACTCTCGAATCATCAAAGTGTGTTCTCTTGAAGACATTGCCACGGGGTGATTCATTGAAACTTATGTATAGGCGCGTTATAAATGCCATATCATATCATTGGGGGAACCAGTGCCCTACCGGATCACCCTCCTTATTTATATGTTTTTCTGTATCGAGTGGTCCCTCCTTTAGCTCCAGAAAACCCTCCAAGTTCCGTGAAGAACAGAACATACCGTCACCGGTTTTGGACACTAATCCCGACACTGACCAAGGTTCTTCACATCCTAGAGATATTTCAAAAAGCTCAGTCTCGATCTGAATTGGACAGCGAAGTTCAGAACATTCCCTAAGTTATTTGTGACATTTTGCTGCTCTGCGTCGGGTGTGAAACCATCTGCGGGCACATGAATCCGTTGTATCAGGATATCGATTTCAACAAGATATCAGGCAACTGGCTGTTTGTGTCCCTCACAGGTACAGGAGAGGTCCACTGGTGGCATAGCAGCCTCACAGGCAGAGTTTAAAGGAGTCCTCTTGTGTGACATTTGCAATGCTGTCACTTGGGCCCCACCAAACACATTCACCCAACATTCCAAGCCAAGTGTTCACTCTGTTTCTTGAGGTATTTAGGCTGAGACTCTCTCTTGGCGCATGATCATTAAAGTAAGGACTGTGACGAGGGTAATAATCAAAGAGGTAATTCCCAGATTTCTTACCGGCAATCTTCATTACTCCAAGGGCTGGGCTTTCTCGTCATGGTCATTCGATCCCACCCTTCATGGTTGGAAGGGGTTGGCGATTAGAATGATGATTCTGATCACTGGCTCGTCATACCTCAAAGGGAAGGGGATACAAGAAATGAAGAGAAAAATTCCAAACATCAAAGAAGACCATGCTTGTTACTGCCGCCTTCCTTTAATATTTTTAGGAAAGGATGGCACCGAAGGCAGAGAAAGTTCGTCCCCCTTTTTCTTCCTCGTCAAAATCTTTATGAGATGTTGGAGACTCTATCACGGAAGACCAGGACTTGTAGTATTGAAGGTCACGGATAAATTACTGGGCCATTACCTCCTCATTGTCTTCTTCGCAACAGTTCTTGTGAGATGCAGGACTCTGTCGAGGAAGACCAGGATTTGGAGTGTTGAAGACCACAGGTACGCAATAGGCCATTGCCTCCTTGTCCATCTTTCTCGTCACAGTTCTTATGAGATGCAAGAAGAGCATGACGATCACAGGTAAGGAATTGGGCATCGGGTCCCTGAAAGTACAGCGCGGGTTAAGCGTGCTGCCCTTATCTTGCTTGATCTCGCTACTCCACTCTGCGCTCTGCTCTGTCACCCTTTGTCTGACCTTACCGGTACGTGTGGTCGCATGATTTTGGTCACACATGCTGCCCTCTGAGACTCCCTCCTATGCATGCAATAGAAGTTCTGTGCATATATGGCCGGCCTCCTGCTCCCTCTCCACCTTCTTTCCACCACCCATGACCCTTACCTACTCTACCTTACAAAGTGGCAGGCCACATTATTCCTCATCGTAATGTGCGCTACTCCTTACCTATGCAGTCTAAAGTGGATCTATGTCACCACTGCACCACCGACAAAGACGGCGAGGCGCAGCGATCACATAGTAGAATAGTCAGGCATCCAAAGATGACTAAACATATAGTCAGGGGTGTTGCTAGTTCTGGAAAAGACCCGGGGCTACGCTAATGTGGGAACTGTTTGGACTGGGGGCTAGCTATCCTTTTGGTTGTAGCTCCTGAGATTCTATCCGGGGCTACAACCAAGAGACCAGGGGCTATAGCCCCCTTAGCCTCCCCCTAGCAACGCCTCTGCATATAGTTCATGATGGCAAATATTCAGCACATTTTCCCCAGCCCTTTTCCTCTTCCCGCCGTTGTTTACCTTGTGACACCTAGAAATCCGTTGTGATCTGCGTTCACATTTCTGCTGAGGCCCGAATATTGGCGAGCTTGTGGCATGCTTGGGCCAGCTAAGGCACAAGACCACGCCTGCTCGCTTATCTCGTCACTCTGAGCTGTGCTTTCATAGTTGACTTCGGGAAGGCGAAAATAGGACACATCGATGTCTGCTGATATGTGTTTATATCTGTGAACCTGACGTTTCCTGCCAAGACACAATCATGCCAAAAGGAGCCGGGCTGTGACTTCATTGCCTCTGGGGGATGGGAAAATCAGCAATCACAAGAAAGAGGCAGCCATGACTTCATCCAATCAGAATTTTGGTACAGCGTCATTGCGCCGTATTCATTAGGTTTGCATATTTTAGTCAACATTTTAGTAGGATACCGAATGTCCCAAGACCTAGTAGAAACATTACTGTCTTTCTTCCCTATTCCTCCCCCACCACCTCACTCTCCACATGTGGTGTTCCCCAGGGCTCTATCCTCTCCCCTGGCTTTTCAATGTCTACCTGGCAGAGGAGTAGCTAGGATTGTCTAACAGGTGGCGCCTGAAGATAATATAGTTGGACCCAGTGCAGTGACATTAACATTTGTAAATGCCCCACAACATTGCTGAATGGGCATTTACAGATTTTGGGTGGGCCTTGCCCACTCAGGCCCTAACCTGTCTATGCCTCTGCTACCTGGCCCCTTTCAGCATCCTGATCTCTTCCCTTTCCTTTTACTTTCAGTGTTATGCAGATGACGCGCAGCTCGCTTTCAGGCTACCCGTGGCCTCCTCCTCCTCCTCCTCTTCCTCCTCCTCTTCCTCCTCCTCTTCCTCCTCTTCCTCCTCCTCCTCCTCCTCCTCCTCCTCCTCCCTGATCCCTGACTGTCAATCGGCTATCCAGGCATGGTGCGCCTCTAATGATCTTTGCCTTAATGCCAGTAAGACTGAGTTCCTTTTCATTGGGACCCCTGCTCCCACTTTTCCCCTCTCACTCTGGCTGGCCTCCCTGGGTCCTCTGCCCTCACCCCCTCGAGAGGCAAAAAACCTTGGCGTAATCTTCAAATCCACTCTCTTCTTCTCTCCACACATCAAGGACCTTGGCAGAAAGGCCCATTTCCATCTGCACCTTCTTAGAGGTATTCTCCCTTTTCTCACCTACCCCAGAAGCTCACTGTCTCCAGAGCCCTGGTTCTCCCTAAGCTGGACTACTGCAACAGCCTCTTTCTCAATCGGCCCAACTCAACTCTTCACCCTCTACAACTCATCCAGGACAGCACTGCAAGACTTATCCTTGGCCTCAAGCCCAGGGACTGCAACTCTCCGGTTCTGAAATCCCTCCACTGGCTCCCGGTAGCTGCAAGGATCAAGTTCAAGACCCTGGATAGGACACCTGCTCCCCCTGCACTTGCCTACTGGCCTTCCTGCTCTGCCGCGTGCCTTACCGTTCACTACCGGGGGTGTGATTCCCCTTGGAGTCCCAGCCCTCCAGGCACTTAACCCAGGGACCTGATGCTCTGGGTCCACTTCTCCCCGTACTCTCTGCCCTGCACTTCCTGTCTACGCACTTGCACAATCTGAATGATACTAGGCCTTGTAAGATCTTTTGTCTTGTCCTCCCTTTTCCCCCGCCCCTTTTGCCTGGTTGCGCCTTGAAACACAGGTGTTACATATCAATCAATCACTCCCCCTCCCCTCCTCCCCTGCATTCTTGTAGTGCACTTGCACGATCCAAATCTCTCAAGCCCTAGTAGGAACGCTGTTTTGTTTTTTCTCCCCTGTACCTTCCCTTCAACTCCCGTGTCTAGATGGGCCTTGGAACTCCATTTTGCTGTGTAGGCGCATTTTAAATCGCCAATAAATAAATAATAATAAAGTGTAATGAAGATTACAGGTAAGTTATCGTGCCAGTACCTACTTATCCATCTTCCTCGTCACAGTTCTTATGGGATAGGGACTCAGTTGAGGAAGACTAGAAATTGAAGTAATGAAGATTATATGTAAGTAATCGTGCCAGGACCTACTTATCCCTCTTCCTCGTCACAGTTCTTACCGGATAGAGGACTCCGTTGAGGAAAACTAGAACTTGGAGTAATGAAGATTACATGTAAGTAATTGTGCCAGTACCTGCTTATCCTTCTTCCTCGTCACAGTTCTTATGGGATAGAGGACTCCGTTGAGGAAGACTAGAACTTGAAGTAATGAAGATTACAGGTAATGAATCGTGCCAGAACCTGCTTCTCCTTCTTCCTCGTCACATTTCTTATGGGATAGAGGACTCCATTGAAGAAGACTAGAACTTGAAGTAATGAAGATTACAGGTAATTAATCGTGCCAGTACCTGCTTCTCCTTCTTCCTCGTCACAGTTCTTATGGGATAGAGGACTCCGTTGAGGAAGACTAGAACTTGAAGTAATGAAGATTACAAGTAAGTAATTGTGCCAGTACCTGTTTATCCGTCTTCCTCGTCACAGTTCTTACGGGATAGAGGACTCCATTGAGGCAGACTAGAACTTGAAGTAATGAAGATTACATGTCAGTAATTGTGCCAGTACCTGCTTATCCTTCTTCCTTGTCACAGTTCTTATGGGATAGAGGACTCCATTGAGGAAGACTAGAACTTGAAGTAATGAAGATTACAGGTAAGTAATCGTGCCAGTACCTGCTTATCCGTCTTCCTCGTCACAGTTCTTATGGGATAGAGGACTCCGTTGAGGAAGACTAGAACTTGAAGTAATGAAGATTACAGGTAAGTTATCGTGCCACTACCTGCTTATCCATCTTCCTCGTCACAGTTCTTATGGGATAGAGGACTCCGTTGAGGAAGACTAGAACTTGAAGTAATGAAGATTACAGGTAATTAATCGTGCCAGTACCTGCTTCTCCTTCTTCCTCGTCACAGTTCTTATGAGATAGAGGACTTCGTTGAGGAAGACTAGAACTTGAAGTAATGAAGATTACAAGTAAGTAATTGTGCCAGTACCTGTTTATCCGTCTTCCTCGTCACAGTTCTTATTGGATAGAGGACTCCGTTGAGGAAGACTAGGGGCCTCATTACGACCCAGGCGGTAAGGGGTTTACGGCAGCGTAAACAGCGCCGACCCTTACCGCCTGATTCCGAGGTCCCTTAGCGCCATGGAGGATTTAACACCTGCTTTTAGCAGGTGTTAAAATCCATGGCGCTAAGGGACCTTGTTGTTAATTACGCCACCGTGATTTACGGTGGCGTAATTAACGCCTTCCCCACTCCCATTATGCCCTATGGGGCAAAAATGGGAATGGGGAAGGGTAAATGGGGATTGGGGACTTACCGCCCCGCCAACCTCGGAATGGGGCGGTAAGTCCGCCAACCACCATGGCGTAAACATAGTTTACGCCATGGTGGTAAAGGTACGACCCAGGCGGTAACTTACCGCCTGGGTCGTAATGAGACCCTAGAACTTGAAGTAATGAAGATTACATCATGCCATTACCACCTCATCCATCTTCCTCTTCATAGTCCTAACAAAATATAGGACTGTGAAGTGTATGACCAGTACTTAGTCTAAGGGAGATTATGGGAGCATAATTGGGAAAATAGTGAGCCATGTTGTTAAATGATCCAGAACGTCTTAGGGTGACCAATTCTTGAACTCAGAGGACCGAGGGGCTGTTTGGTGGGGGGGGCTCAGTTTAATCGATAACACAGTTCAGTTCAGTACTCTCTTTATTTGTGGTGTTCCCCAGGGGTCTAACCTCTCTCCCTGGCTCTTCAACCACTACCTGGCACCTCTTGCCCACCGCATTGCTGCATTCTGCTCCAATGTTCAATGTTATGCGGACGACACCGAGCTCTTATTCAGGGTCCCTCAGCCACCTCTTCCCCTTCTCTCATACCAGACAGTCTGGCTGCAATTCAGGAGTGGTGTGCTACCAGTGATCTCTGCCTTAATGCCAGTAAGACTGAGATCCTCCTCATTGGGACACCTGCACCCTATTTTCCTCTCTCTCTCTGGCCACCCACTCTGGGCCCTCTTCCTGCTCCTTTCTGTGAGGCTAAGAACCTTGGTGTCATCTTCGACTCCACCCTCTCCTTCTCTCCTCACATCTCTAAGAAGTCAAACTATCAGCTGCACGCTGGAAAAATAGAGACCCTCCAAGGCTGGAAGAATGGGTGAGAGCGATGACTTGGGTGAATGATAACAAATAACTATACTCTAGCCTACTACCATTGACATGCCGCCCGAAAGATATCCGGGGTCATGTTAGACAATATCTGATTGATAAAAGCACAAGTGAAGACAGTCATAATGTTGATATGATATATGAGATCCACAAAAACATTGTATAAATGTAAAAGCAAGTAACACACATCTATGTAATGCGAAAAATCTGTGCAGGTTAAAAAAAAGTTTTTAAAAAAAACAATCAGCTGCACCTCCTAAGAGGTATTCTTCCTTTTCTCACTTTCCCCCAGAATCTCACTGTCTCAAGAGCTCTAGTCCGCTCTAGACTGGACTATTGCAACAGCCTCTTTCTAAATGTTGCTGCCTCTACTCTTTGACCCTTGCAACTCATCCAGAGCAGGACTGCAAGACATATCCGTGGCCTCAAGCCCAGGGACCGTATCTATCCAGCTCTAAAATCTCTTCACTGGCTCCCTGTGTCTGCAAGGATCAAGTTCAAGACCCTCTGCATCATCCAGCAGGCGTTCTTGAACCTGGGAAAACAACTTCTTTCTCGAGTTATCCACTCATCCACCTCCAACTCTCTGAGGGTCAGTTGCTTCTCCAAGCAGAGAGTTGGGGGCATATCTCTGTCCTTGGCTGTAGACACCGTGTGGAACAGCCTCCCTGCCACTCTCAAACTTGAGTAGAGCCACCTGCGGTTCCAGAAGCAACTCGAGACCTTCATTTTCGCTTTCTCTCTTCCTCTCCCCTGCTGATGTCCCTGACGGCTCTGCGCACTGGTCGGCTGGTCACCCTCTGGACCTGGGCCCAGGCTCCTGCATGTTCAGTTGCCCTCGCTCTGCCTCTGGGCTCCCCCAGCACTTAAGGGTCTGTGTCTGCAACCCTACAGTCCCTTCTCTCTGCACTTATGAGCCACCCGCTGGCTGCACTTGTGAGTTAACTGCACTTCTCCCTTGCCCTCCCCCCCTGGCACTTCTTCCCTTCCCTGTTCGCTGGACTTCCACGATCTGAATGTCACAAGGCCTAGTAAGTTTGTTATTTTGTCTTCCCTTTGTTTCCCCCTCCTTGTCTCGTCACACCTAGAAACACCTATGTACAGGTACGTTATAAATGTCACATCATATCATAACATTACATTCCTCAATCGATTTTTTTCCATGGCTGAACATGAGTTGTAGTCTGGGCAATCGCTCGAGCATATGGTCAGACCAGCTCCCATTAGCCAACATTACACCGGATTCTGCTGTGATAAATAGAGGTGTTTATCTCTGGGTCCTGAAAAGACGGATTCCTACCAGATTATCTAACAATCCAGGAGTAGTTCAATGAGTAGCTCTCAACCACATGTTAACATCTATGCATGTATGTCTAATGATGTCATATGTTCACATTAATCAGCTCATCGACTGTCTGCTTTTTGCTCCCAGGTGCACCTGCTGAAGCCGGAGACTGTCCCGAAAGCCTGCTGTGCCCCCACTAAGCTGAGTGCCACTTCCGTCCTGTATTACGACAACAGCAACAACGTCATCCTGAAAAAGCACCGCAACATGGTGGTGAAGTCCTGCGGCTGCCACTAGAGCCGGATATAGGACGACCGCTGCTTCCGGTGGTGAACCCCTGCTGTCCAGAGTACCCGAGACAGGGGACCCTCGAAGAAACACTCCATTACAAAACTGCAAGGCCTGGGTGCCCGGGGGGCCCATGGGCCCAGAGCACCTGTGGAGCCCGGAATGCCTGGGGCAACCATAAAAACCTTGATTTGTCATAGACTGAAAGGCAAGGGCATCTGGGAAATGGTACCCATGAAGAAAGACTGCTGCCTCTTAGAGCCCAGACCCTGGCATCCAGGGCACCTGTGACCATGGACGTTATGAAGAAATACTGCTGCCTCTTAGAGCATAAAGCCCTGATGGCCAGGGAACCTGAGATCATTGAAGTTATGAAGAAAGACTGTTGCTTCACACGCTGAGACCCTAGTGTGAAGGCACCAGAGATCATAGAAGTTATGAAGAAAGACTGTTGCTTCACACGCTCAGACTCTGGCGTCCAGGGCACCTGTGACCATGGAAGTTATGAAGAAAGACTGTTGCTTCACACGCTCAGACTCTGGCGTCCAGGGCACCTGTGACCATGGAAGTTATGAAGAAAGACTGTTGCTTCACACGCTCAGACTCTGGCGTCCAGGGCACCTGTGACCATGGACGTTATGAAGAAAGACTGTTGCTTCACACGCTCAGACTCTGGCGTCCAGGGCACCTGTGACCATGGAAGTTATGAAGAAAGACTGTTGCTTCACACGCTCAGACTCTGGCGTCCAGGGCACCTGTGACCATGGAAGTTATGAAGAAAGACTGTTGCTTCACACGCTCAGACTCTGGCGTCCAGGGCACCTGTGACCATGGAAGTTATGAAGAAAGACTGTTGCTTCACACGCTCAGACTCTGGCGTCCAGAGCACCTGTGACCATGGAAGTTATGAAGAAAGACTGTTGCTTCACACGCTCAGACTCTGGCGTCCAGGGCACCTGTAACCATTGAAGTTATGAAGAAAGACTGTTGCTTCACAAGCTGAGACCCTAGCGTAAGGGCATCAGCGATTATAGAAGTTATGAAGACTTTTGCTTCACACGCGCAAACCCTGGTGTCCAGGGCACCTGTGATCATAGAAGTTATGAAGAAAGACTGTTGCTTCACACGCTGAGTCCCTAGCGTGAGGACACCTGCGATCATAGAAGTTATGAAGAAAGAGTTTAACTTCACACGCTCAGACCCTATTGTCCCGGGGCACCAGTGATCATTCAAGTTATGAAGAAAGACTGCTGCTTCGTTCACTGAGGCCGTAGAGGCTAGGGCATGACAGGGATGAAGAAAGACTGGTGCCTCATAAACTTTAAACCCTGGTGCTCTGAAGTAGTTCCTCACACTGCCGCCCCCCCCATATTTAGAAAGACCAGGAACATATGCAGTGGGTACCCCAAGGGTCTCTCTCTGTCAAGCATTTTGGAGGAGCAGCCCCCTCAAATCTACTAACACTACTCTGAGTAAAGCTACTAAGCATTAAGCTAGAGACATCTATGGCGTGCAGTGATGATGGACGACCTCAGACAGGGTCCCTTTCCCCCCAATTGTTCCCCATTAAAACTTCCCACTAACAGGGGAGGTGGGGGACCTTGATTAATCATGCCCAGGGCTCTCCAAACCTTTCCAAATCCAAGGAGACTGCAGCAGCCAATCACAGCATTGATCTCCTTCCTCGTGTCTTATTTTATAAACGCATTGCAACCTTCGGGGCAAGTGATGGGGGCATAGAGGGACAGCGACAGCAAGTTCTGGTTAATGAAAGACTCCTGCATTATTTAGCACTGGATACTGTCTCAGAACCGAGGAAGGGGCGTGTGGGGTACGGGGGCTTCTGGGGAACTGGTTGTCATCATTGTAAAACAAGTCAATGGGATAGAGTTTGGGGTGCAAATCCTCCTCTGGGATGTGCTGTAACCCCCTACGAGTAAAAGGCCATTGTTCTCATCACTCGGTGTGTATCATCCTTCTTTTGCCACCCACCCCGACCTTTTATTCTCTGGACTCTCTCTCTGCCTCGCCCGAACTCTTGCATTCCTTTTTTAAGACATTTGTATTGTGCAAACTGAGCAGAATAACCTGCATCTTGGCGCCAGTCCATGATCGGGTGCAGCTTCCATCTTCCCCTGCTGGCCTGCATCCAGGCGCCAGTCCTTGATAGGGTACAGCTTCCACCGTCCCCTGCTGACCTGCATCCAGGTGCCAGTCCATGATAGGGTACAGCTTCCACCGTCCCCTGCTGACCTGCATCCAGGCGCCAGTCCTTGATAGGGTACAGCTTCCACCGTCCCCTGCTGACCTGCATCCAGGCGCCAGTCCATGATAGGGTACAGCTTCCACCGTCCCCTGCTGACCTGCATCCAGGCGCCAGTCCTTGATAGGGTACAGCTTCCACCGTCCCCTGCTGACCTGCATCCAGGCGCCAGTCCATGATAGGGTACAGCTTCCACCGTCCCCTGCTGACCTGCATCCAGGCGCCAGTCCATGATAGGGTACAGCTTCCATCGTCCCCTGCTGACGTGCATCCAGGCGCCAGTCCATGATAGGGTACAGCTTCCATCGTCCCCTGCTGACCTGCATCCTGGCGCCAGTCCATGATAGGGTGCAGCTTCCATCTTCCCCTGCCGACCTGCATCCAGGCGCCAGTCCATGATAGGGTGCAGCTTCCATCGTCCCCTGCTGACGTGCATCTAAGCGCCAGTCCATGATAGGGTACAGCTTCCACCTTCCCCTGCTGACCTGCATCTAGGCGCCAGTCCATGATAGGGTACAGCTTCCATCGTCCCCTGCTGACGTGCATCTAAGCGCCAGTCCATGATAGGGTACAGCTTCCATCGTCCCCTGCTGACGTGCATCTAGGCGCCAGTCCTTGATAGGGTACAGCTTCCATCGTCCCCTGCTGACCTGCATGCAGGCGCCAGTCCTTGATAGGGTACAGCGTCCATCGTCCCCTGCTGACGTGCATCTAAGCGCCAGTCCATGATAGGGTGCAGCTTCCATCGTCCCCTGCTGACCTGCATCAAGGCGCCAGTCCATGATAGGGTGCAGCTTCCATCTTCCCCTGCTGACCTGCATCTTGGCGCCAGTCCATGATAGGGTGCAGCTTCCATCGTCCCCTGCTGACCTGCATCCAGGTGCCAGTCCATGATAGGGTACAGCTTCCATCGTCCCCTGCTGACGTGCATCTAAGCGCCAGTCCATGATAGGGTACAGCTTCCATCTTCCCCTGCTGACCTGCATCCAGGTGCCAGTCCATGATAGGGTACAGCTTCCATCTTCCCCTGCTGACCTGCATCTAGGCGCCAGTCCATGATAGGGTACAGCTTCCATCGTCCCCTGCTGACCTGCATTTAGGCGCCAGTCCATGATAGGGTACAGCTTCCATCGTCCCCTGCTGACCTGCATCCAGGCGCCAGTCCATGATAGGGTACAGCTTCCATGGTCCCCTGCTGACCTGCATCCAGGCGCCAGTCCATGATAGGGTACAGCTTCCATCGTCCCCTGCTGACCTGCATCCAGGCGCCAGTCCATGATAGGGTACAGCTTCCACCTTCCCCTGCTGACCTGCATCCAGGCGCCAGTCCATGATAGGGTACAGCTTCCACCTTCCCCTGCTGACCTGCATCAAGGCGCCAGTCCATGATAGGGTACAGCTTCCACCTTCCCCTGCTGACCTGCATCTAGGCGCCAGTCCATGATAGGGTACAGCTTCCACCTTCCCCTGCTGACCTGCATCAAGGCGCCAGTCCATGATAGGGTACAGCTTCCACCTTCCCCTGCTGACCTGCATCTAGGCGCCAGTCCATGATAGGGTACAGCTTCCACCGTCCCCTGCTGACCTGCATCCAGGCGCCAGTCCATGATAGGGTACAGCTTCTACCGTCCCCTGCTGACCTGCATCAAGGCGCCAGTCCATGATAGGGTACAGCTTCCACCTTCCCCTGCTGACCTGCATCAAGGCGCCAGTCCATGATAGGGTACAGCTTCCATCGTCTCCTGCTGACCTGCATCAAGGCGCCAGTCCATGATAGGGTACAGCTTCCATCTTCCCCTGCTGACCTGCATCAAGGCGCCAGTCCATGATAGGGTACAGCTTCCATCGTCCCCTGCTGACCTGCATCTAGGCGCCAGTCCATGATAGGGTACAGCTTCCACCTTCCCCTGCTGACCTGCATCTAGGCGCCAGTCCATGATAGGGTACAGCTTCCATTGTCCCCTGCTGACCTGCATCCAGGCGCCAGTCCATGATAGGGTACAGCTTCCATCGTCCCCTGCTGACCTGCATCTAGGCGCCAGTCCATGATAGGGTACAGCTTCCACCGTCCCCTGCTGACCTGCATCTAGGCGCCAGTCCATGATAGGGTACATCTTCTACCGTCCCCTGCTGACCTGCATCAAGGCGCCAGTCCATGATAGGGTACAGCTTCCACCGTCCCCTGCTGACCTGCATCAAGGCGCCAGTCCATGATAGGGTACAGCTTCCATCTTCCCCTGCTGACCTGCATCTAGGCGCCAGTCCATGATAGGGTACAGCTTCCATCGTCCCCTGCTGACCTGCATCTAGGCGCCAGTCCATGATAGGGTACAGATTCCACCTTCCCCTGCTGACCTGCATCTAGGCGCCAGTCCATGATAGGGTACAGCTTCCATCTTCCCCTGCTGACCTGCATCTAGGCGCCAGTCCATGATAGGGTACAGCTTCCACCTTCCCCTGCTGACCTGCATCTAGGCGCCAGTCCATGATAGGGTGCAGCTTCCATCTTCCCCTGCTGACCTGCATCTAGGCGCCAGTCCATGATAGGGTACAGCTTCCACTTTCCCCTGCTGACCTGCATCTTGGCACCAGTCCATGATAGGGTGCAGCGTCCATCTTCCCCTGCTGGCCTGCATCAAGGCGCCAGTCCATGATAGGGTGCAGCTTCCATCTTCCCCTACTGACCTGCATCTAGGCGCCAGTCCATGATAGGGTACAGCTTCCATCGTCCCCTGCTGACGTGCATCTAAGCGCCAGTCCATGATAGGGTACAGCTTCCATCGTCCCCTGCTGACCTGCATCTAGGCGCCAGTCCTTGATAGGGTACAGCGTCCATCGTCCCCTGCTGACCTGCATCCAGGCGCCAGTTCTTGATAGGGTACAGCGTCCATCGTCCCCTGCTGACGTGCATCTAAGCGCCAGTCCATGATAGGGTGCAGCTTCCATCGTCCCCTGCTGACCTGCATCAAGGCGCCAGTCCATGATAGGGTGCAGCTTCCATCTTCCCCTGCTGACCTGCATCTTGGCGCCAGTCCATGATAGGGTGCAGCTTCCATCGTCCTCTGCTGACCTGCATCTTGGCGCCAGTCCATGATAGGGTGCAGCTTCCATCGTCCCCTGCTGACCTGCATCCAGGTGCCAGTCCATGATAGGGTACAGCTTCCATCGTCCCCTGCTGACGTGCATCTAAGCGCCAGTCCATGATAGGGTACAGCTTCCATCTTCCCCTGCTGACCTGCATCCAGGTGCCAGTCCATGATAGGGTACAGCTTCCATCGTCCCCTGCTGACCTGCATCCAGGCGCCAGTCCATGATAGGGTACAGCTTCCATTGTCCCCTGCTGACCTGAATCCAGGCGCCAGTCCATGATAGGTTACAGCTTCCACCTTCCCCTGCTGACCTGCATCAAGGCGCCAGTCCATGATAGGGTACAGCTTCCACCTTCCCCTGCTGACCTGCATCTAGGCGCCAGTCCATGATAGGGTACAGCTTCCACCTTCCCCTGCTGACCTGCATCAAGGCGCCAGTCCATGATGGGGTACAGCTTCCACCTTCCCCTGCTGACCTGCATCTAGGCGCCAGTCCATGATAGGGTACAGCTTCCACCGTCCCCTGCTGACCTGCATCCAGGCGCCAGTCCATGATAGGGTACAGCTTCCACCATCCCCTGCTGACCTGCATCAAGGCGCCAGTCCATGATAGGGTACAGCTTCCACCTTCCCCTGCTGACCTGCATCTAGGCGCCAGTCCATGATAGGGTACAGCTTCCATCGTCTCCTGCTGACCTGCATCAAGGCGCCAGTCCATGATAGGGTACAGCTTCCATCTTCCCCTGCTGACCTGCATCAAGGCGCCAGTCCATGATAGGGTACAGCTTCCATCTTCCCCTGCTGACCTGCATCTAGGCGCCAGTCCATGATAGGGTACAGCTTCCATCGTCCCCTGCTGACCTGCATCTAGGCGCCAGTCCATGATAGGGTACAGCTTCCACCTTCCCCTGCTGACCTGCATCTAGGCGCCAGTCCATGATAGGGTACAGCTTCCATTGTCCCCTGCTGACCTGCATCCAGGCGCCAGTCCATGATAGGGTACAGCTTCCATCGTCCCCTGCTGACCTGCATCTAGGCGCCAGTCCATGATAGGGTACAGCTTCCACCGTCCCCTGCTGACCTGCATCTAGGCGCCAGTCCATGATAGGGTACAGCTTCCACCGTCCCCTGCTGACCTGCATCAAGGCGCCAGTCCATGATAGGGTACAGCTTCCACCGTCCCCTGCTGACCTGCATCAAGGCGCCAGTCCATGATAGGGTACAGCTTCCATCTTCCCCTGCTGACCTGCATCTAGGCGCCAGTCCATGATAGGGTACAGCTTCCATCGTCCCCTGCTGACCTGCATCTAGGCGCCAGTCCATGATAGGGTACAGCTTCCACCTTCCCCTGCTGAACTGCATCTAGGCGCCAGTCCATGATAGGGTACAGCTTCCATCTTCCCCTGCTGACCTGCATCTAGGCGCCAGTCCATGATAGGGTACAGCTTCCATTGTCCCCTGCTGACCTGCATCTAGGTGCCAGTCCATGATAGGGTACAGCTTCCACCTTCCCCTGCTGACCTGCATCTAGGCGCCAGTCCATGATAGGGAACAGCTTCCATCGTCCCCTGCTGACCTGCATCTAGGCGCCAGTCCATGATAGGGTACAGCTTCCACCGTCCCCTGCTGACCTGCATCAAGGCGCCAGTCCATGATAGGGTACAGCTTCCACCTTCCCCTGCTGACCTGCATCTAGGCGCCAGTCCATGATAGGGTACAGCTTCCACCGTCCCCTGCATCCACCGTCCCCTGCTGACCTGCATCTAGGCGCCAGTCCATGATAGGGTACAGCTTCCATCGAGCTTCCACCGTCCCCTGCTGACCTGCATCAAGGCGCCAGTCCACAGCTTCCACCGTCCCCTGCTGACCTGCATCTAGGCGCCAGTCCATGATAGGGTACAGCTTCCACCGTCCCCTGCTGACCTGCATCTAGGCGCCAGTCCATGATAGGGTACAGCTTCCATCTTCCCCTGCGGACCTGCATCCAGGTGCCAGTCCATGATAGGGTACAGCTTCCATCGTCCCCTGCTGACCTGCATCTAGGCGCCAGTCCATGATAGGGTACAGCTTCCACCGTCCCCTGCTGACCTGCATCTAGGCGCCAGTCCATGATAGGGTACAGCTTCTACCGTCCCCTGCTGACCTGCATCAAGGCGCCAGTCCATGATAGGGTACAGCTTCCACCGTCCCCTGCTGACCTGCATCAAGGCGCCAGTCCATGATAGGGTACAGCTTCCATCTTCCCCTGCTGACCTGCATCTAGGCGCCAGTCCATGATAGGGTACAGCTTCCATCGTCCCCTGCTGACCTGCATCTAGGCGCCAGTCCATGATAGGGTACAGCTTCCACCTTCCCCTGCTGACCTGCATCTAGGCGCCAGTCCATGATAGGGTACAGCTTCCATCTTCCCCTGCTGACCTGCATCTAGGCGCCAGTCCATGATAGGGTACAGCTTCCATTGTCCCCTGCTGACCTGCATCTAGGTGCCAGTCCATGATAGGGTACAGCTTCCACCTTCCCCTGCTGACCTGCATCTAGGCGCCAGTCCATGATAGGGAACAGCTTCCATCGTCCCCTGCTGACCTGCATCTAGGCGCCAGTCCATGATAGGGTACAGCTTCCACCGTCCCCTGCTGACCTGCATCAAGGCGCCAGTCCATGATAGGGTACAGCTTACACCTTCCCCTGCTGACCTGCATCTAGGCGCCAGTCCATGATAGGGTACAGCTTCCACCGTCCCCTGCATCCACCGTCCCCTGCTGACCTGCATCTAGGCGCCAGTCCATGATAGGGTACAGCTTCCATCGAGCTTCCACCGTCCCCTGCTGACCTGCATCAAGGCGCCAGTCCACAGCTTCCACCGTCCCCTGCTGACCTGCATCTAGGCGCCAGTCCATGATAGGGTACAGCTTCCACCGTCCCCTGCTGACCTGCATCTAGGCGCCAGTCCATGATAGGGTACAGCTTCCATCTTCCCCTGCGGACCTGCATCCAGGTGCCAGTCCATGATAGGGTACAGCTTCCATCTTCCCCTGCTGACCTGCATCTAGGCGCCAGTCCATGATAGGGTACAGCTTCCACCTTCCCCTGCTGACCTGCATCAAGGGGCCAGTCCATGATAGGGTACAGCTTCCATCTTCCCCTGCTGACCTGCATCTAGGCGCCAGTCCATGATAGGGTACAGCTTCCATCGTCCCCTGCTGACCTGCATCTAGGCGCCAGTCCATGATAGGGTACAGCTTCCATTGTCCCCTGCTGACCTGCATCTAGGTGCCAGTCCATGATAGGGTACAGCTTCCACCTTCCCCTGCTGACCTGCATCTAGGCGCCAGTCCATGATAGGGAACAGCTTCCATCGTCCCCTGCTGACCTGCATCTAGGCGCCAGTCCATGATAGGGTACAGCTTCCACCGTCCCCTGCTGACCTGCATCAAGGCGCCAGTCCATGATAGGGTACAGCTTCCACCTTCCCCTGCTGACCTGCATCTAGGCGCCAGTCCATGATGGGGTACAGCTTCCACCGTCCCCTGCATCCACCGTCCCCTGCTGACCTGCATCCAGGCGCCAGTCCATGATAGGGTACAGCTTCCACCGTCCCCTGCTGACCTGCATCAAGGCGCCAGTCCATGATAGGGTACAGCTTCCACCTTCCCCTGCTGACCTGCATCTAGGCGCCAGTCCATGATAGGGTACAGCTTCCATCGTCTCCTGCTGACCTGCATCAAGGCGCCAGTCCATGATAGGGTACAGCTTCCATCTTCCCCTGCTGACCTGCATCAAGGCGCCAGTCCATGATAGGGTACAGCTTCCATCTTCCCCTGCTGACCTGCATCTAGGCGCCAGTCCATGATAGGGTACAGCTTCCATCGTCCCCTGCTGACCTGCATCTAGGCGCCAGTCCATGATAGGGTACAGCTTCCACCTTCCCCTGCTGACCTGCATCTAGGCGCCAGTCCATGATAGGGTACAGCTTCCATTGTCCCCTGCTGACCTGCATCCAGGCGCCAGTCCATGATAGGGTACAGCTTCCATCGTCCCCTGCTGACCTGCATCTAGGCGCCAGTCCATGATAGGGTACAGCTTCCACCGTCCCCTGCTGACCTGCATCTAGGCGCCAGTCCATGATAGGGTACAGCTTCCACCGTCCCCTGCTGACCTGCATCAAGGCGCCAGTCCATGATAGGGTACAGCTTCCACCGTCCCCTGCTGACCTGCATCAAGGCGCCAGTCCATGATAGGGTACAGCTTCCATCTTCCCCTGCTGACCTGCATCTAGGCGCCAGTCCATGATAGGGTACAGCTTCCATCGTCCCCTGCTGACCTGCATCTAGGCGCCAGTCCATGATAGGGTACAGCTTCCACCTTCCCCTGCTGAACTGCATCTAGGCGCCAGTCCATGATAGGGTACAGCTTCCATCTTCCCCTGCTGACCTGCATCTAGGCGCCAGTCCATGATAGGGTACAGCTTCCATTGTCCCCTGCTGACCTGCATCTAGGTGCCAGTCCATGATAGGGTACAGCTTCCACCTTCCCCTGCTGACCTGCATCTAGGCGCCAGTCCATGATAGGGAACAGCTTCCATCGTCCCCTGCTGACCTGCATCTAGGCGCCAGTCCATGATAGGGTACAGCTTCCACCGTCCCCTGCTGACCTGCATCAAGGCGCCAGTCCATGATAGGGTACAGCTTCCACCTTCCCCTGCTGACCTGCATCTAGGCGCCAGTCCATGATAGGGTACAGCTTCCACCGTCCCCTGCATCCACCGTCCCCTGCTGACCTGCATCTAGGCGCCAGTCCATGATAGGGTACAGCTTCCATCGAGCTTCCACCGTCCCCTGCTGACCTGCATCAAGGCGCCAGTCCACAGCTTCCACCGTCCCCTGCTGACCTGCATCTAGGCGCCAGTCCATGATAGGGTACAGCTTCCACCGTCCCCTGCTGACCTGCATCTAGGCGCCAGTCCATGATAGGGTACAGCTTCCATCTTCCCCTGCGGACCTGCATCCAGGTGCCAGTCCATGATAGGGTACAGCTTCCATCGTCCCCTGCTGACCTGCATCTAGGCGCCAGTCCATGATAGGGTACAGCTTCCACCGTCCCCTGCTGACCTGCATCTAGGCGCCAGTCCATGATAGGGTACAGCTTCTACCGTCCCCTGCTGACCTGCATCAAGGCGCCAGTCCATGATAGGGTACAGCTTCCATCGAGCTTCCACCGTCCCCTGCTGACCTGCATCAAGGCGCCAGTCCATGATAGGGTACAGCTTCCATCGAGCTTCCACCGTCCCCTGCTGACCTGCATCAAGGCGCCAGTCCACAGCTTCCACCGTCCCCTGCTGACCTGCATCTAGGCGCCAGTCCATGATAGGGTACAGCTTCCACCGTCCCCTGCTGACCTGCATCTAGGCGCCAGTCCATGATAGGGTACAGCTTCCATCTTCCCCTGCGGACCTGCATCCAGGTGCCAGTCCATGATAGGGTACAGCTTCCATCGTCCCCTGCTGACCTGCATCTAGGCGCCAGTCCATGATAGGGTACAGCTTCCACCGTCCCCTGCTGACCTGCATCTAGGCGCCAGTCCATGATAGGGTACAGCTTCTACCGTCCCCTGCTGACCTGCATCAAGGCGCCAGTCCATGATAGGGTACAGCTTCCACCGTCCCCTGCTGACCTGCATCAAGGCGCCAGTCCATGATAGGGTACAGCTTCCATCTTCCCCTGCTGACCTGCATCTAGGCGCCAGTCCATGATAGGGTACAGCTTCCATCGTCCCCTGCTGACCTGCATCTAGGCGCCAGTCCATGATAGGGTACAGCTTCCACCTTCCCCTGCTGACCTGCATCTAGGCGCCAGTCCATGATAGGGTACAGCTTCCATCTTCCCCTGCTGACCTGCATCTAGGCGCCAGTCCATGATAGGGTACAGCTTCCATTGTCCCCTGCTGACCTGCATCTAGGTGCCAGTCCATGATAGGGTACAGCTTCCACCTTCCCCTGCTGACCTGCATCTAGGCGCCAGTCCATGATAGGGAACAGCTTCCATCGTCCCCTGCTGACCTGCATCTAGGCGCCAGTCCATGATAGGGTACAGCTTCCACCGTCCCCTGCTGACCTGCATCAAGGCGCCAGTCCATGATAGGGTACAGCTTACACCTTCCCCTGCTGACCTGCATCTAGGCGCCAGTCCATGATAGGGTACAGCTTCCACCGTCCCCTGCATCCACCGTCCCCTGCTGACCTGCATCTAGGCGCCAGTCCATGATAGGGTACAGCTTCCATCGAGCTTCCACCGTCCCCTGCTGACCTGCATCAAGGCGCCAGTCCACAGCTTCCACCGTCCCCTGCTGACCTGCATCTAGGCGCCAGTCCATGATAGGGTACAGCTTCCACCGTCCCCTGCTGACCTGCATCTAGGCGCCAGTCCATGATAGGGTACAGCTTCCATCTTCCCCTGCGGACCTGCATCCAGGTGCCAGTCCATGATAGGGTACAGCTTCCATCTTCCCCTGCTGACCTGCATCTAGGCGCCAGTCCATGATAGGGTACAGCTTCCACCTTCCCCTGCTGACCTGCATCAAGGGGCCAGTCCATGATAGGGTACAGCTTCCATCTTCCCCTGCTGACCTGCATCTAGGCGCCAGTCCATGATAGGGTACAGCTTCCATCGTCCCCTGCTGACCTGCATCTAGGCGCCAGTCCATGATAGGGTACAGCTTCCATTGTCCCCTGCTGACCTGCATCTAGGTGCCAGTCCATGATAGGGTACAGCTTCCACCTTCCCCTGCTGACCTGCATCTAGGCGCCAGTCCATGATAGGGAACAGCTTCCATCGTCCCCTGCTGACCTGCATCTAGGCGCCAGTCCATGATAGGGTACAGCTTCCACCGTCCCCTGCTGACCTGCATCAAGGCGCCAGTCCATGATAGGGTACAGCTTCCACCTTCCCCTGCTGACCTGCATCTAGGCGCCAGTCCATGATGGGGTACAGCTTCCACCGTCCCCTGCATCCACCGTCCCCTGCTGACCTGCATCTAGGCGCCAGTCCATGATAGGGTACAGCTTCCATCGAGCTTCCACCGTCCCCTGCTGACCTGCATCAAGGCGCCAGTCCACAGCTTCCACCGTCCCCTGCTGACCTGCATCTAGGCGCCAGTCCATGATAGGGTACAGCTTCCACCGTCCCCTGCTGACCTGCATCTAGGCGCCAGTCCATGATAGGGTACAGCTTCCATCTTCCCCTGCGGACCTGCATCCAGGTGCCAGTCCATGATAGGGTACAGCTTCCATCTTCCCCTGCTGACCTGCATCCAGGCGCCAGTCCATGATAGGGTACAGCTTCCATCGTCCCCTGCTGACCTGCATCTAGGCGCCAGTCCATGATAGGGTACAGCTTCCACCTTCCCCTGCTGACCTGCATCAAGGGGCCAGTCCATGATAGGGTACAGCTTCCATCTTCCCCTGCTGACCTGCATCTAGGCGCCAGTCCATGATAGGGTACAGCTTCCATCGTCCCCTGCTGACCTGCATCAGGGGGCCAGTCCATGATAGGGTACAGCTTCCATAGTCCCCTGCTGACCTGCCTCAAGGGGCCAGTCCATGATAGGGTGCAGCGTCCAGGCCTTCAGCTCCTAATGTTCCTCTTCTTCCCGTGGGGTCGCATGTTTATTTCCTGCCAAACGGCCCCTTTGTTTCCTTTAACTATGGGTAGCATTGTCCCTGTGGACCCACAACCCCAGGGTTTCCTGGCTCCCTGCTTTCCCCAGGCCATGGCAGCCTCCCGAGCTTGGCACACCTGCTCCCATTGCTGGATCCTGGATATTATTGCCCTTTGCCCTGTTGGGTCTCCTCCCCCAGCAGCCTCTTGAACGTTGCCCACCACCCTGTGCCCCTGCTGGACCCATCTTCTGCAGCTGCCCGGCAGCTGGGCAAGTGGCTCGCACGCTCAGCGTGGACTGGACCTGAGTAAGGGACCCAGCGGGGACCCCTGAATACTGTCCTGTTCTTTCATTGGCGCCATTGAGTAGAAGAGCCACAGACAGCGGAAGGGGCCGGGGAGGGTGGAAACAAAAGAACCCAGACACACTTCCCTACAGGTTCCGACCATGGGAACAAAATACATGTATTAAAATCCAGACTACACCAGGCGCTGAGGATCTATAATCGCTAAGAATGGTTATTCCCACACATCCTGCCCCACGGGGTCTTCACACATGTAAGGCCCGGTCTCAACATGTGGTTCTGACTCTCTTTCCCACCGCGATGCCACCGGGGGAGGGCACACCCACCCCAATGCCAACGGGGGAGGGGAGGGCACACCCACCCCAATGCCACCGGGGGAGGGCACGCTCACCCCAATGCCACCAGGACAGGGCACCCCACCCCAATGCCACCGGGGGAGGGCACAACCACCCCAATGCCACCGGGGGAGGGCACAACCACCCCAATGCCACTGGGGTAGGGGCCAGGGCACACCCACCCCAATGCCACCGGGGGAGGGCACACTCACCCCAATGCCACCGGGACAGGGCACACTCACCCCAATGCCACCGGGGGAGGGCACAACCACCCCAATGCCACCAGTGGAGGGCACACTCACCCCAATGCCACCGGGACAGGGCACACCCACCCCAATGCCACCGGGGGAGGGCACAACCACCCCAATGCCACCGGTGGAGGGCACAACCACCCCAATGCCACCGGGGCAGGGCACACTCACCCCAATGCCACCAGGGGCAGGGCACAACCACACCAATGCCACTGGGGAAAAGCACCCCCCCCCCCCCCCAGGTGAATTTATTTATTCAATAGGGGGGCGTGGGCTGATTTTATTTCTTTAGAGAGTGTTGCCACTAGAGCGTGCACTAAACTTGTGCCCGTCTTTCCAGAATCGGAATAAGAGCTGTCAGTGAACTGTAGGGCGCGAGGTGGGGGGGCGGGGGAGGGGGGGGTTCACCCGTGTTCTACAACACTGTGCACGGCCAGGAAGAACCATCGTCTCCCAAGTTGCGGGAGCTCTGCTATTTCCTCCACAGGACCCCGAGTCAATCCCAGGTGCTCCCCCAAACTCATGACCTAGGTAGAGGCACTCCACCAGGCACAGGAACCCGCACAGTCACTTGAAGTCCACCCCCATGTGAACACACACCAGTGGCATTGCCTAGGGCATCTACTGGAAGTGCACCTCCTTGTGCACGACGGGGCAGTGAAAAGCGAACACAATCTCCCCTGACCCCAATCTAACCCGCATTATGGGGCAGCCGGTGCTGGGCAATACTGGAAGGAGCTGGACTTCCCACGGATTGGGGTGAGGCCCGGGAGGTGCATGGACTCCCCTGGGAAGCAGCCTCTGGTCGCACACACACGCTTTGCTGCTCTTCTGGGTTGTTCTGCTGCTGTTTGCATTGGAAAATAAAAGCCACTCTCATTGCACCTGGACCTGAATGATTTGCTGTACATGGTGTTGTGTTAGTTTAAGGCTCTCGGGCTGCATCACAAAGTGGGCGAGTGTGTCTGGTACATCTATAGGATTTGTATTCACTTGTGTGTATTTATTTGAAAAACAGAGATTCCAGTTTCGATCAGATATATTTACAGATGGCGGAGGCGTTCCCGGGGAGGGCGCCGGGACAACAGCACAAAGATGAGAACACGTGTGGGCCCAGTTTATGAAGGTGTACAAAAGAGGGATACAGGCCAGGAACAAAACAGAAAACTTTCTCACACAGTCCATCATCTGCTCCCAGGGACTCGCCAGCAGTGTGTGCCCAGGGACTAGCCAGCAGTCTGCGCCCAGGGACTAGCCAGCAGTCTGCTCCCAGGGACTAGCCAGCAGTCTGCTCCCAGGGACTAGCCAGCAGTCTGCGCCCAGGGACTAGCCAGCAGTCTGCGCCCAGGGACTAGCCAGCAGTCTGCGCCCAGGGACTAGCCACCAACTAGCCAGCAGGGTGCACCCAGGGACTAGCCAGCATTCTGCTCCCAGGGACTACCCACCCGTCTGTGCCAAGGGACTAGCCAGCAGTCTGCTCACAGGGACTAGCCACCAGTCTGCTCCCAGGGACTAGCCATCAGTTTGCTCCCAGGGACTGGGCAGCAGTCTGCTCCCAGGGACTAGCCATCAGTCTGCTCCTTGGGATTAGCCAGCCGTCTGCTCCCAGGGACTAGTCAGCAGTGTGCACCCAGGGAAGAGCCACCAATCTGCTCCCAGGGACTAGCCATCAATCTGCTCCCAGGGACTAGCCAGCAGTCTGCTCCCAGGGACTAGCCAGCAGTCTGCTCCCAGGGACTAGCCATCAGACTGCTGCCAGGGACTAGCCAGCAGTCTGCTCCCAGGGACTAGCCTCCAGTCAGCTGCCAGGGACTAACCAGCAGCCTGCTCCAAGGGACTAGCCATCAGTCTGCTCTCAGGGATTAGCCATCAGTCTGCTCCCAGGGACTAGCCATCAGTATGCTCCCAGGGACTAGCCAGCAGTCTGCTCCTAGGAACTATCCACCAGTCTACTCCCAGGGTCTAGCCACCAGTCTGCTCCCAGGGACTAGCCACTACATAGCCAGGAGTCTGCTCCCAAGGACTACCCAGCAGTCTGCTCCCAGGGACAAGCCCGCAGTTTGCTCCCAAGGTCTAGCCATCAATCTGCTCCCAGGGACTAGCCAGCTGTCTGCTCCCAGGGACTAGCCAACAGTCTGCTCCCAGGCACTAGCCAACAGTCTGCTCCCAGGGACTAGCCAGCAGTCTACTCCCAGAGACTAGCCACCAGTCTGATCCCAGGGACTAGCCACCAGTCTGATCCCAGGGACTAGCCACCAGTCTGATCCCAGGGACTACCCACCAACTAGCCAGCAGTGTGCACCCAGGGACTAGCCAGTAGTGTGCACCCAGGGACTAGCCAGCAGCGTGTGCCCAGGGACTAGCCATCAGTCTGCTCGGAGGGACTATCCAGCAGCCTGCTCCAAGGAACTAGCCATCAGTCTGCTCCCAGGGACTAGCCAGCAGCCTGCTCCCAGGGACTAGCCAGCAGTGTGTACCCAAGAACTAGCCACCAACTAGCCAGCAGTGTGCACTCAGGGACTAGCCAGCAGTCTGCTCCCAGGGACTAGCCAGCAGTCTGCTCCTAGGGACCATCTAGTAGTCTGCTCCCAGGGACTAGCCAGCAGTGTGCACCCAGGGACTAGCCACCAAACTGCTCACAGGGAATAGCCCGCAGTCTGCTCCCAGGGTCTAGCCAGCAGTGTGCACCCAGGGACTAGCCCGCAGTCTGCTCCCAGGGACTAGCCCGCAGTCTGCTCCCAGGGACTAGCCCGCAGTCTGCTCCCAGGGACTAGCCAGCAGTGTGCACCCAGGGACTAACCAGCAGTCTGCTCCCAGGGACTAGCCAGCAGTCTCCTTCCAGGGACTAGCCCGCAGTGTGCTCCCAGAGACTAGCCAGCAGTCTGCTCCCAGGGACTAGCCAGCAGTCTGTTCCCAGGGATTAGCCAGCAGTGTGCACCAAGGGACTAGCCAGCAGTGTGCACCAAGGGACTAGCCAGCAGTGTGCACCAAGGGACTAGCCACCAGTCTTCTCCCAGGGACTAGCCATCTATCTGCTCCCAGGGACTAGCCATCAGTCTTCTCCCAGGGAATAGCCAGCAGTGTGCATCCAGGGACTAGCCAGCACTCTGCACCCAGGGACTAGCCACCAGTCTGCTCCCAGGGACTAGCCATCAGTCTTCTCCCAGGGAATAGCCAGCAGTGTGCATCCAGGGACTAGCCACCAGTCTACTCCCAGAGACTAGCAAGCAGCGTGCACCCAGTGACTAGCCACCAACTAGCCAGCAGTGTGCACCCAGGAACTAGCCAGCAGTCTGTTCCCAGGGACTAGCCCTCAGTCTGCTCCCAGGGACTAGCCATCGGTCTGCTCCCAGGCACTAGCCACCAGTCTGCTCCCAGAGACTAGCCAGCAGTGTGCACCCAAGGACTAGCCACCAGTATGCTCCCAGGGACTAGCCACCTGTCTGCTCCCAGTGAATAGCCAGCAGTGTGCTCCCAGGTACTAGCCAGCAGTCTGCTCCCAGGGGCTAGGCACCAGTCTGCTCTCAGGGACTAGCCATCAGTCTGCTCCCAGGGACTAGCCAGCAGTCTGCTCCCATGGACTAGCCAGCAGTCTGCTCCCATGGACTAGCCAGCAGTCTGCTCCCAGGGATTAGCCACCAGTCTGCTCCCAGGGATTAGCCACCAGTCTGCTCCCAGGGATTAGCCACCAGTCTGCTCCCAGGGATTAGCCACCAGTCTGCTCTCAGGGACGAGCCATCAGTCTGCTCCCAGGGACTAGCCAACAATCTGCTCCCAGGGACTAGCCAGCAGTGTGCAACCAGGGAATAGCCAGCAGTGTGCAACCAGGGACTAGCCAGCAGTCTGCTCCCAGGGACTAGCCAGCAGTGTGCACCCAGGGACTAGCCAGCAGTGTGCACCCAGGGACTAGCCAGCAGTGTGCACCCAGGGACTAGCCAGCAGTCTGCTCCCAGGGACCGTTTTAGTGTTTCAGGGTCTGTTTCATCATGCTGCCCAGCAGGGCTAAGGGTCTACCATGGCTACAAAATGGTGTTTCTATGTACGCACTGAATCTATGCATCTATTATTCTTGCTTACATTAGATCTGTGCCGAGTTTCTTAGCATGGTTCCTGCCCCCTAGCAAATTACATGGCTGCTTATGGGATTCGCCTCACTCTAAAGCGCCTAGGGGGTGTTGGATAGACTCATTTCCATCCCAACATTTCCCCCTTTTGTTACTTCTATAGTAACTAATTCTGCCCCATATTTGCACACATTTTCTCTTCTCACTGCAGCCTCATGGGGGGGGGGGTCCTTTTATCTGCATTCAGGCCCTACACGCATATTGCAAGCTATCTCCTGCTCACGCATACTCTTCGGGTGTACATGTCATAGAAATGCAGCCTCCACCCCCTGCCAGGGCAACCCAGACTTCCTGGTAATTTTCGGGTCAGTGAGAGGGACAATGGTTGGTTGCTACAGTCGGTCAACTTCATCTCCATCGGGGATAGGGACCATGTGGGGAATGGGATGATTGGCTGTACTTCTACTTCCTTTGAGCTACAAGGTACTTTTGGAGCACCAATAGAGACTCTCATCCTTGCGCTATTTGGCGCTGCTTTGGCTCAACACCGGAGACCCAACTGGCACGTGCAGAAGATGACCAAGACAAAGACGATGCTGGGCACCAGCATCGTCACCAAGGTTCCGAGCCAGGATTGGGCCCAACTAAACACGAGAAAAAAACAATCTTCTCCTTGGACGCCAGCTTCCTTTTTCATCTTTGTCCCCAGATCATGCAATGCCGTGATAACATGTGACAATGTTATATAACTCGGAAAAAAAGAATCCCCAAAAGATACAGAGGATTGCCTAGGGACAATTTCCCTTGACAAAATGTTGTTTCACTTTTTCATTAGGTTTACAAATACACTTGCATAGTAACTGAGACCCACAGTGTATATTGCTTCAAAAATTGCATTTTATAAACAAAAACATTTTAATCCTAAGGTTAAACAAAAACCACACAATGCTCAGTGCTTGAGTTGTACCAAGGGAATTTCCTTCGGTATATAAAGCAAAAAGATACATACATTTCCTTAATTCAAACAAACAACAGTAGTGGTCATGTTGGGGCCAATATGCCAATCATCGACCGAAAGGCACATAACACACACAGTTCAATTATATACATATGTTTCAACCCAAAGGTGTGAATTGACAATTTCAGGTGATCGAAAAACACTTCTTTCAGAAATGAACAATGCCGACGTGTTTCAGATTTAACACAATCCATCTTCAGGGCTAGAAGTGTTAAGTTCCATATCGTGGTCACATTGATATTTTCATATTTTGACCCTGATCTCCAAAAGATGGGCAGGATAAGGTGGTTCCTACCCGGTCAGGGACATGCGTCAAACTCCCGGGTAGTGAAAAAATGCAGAGGGCAACTGTGTACTCTCGTTGGTTTAGAGAACACACCGCCGAGCCGCCCGTCCGCAAGACAGGAGTTTGACGCATGTCCCTGACCGGGTAGGATAGTTCATAAGTCTTTTCTTGGCTTCTCCATGGCTGCAATCCATGTTAGTTTTGTGACATGCTCTGTCCATATGTGTGCATATGTCTGTTCCATGCATGCCACCGTTTTTCTGGAACCCCCTAAAAGTCCTTCAGCTCTACAAATGAGACATGTTACTTGCCACTTGTTAAAGTATTTCGCTCCTTCGATCACCAAGTAGGGCTGTTTTAGACAGTTTGTGTGGTCAGACTGGTTTGCATTTCTGGGCATCTGAATCGACAAGTTGTAGATGGACGTTGTGTGCCTGGAAAGTGCCTCTGAGACAACATAGTGCAAGATGAATTAGGCATGGTGTCTATGATTGATACCTTTTGTGGTACTAGAACCTTGGGTGCCCCAGATGCGTGCGGTATTAAGAAGCACACATAGCAACCGCTATTAGTTGTTCATCTTCCCACTGCACTCATGTTGGCGTACTAACTGTTCGAGTGCTCGGGAGGACGGATATCTTTAACCGCATTCAGGCCTAGGCCATGGTTTGCATCATATTTGGGTTTACATGCTTATCTTCTTTAATCTGTTATGGCGTGATATATGTCTTTTTGTCAATCTGCTTCTACTGTTCATGATATTTACACTATTATTTGTACTACACAAAAGGTTTTTAACATTTGGAAGTAATACTTCAAACATTTTACTCGTAAAAACAGTCATACAGTATTGCTGTCATTTGTTAGGGTTGTATTATACATAAATGTGGTCATGGTTTCTCATTCAGGCTTTCATACAGGTGCAGGCTTGGGGTCAATTCGGTTAAGTTAAAGGGTGCACTTAAATGAAAGGGTGTTCTTTCATTTCAATTCCAGTTGCCCGTGTTCCCCTGCCCCCGTCTTTTAGATGGCCTGCCCAGATAAAAGATGTCCCTCAATATATTCCTTAAAAAAACATGAGAAAGGTAAACAAAATGGCTGTAAAATGAAGGCCACACTGATAGGACTACATTCTAGTACTGCTGATTACATTTCTATCACTAGGCCATGAACAATTTGATGTTGAAGTCTTCCTCTTTTCAACACCTGTAGTGGGAATAAGGACAGGTATAACAAAGGAATGGGTGGGTGTGGGGATGAGGGTAAATGAGGTAAAACAATGGGGAGGGGCAAGGAAGAAGGAGGGAGAAAGAGAGAGTGAGTTTTAATTTCAAGTAGCTTATGCCTTTAGCAGCAGTGCATGTTTGTGTATCTCTTGTACATGCACTTATAAGGTCAGCATTAAGCTACGTGAAATGAGCTACACTTATTGCGTTAGCTTTGAGTGGTTGGTGTGGAATTGGGTGGGGCCCTGCGAATGTCAGATAGGTGTATCCAATATCGGAGCCCTTTCACCTTTACTGTGAGTGGGGCGGAAAACATAACCTTGTAGGCCCCATGGAACCTGATATTGTTCCATTTTCTCACAAAGCTCCTGAAATATACCAGCTTCCCTGGCACCAATGGTTGGGCGGTGCTTGATCATTCGGTGGAGCTGTAATGTTCTGTGCGTCCTCTGGGTGCGGCGGTGCCATCTGTCGTGACACACACTTGATTGCACGTGTTAGGTGTGTCAAATATTGCTGAATTTCTCCCCCAGAATTGTTGCAGCTCTATGGGCATATGATGCCCTCCTCACAGGGGAAATGGGCGTCTGCATGCTTCTGCCAGTCACTATCTCATGGGGGGAGAGGTTGTGCTCCTTGCTGGGCTGAGTGCGTAAATTGAACAGAGCCAGGGGTAGGCAAAATAGCCAGTTATTTTTCAGGGTGTTACACAATTTAGAGAGCCTGCTTTTGAGGAGGCCACTGATCCATTCCACAACACCATTCTTTTGGGGGTGATAAATGGAACACATACAGTGTTTGATGCCCAATAGTGCTATGATTTCTTTAAAGAGTACATTGAAAAAATGGGTGCCGTTGTCGATCTCAGAACGTCACATACCCCCATTGGGGGGACTACCTCACATATGAGGAATTTTGCATCACATTTGGTGCCTGGGTGGGCACATACACCGGCCTCAACTCATCTCGAGAACAGACACACCACCACAATAAGGTATTAAGCTCCATTCCATCTCTCCCCCATGTCTGCATAGTCAATGAGCCTCATTACGACCCAGGCGCTGGACCACGGTCCATGCCGGTCTCCGGTATGGTGGATGTCGGAATTACCGCCCCCATCACAAGGTTGGCGGGGGCGGTAATTCCCCATTCACCATTTGCCCTTCCCCATTCCATAGGGCATAATGGGGATGGGGAAGGCGCTAATTACGGCACCGTAAATTACGGTTGCCGTAATTAGCTCCAAGGTCCCTTAGCTGGTTGGATTTTAAAGCCTGCAAAAAGTAGGCGTTAAAGCCTCCAACCCGCTAAGGGACCTTGTAATCAGGCGCTAATGGTTTAACGGCACTGACGCTCTTTACGGCGCCGTTAAACCATTAGCGCCAGGGTCGTAATGAGGCCCAATATGCAGCTTGCGGAATGGCCCGATAAGGCAGGGCAGGGTGCCTCGCAATGTTCAGAGTGTCCTCCCTGCACTAAACACTTGACAGGTGGTCATTGAACAACCATTGTTGAGAGGTGTTCGTGGAGATTAGGTATAAACCAGTCTTCATGGATGTCTGCTGCATTGTGCTGTTTGGAGCTGTGAGAAGGGTAGTGCAACTGCTCAAACGCTGTGCATAGCAGTTCCACAGGCATCACTACTTTCCCAGTGGATTGTTGTCTCCATAAGAGGTCATTTAGAGAGTGTACACATCCACGTTTGAGCCAAATTTCTCGCTCTCCCTGTGGTGCCCTACGTTGAAGCTCAATTATCTGCGCTATGGGCAGAGCTGTGTATGGGTCTGTATTTGGCCTTGTGGTGACTGCTGCAATAACATACTGAGCAGGAGTGGGCACTGGGAGATATGCTGCAGCCTTTGCTGCCACAGCAGTTGCTGCATAACCCAATGTGATTTTGTCGGTGCTGTTGGTGTGTGCTGCTCATTTGACAACCACCCCTACAGATGGTTCTGCAAGGGCAGAAATGAATGTATTAACAGGGCAGCATGTTGCACTGGTGAGCCGTACGGCTGCCAGAAGCCCCTCCTTCTCCAGAGTGAAAGACTTGTGTTCACTGTTGTGGTGACATATGCAGAGTCTGAGTAAATGGTTGCATAACACCCCTTTGATGCCCGACGTGCCTCTATGAGTGCTACAAGTTCAGCAGCTTGTGCGCTGTAATGCAAAGGGGACCATTTAATTACTGGTGTCTCATAGTCATCTGCCTCTAGGCGCACCATACCGCCCCAACATGTCTCTGCCACGTGTTCTGGTCAATTGTCGCTGATACCTCAACAAAAAGTACCTCTCCTTCCTCTAAAGGGTTGTCATTGACTTTGGGGATATCGTCTTCCACGCCCTCATATGTTGCACAGTCATGCTGTTGCATGTCTTCGTCAGTGCACAGTTCTGTGAGGAACGTGGCCGAATTCAGTGTTCTCATATGCTGATGCCCGCTGGGTGGTGAGGGTGGACTTTGAATAGTCTATAATAGAAAACACTGAGTGTTCAACATATAAAGTCACTGAGCACCCCATCACAATTGTGGAACTTTTTTCGATTGCAAAGGCTGCAGCAGCAAGAGCTTGTTTACCTGAGAACTGTCCCGGCATCACTGAATTTAGTGTGCCGCTGTAGTAGAACAGTGTCTTGTGGCCCATTGTGCTCTTTTGTGTCAGTACCACTGTTATAAGTGTGCCATTTGAGTGTGAGAATATGTAAAACCCCTGTGTGTAATCTCGTATGGCAAGGACAGGGGCTGTTGAGATCACTTTCTTTAGATCATTGAAACTCTGAAACATGGCTGTGGTCCAGTCTATTTACTATTCTCTTTTTGTACTTCCTTGAGGCCCTTAAAGAGTGGCCTTGTGTATGCTGCATAATCAAGAATCCATGCCCGGCAGTAATTGCATAACCCCAAGAATTTCTGCATGTTCTATACTGTAACCGTCGTAGGAGTGGCACGCACTGTTGCTGCCCTGTCAGGGATAATTATTTTCCCGTCTGCAGAGATGAGTTGTCCCAGGTAAAGTACCTCCTGCTGGCAATACTGGAGCTTAGCCTTGTTTACCTTGTACCCCTTACGTGCTAACAGTTGCAATAGTGCAATGGAGTCTCTACAGCAATTCTGTTCTCTGTCACTGTATACCAATCAATCATCTACGTATTGAATTATTGTGCTGGACACCTGGGTGTTGCCTAGGTCATCGTGCATTATTCTGTTGAATATGCTGGGGCTCTCGCAGTATCAGTGGGGCAAATGAGTGAGTTTGTAGCGCTTTCCGTCAAAGGTAAATGCTGTGAGGCACTGTGAGTCTTCGTGCAGGGGTACCGAAAAGAAAGCATTATTCAAATCGACCACTGTAAAATAGGTCGCTTCCTTGGGGATACTGCACAAAATGGAGGCCGGGTTGGGGACAAGTGGAAATTCTTTCTGCACTACTTCATTGAGGGAGTGGAGATCCTGGTCATCCTCCAACTGCCCCCTAAGGCCTTTTTAATGGGGTATATGGCCGTGTTACATGGTGATGTGGAGTGGACTATGATCCCTTGGTGTAGTAAGGCCTGTATTGCTTCCCTGATCCCCTCTTCTGCCTCCCAGGACATTGGATATTGCTTCACCTGGGGTAACACCGCCCCGGGCTTTAATGTGATTCTTACTGAGGTCACTTCTTTCAGAATCCGTACATCATGTGGGTTG
This sequence comes from Ambystoma mexicanum, assembly GCF_040938575.1. Taxonomy (NCBI): domain Eukaryota; kingdom Metazoa; phylum Chordata; class Amphibia; order Caudata; family Ambystomatidae; genus Ambystoma; species Ambystoma mexicanum. The sequence goes on along the minus strand of NC_090934.1, from coordinate 17,751,527 downwards.
GTTGTCCATAAGTGTGTGGGAACCTACTGTAAGTCTGCCTGGCTGAATGGGGGTGGTGTGACAACAGCAATGAGGGGGCTTTGAACTCTGGTACTGTACCAGAATCTCACATGGTAGCAGATTTCGAGTATGATCTCCCCGTCATTGTTGTTATCTTAAAAAAGTTCGGCATCTGTCAATTCCAGGACGGTGCACCACTGGCATCCTGGAGGGTCAGTACCTAGGACTACAAATCTTTTGGCTGACACCAAAAGGCCCTCTAGGTCCAGGGAGAGTATTGTGCCTGCAACTAACTCTGGGTACCCCACAGGCTGAAAAATGAAATCAGTGGGTACTCTCCAGCAAGTTCTGGTAATTTGGGGCACAGTTTGGGCGAGTACATGCAAGGTGTGGCGCAGAGAATGCTGTTGTCGGTGAATGAGTTTGGAATGTTTAGTTTGCCTAGCAGATCCTTCCAAGCAAGTTGACAGGAGAGCTCTCAGAGTATAAGAGGGGGGGCCCTTTACGGCCTTTACACCCACCTTTATGTCTAATTGTTTTGTGTAAGGAACCATTAAAACAGCCCCAGAGAATCCCCGTGTGGTGGGAGTCTTTCCTGATAGCAGGAAGTTTACTTCACTAATGCACGACTTCTCTGCTCCTGAGTCCACAATAAAGATTAATTGTTTGTTCCCTATCTCTGCCCGCACCAACGGTTCCTCTTCTGGATTTAGGGTCATTGACAGGACTGGACACACAACTGCTCTCTGTGAGCTGTCCTAGTCAGGGTATGTGTCTGTCCCAGGGAACGAGAAAGGGTTTCCCCCCTACCACCGTACCTCCTTGGAACGGTGGCACTGTGCCATTAGGTGTGATGCAAGAAGGCATTCCTGTTCTATGCTTGCTGCATGTTAGTGCAGGGTTGATAATGCTGAACTGCTTGCAGCAGATGTTACAGTTGACAGAGGCCGGGAACCTGCGGGGTTAGCTCTGTGTAAGCCTGATGGATCTCATAGGGTATTGAGGTAATTCTGGGAAGTGGCCCATGGGGATTCCCTTGGGGTGGAGGGCCATCATTCTGCTGATTGTAGTTGTGTCTCACACCCTGCCTACTCTGACATTCTCTCAAGAAAAGCCCCCACCTCCTGCATGTCCAGCACTGCCCAGGTCCCTCACCTCTTGGTCCCGGACCACCAAACCTACCTCCCCTGAACCCTCGGTACCCACCTCACCCTTGTTGCTGTCCTCCTTGACACTGTGGCCCCGCCGCCCACTGTCCTTGTCCTCCTTCAGCCCACACGGCTGCCATTCTTGCATTTGCCATATAAGGGGCGTACCTCCCTCCTCCGCCTGTGTGGTGCTGGTTCTGTCACTACCACAGCTACTTTAACTAACTTATTTTCGACCAGTTTTGCTTCCTCAGCCTATCGCCTCTGAATCATTTCTTTCTCGCGCTCCTTTATTCTTCTACAATGGTGAACTAAAAGGCTTTGAATTTTGGGCCACACGTTCGCTTTGATTCCTGCTATTATGTCGAGTGCTTTCTGCACTTCTTTGGGTAGGCCCTGTTTCACTATAAAATAGAAAAGGGCGGTGGATTGGTCCCAAGCGTTGCCTGTATCTGCTCTCCACATCTCTTGGACCTTGAGAATAAACTGAGCAGCGTCTTCATCACCCCCACAGTACACTGCATGATAGATTGTAAATCTGGAGTGTCTGGGAATGCCCGCCACAACGCATCCCATACTCTGGCCTAACCTTGTTGAATGAGGCTCCATCATGGGCATCATTGCTCAGTGTTACTCCTGGGTACCCCACTTTTACCCATACATTTTCAGCTGGGTCCCCAACTGCGGCCACTAACACACTTTTAATGTCCACTATTGCTAGGGGTACCCCCGCTGTGTTCTTCTCAAAAGAATATATCTATGTCCCTGCCACTGCTGTTAGTGGTAGGAGGGCCTTAAGGAGGTTATTCTTGTCCATCTGCCCCCAGGGTACATAGTGAGGCCTCCCTGCTCCCTTGTGTATCAGTGACATTTGCGTTTTCATCTTGCTTTTCCCGCCTTTAGTCACACTTCTCTTTTTTCTTGCAAATGCTATCCTGCCAAATCTCTCCATCAATCTTCCATCCCACAAACTTTCTAACCTCTGCGTGTGCTGGGGTGCTTGCTCTGCGTCCCCTTCATCATCGTCCTCGGCCTCATCAAATACCCTTCAGTCTTCCTCATTTCCTCTCCATGACCCTACATTCTCATAGCCTAAGCTGTCTGTCTCTCTGTCACGCTCTACATGAACGGTTCTTATGGGTGCATTGTCTATTCTAAATAAGAAGTCTCCTGACTTCCACTCATCCCCAACTGGTTGCACAGGTGCCCCCATAGGTGGCACAGGTGTATCTTCCTTTGTTACATCACATGCTCCCCTTAGTCTGGCTAACTCTGTCTATGTCGATGCCAGTGCTATTTCTAGGTCTCTTGTGCTCACCCCGGTGTGGGCAGTAGCCTCCGGAGGTGAGACATACGGGGGAGGTGGTGCTGCGGCTGGTCCTGATACCAGTGTGCCTCCTGATACATATGTTGTATTAGTATAACCTTTCACTGGGCGAGTTACTAGTGGATATATTCCTTTTTTCTCTTCCAATTTCGTCCCATTTTCTCCTGATCCTGCATCTTTGCTACTGTTGTTTGTCGTCCCTTCCCCCTTTGGATGCTCTGTATCTTCAAATATTTTCCCGAGGTTCGATAATTCCCTCCTATTCTGCAACAGCCTCCCCTTATATTTTGCTGTTAGGAAGGTAGACGTATGTTCCAACACACTTCTGTCAAAAGAGCCCTGAGCTGGCCAGGAGTGGGGCATTCCCCCTCCTTTAGTCTCAGTCACCCACTGATTGCGATACTTCTTGATCTTTTCACAATACAACGGCAGGGCCTTGCAAATATGTTCTAGGGGAGTTACTACCCCCATAGTGGCGTCACCAGTGTGTCTGGTAGTGTGGCTACGTCTGTGCTGCTGCACTTCAGTTGTTATGCAATAACTTGTTCAAGGAATATACAGTTCAATTTCGTGAACAATGCAATTTAATGTCGTAAAAAATAAACAATACAAAATTGTCTGTTCAATTCCCCCACCCCTCTGCTCCCATTCAAAGCTCTGTAACTACACCAACACCTCACGCTCTACTCACACGGCCACACACAATACATACACGCCCCTCCTGGGCCTCCTTCTTACACCATGAAATACACTAACAAAACAAACTAAAATAACAGCTAAAACAACAATCACTACTATTCCCGAGCTCTCTAATTTTACATAGCTCCTCTATTTATCCTTGTTTTTTCCCCACACTGTTTAAACAGTGCATGTGGCACCAACTTCCCTCTCTTCTGTTTACCTTTTCCTCAATATCCTTAAAAGAATAATAAAAAAACAAAAAATCAACACACTCCACAAATATGCCACACTATCAATTTCAATCACTGCATGTTAACACCGCTCCATACATCTGACCCCACTTTGTTATCCCTTGCATGCTATACTCACGTGTGTGTGTTCATCCAAACTCCTCCGTTCACTGGGTTCGAACACTGGCCTACACCTCTCCTTGGGGCCACACCTGCTCCAAAGAGCAGGCAGGGATCTGCAGAGACGGCTCCTGCAGGGCCACTCAGGGGTATGTGTTTTTGGAGTTGGTCGCTGTAGGTGTGTGCGGCCCTTCTGGAGAGGGCGCCTGGATACCTCTGCATGTACGGGGGTGCTGGGATCACGTCGGCAGGGTCACCAAATGAAGGCAAGTCCCTGTTTACGGTCACGCCAGAAAGAATACAACCCGCTAGGGAAAAAGGCCAAGAGATTGCTTGCAAGGATAACAAGGTTTAATTGTACAGAATACAAAAGGTATCAGCAAAGACCTGTGCTGCTCAAGAATGTTCTGCCAAAAATCAGTACAAGCAGAAGCTTAAAAGGCATTATATTGTCATGACTATACAGTAAAAACAAGTGTCACTGGTTGGTCAACCCCTATCCATGGGCCTGCTCCATAGGGGGTGCCAGGCTACTATTGGTTCATTGTTCCACCATATGTCAGTTCCCACGTGGGTCAGCTGGGCTCATCTCTCCTAGGAGTGAAGGTTAGGTTCCTCATAAATTGCAGTATCAAGACTGCTATGATACAGTAAGCCTACTACTATATCACTGTGGCATGCACCTGGGAGGCTCGGGGACGGGTGCCAGGGGGAAGGGAGGAAGGAAGAAATACAGTTACGCTGACCCACACATTCTGTGCTTTGCTGATATCGCACCCCTTGCACCCAAGTCCTGCACCCTAATTTTGAACTATAATGTGTACCCTTCCCTCCCTGTACCTTGCACTACAAAGCATGTATTTATGTGGAGAGGTGAAACGGCCCCTTTTATGGCCTTTGGTTTTATGGCGGGGGGCAGGGGTCACTCACCATCATGGAATGCTGGGGTCCTTGGACTAGGTCGGTGGTGTGGGCCGTGGCTCTGGGTAGGCTGGGTGGGAGATGATGAATGGGCACTGCGATGAGCCTGGTGTTGTCTCACAGCCTTGCGGGGTGCATTACTCCCAGTGATATTATGTGATTGCAACAGTGAAGGGACAAGGGGAAGCTTCCGTGAGAACTGGCCGTGCGGGTTCATCCCGTCTTAGTGTTTCAGGGCCTGTTTCATCGTGCTGCCAAGCAGGGCTAAGGGTCTACCATGGCTAAAAAATGGCATTTCTTTCGATGTGCGCACAAACTATGCATCTATTATTCTCGCTTACATTATATTGATGCCGAGTTTCGTGCCACAGTTCCTTCGGCCCTAGCACATTACACAGCGCTTATTGGATCCGCCTCACTTCAAAGCGCCTAGGGAGGTGGGGTACACTCACTTCCATCCCAACATTCCCCATTGGCAATATCACCTCTGGGTTATCTCAGGGGTGCAGCTTGTCACCTCCACTCTTCCATTTCTACATGATCCCAACTTGGAAAGGATCAGCAACTGAGGTCCCACTGCTATAAGCGAGCAGACAACGCTCAAACAGTCCGCAAACGTACTGAAGCCTCAACCCACAGCCAACTGGACGCCACAACCTGCCTTCCATGGAGCATTGATGACGATCAAGCAACTGAAACCCACACGCATGATCCGTGGCTCCAAAACAGCCCCCCTGCAAACATTCTCTGGACAGACCATGAAAAAGAACCCCCCTGCAAACATTCCCAGGCCATTCCCCGGCCAGACCATTAAAAAGAACCCCCCTGCAAACAATCCCTGGACAGACCATTAAAAAGATCCCCCCTGCAAACATTCCCAGGCGATTCCCTGGCCAGACCATTAAAAAGAACCCCACTGCAAACATTCCCTGGCCAGACCATTAAAAAGAACCCCCCCTGCAAACATTCCCAGGCCATTCCCTGGCCAGACCATTAAAAAGAACCCCCCTGCAAACATTCCCAGGCCATTCCCTGGCCAGACCATTAAAAAGAACCCCCCCTGCAAACATTCCCAGGCCATTCCCTGGCCAGACCATGAAAAAGAACCCTCCGCAAACATTCCCTGGCCAGACCATGAAAAAGAACCCCCCCCTGCAAACATTCCATGGCCAGACCATTAAAAAGATCCCCCTGCAAACATTCCCTGGCCAGAACATTAAAAAGAACCCCCCTGCAAACATTCCTAGGCCATTCCCTGGCCAGACAATTAAAAAGAACCCCCCTGCAAACATTCCCTGGCTAGACCATTAAAAAGAACCCCCTGCAAACATTCCCAGGCCATTCCCTGGCCAGACCATGAAAAAGAACCCCCCTGCAAACATTCCCTGGCCAGACCATTAAAAAGAACCCCCCTGCAAACATTCCATGGCCAGACCATTAAAAAGATCCCCCCTGCAAACATTCCCTGGCCAGAACATTAAAAAGAACCCCACCTGCAAACATTCCTAGGCCATTCCCTGGACAGACCATTAAAAAGAACCCCCCTGCAAACATTCCCTGGACAGACCATTAAAAAGAACCCCCCCTGCAAACATTCCCTGGCAGACCATGAAAAAAAAACCTGCAAACATTCCTGGGCCATTCCCTGGCCAGACCATTAGTAAGAACCCCCTGCAAACATTCCCTGGCCATTCCCTGGCCAGACCATGAAAAAGACCCCCCCTGCAAACATTCCCTGACCAGACCATTAAAAAGAACCCCCCCTGCAAACATTCCCAGGCCATTCCCTGGCCAGACCATTAAAAAGAATCCCCCTGCAAACATTCCCTGACCAGACCATTAAAAAGAATCCCCCCTGCAAACATTCCCAGGCCATTCCCTGGCCAGACCATGAAAAATAACACCCCCCGGCAAACATTCTGTGGCCAGACCATTAAACAAGAACCCCTTCTGCAAACATTCCCAGGCCATTCCCTGGCCAAACCATTAAAAAGAACCCCCTGCAAATATTCCCAGGCCATTCCCTGGCCAGACCATTAAAAAGAACCTACCCCTCGCAAACATTCCCAGGCCATTCCCTGGCCAGACCATTAAAAAGAACCCCCCTGCAAACATTCCCTGGCTAGACCATTATAAAGATCCCCCTGCAAACATTCCCTGGCCAGACCATTAAAAAGAACCCCCCTGCAAACATTCCCAGGCCAGAACATTAAAAAGATCCCCCCTGCAAACATTCCCTGGCCAGACCATTAAAAAGACGCCCCCCTGCAAACATTCCCAGGCCATTCCCTGGCCAGCCAATTAAAAAGAACACCCCTGCAAACATTCCCTGGCCAGACCATTAAAAAGAACCCCCTGCAAACATTCCCAGGCCAGAACATTAAAAAGAACACCCCTGCAAACATTCCCTGGTCAGATCATTAAACAGAACCCCCTGCAAACATTCCCAGGCCATTCCCTGGCCAGACCATTAAAAAGAACCCCCCCACCTGAAAACATTCCCTGGCCAGACCATATAAAAGAACCCCCCCTGCAAACATTCCCAGGCCATTCCCTGGCCAGACCATTAAAAAGACCCCCCCTGCAAACATTCCATGGCCAGACCATTAAAAAGATCCCCCCTGCAAACATTCCCTGGCTAGACCATTAAAAAGACCCCCCCTGCAAAAATTCCCAGGCCATTCCCTGGCCAGACAATTAAAAAGAACCCCCCTGCAAACATTCCCTGGCCAGACCATTAAAAAGAACCCCCCTGCAAACATTCCATGGCCAAACCATTAAAAAGATCCCCCTGCAAACATTCCCTGGCCAGAACATTAAAAAGAACCCCCGCTGCAAACATTCCTAGGCCATTCCCTGGACAGACCATTAAAAAGAACCCCCCTGCAAACATTTCCTGGACAGACCATTAAAATGAACCCCCCCTGCAAACATTCCCTGGCCAGACCATGAAAAAAAAACCTGCAAACATTCCTGGGCCATTCCCTGGCCAGACCATTAGTAAGAACCCCCTGCAAACATTCAAAGGCCATCCCCTGGCCAGACCATTAAAAAGACCCCCCCTGCAAACATTCCCTGACCAGACCATTAAAAAGAACCCCCCCCTGCAAACATTCCCAGGCCATTCCCTGGCCAGACCATTAAAAAGAATCCCCCTGCAAACATTCCCTGACCAGACCATTAAAAAGAATCCCCCCTGCAAACATTCCCTGACCAGATCATAAAAAAGAATCCCCCCTGCAAACATTCCCAGGCCATTCCCTGGCCAGACCATGAAAAAGAACACCCCCCCGGCAAACATTCTGTGGCCAGACCATTAAAAAGAACCCCCTCTGCAAACATTCCCAGGCCATTCCCTGGCCAGACCATTAAAAAGAACCCCCTGCAAATATTCCCAGGCCATTCCCTGGCCAGACCATTAAAAAGAACCTCCCCCTCGCAAACATTCCCAGGCCATTCCCTGGCCAGACCATTAAAAAGAACCCCCCTGCAAACATTCCCTGGCTAGACCATTAAAAAGATCCCCCCTGCAAACATTCCCTGGCTAGACCATTAAAAAGAACCCCCCTGCAAACATTCCCAGGCCAGACCATTAAAAAGAACCCCCTGCAAACATTCCCTGGCCAGACCATGAAAAAGAACCCCCTGCAAACATTCCCAGGCCATTCCCTGGCCAGACCATTAAAAAGAACCCCCTGCAAACATTCCCTGGCCAGAACATTAAAAAGAACCCCCCCTGCAAACATTCCCTGGTCAGATCATTAAACAGAACCCCCTGCAAACATTCCCAGGCCATTCCCTGGCCAGACCATTAAAAAGAACCCCCCCTGCAAACAATCCCAGGCCATTCCCTGGCCAGACCATTAAAAAGACCCCCCCTGCAAACATTCCATGGCCAGACCATTAAAAAGATCCCCCCTGCAAACATTCCCTGGCTGGACCATTAAAAAGAACCCCCCTGCAAACATTCCCAGGCCATTCCCTGGCCAGACCATTAAAAAGACCCCCCTGCAAACATTCCATGGCCAGACCATTAAAAAGATCCCCCCTGCAAACATTCCCTGGCCAGACCATTAAAAAGACCCCCCCTGCAAACATTCCCTGACCAGACCATTAAAAAGAACCCCCCCTGCAAACATTCCCAGGCCATTCCCTGGCCAGACCATTAAAAAGAATCCCCCTGCAAACATTCCCCGACCAGACCATTAAAAAGAATCCCCCCTGCAAACATTCCCTGACCAGACCATTAAAAAGAATCCCCCCTGCAAACATTCCCAGGCCATTCCCTGGCCAGACCATGAAAAAGAACACCCCCCCCCCCGGGAAACATTCTGTGGCCAGACCATTAAAAAGAACCCCCTCTGCAAACATTCCCAGGCCATTCCCTGGCCAGACAATTAAAAAGAACCCCCCTGCAAATATTCCCAGGCCATTCCCTGGCCAGACAATTAAAAAAACCTCCCCCTCGCAAACATTCCCAGGCCATTCCCTGGCCAGACCATTAAAAAGAACCTCCCCCTCGCAAACATTCCCTGGCTAGACCACTAAAATGAACCCCCCTGCAAACATTCCCAGGCCAGACCATTAAACAGATCCCCCCTGCAAACATTCCCTGGCCAGACCATTAAAAAGACCCCCCCTGCAAACATTCCCAGGCCATTCCCTGGCCAGACCATTAAAAAGAACACCCCTGCAAACATTCCCTGGCCAGACCATTAAAAAGAACCCCCTGCATACATTCCCAGGCCATTCCCTGGCCAGACCATTAAAAAGAACCCCCTGCAAACATTCCCTGGCCAGACCATGAAAAAGAACCCCCCTGCAAACATTCCCAGGCCATTCCCTGGCCAGACCATTAAAAAGAACCCCCTGCAAACATTCCCTGGCGAGAACATTAAAAAGAACCCCCTGCAAACATTCCCTGGTCAGATCATTAAACAGAACCCCCTGCAAACATTCCCAGGCCATTCCCTGGCCAGACCATTAAAAAGAATCCCCCCCTGAAAATATTCCCTGGCCATTCCCTGGCCGGACCATGAAAAAGAACCCCCCCTGCAAACAATCCCAGGCCATTCCCTGGCCAGACCATTAAAAAGACCCACCCCTGCAAACATTCCATGGCCAGACCATTAAAAAGATTCCCCCTGCAAACATTCCCTGGCTAGACCATTAAAAAGAACCCCCCTGCAAACATTCACAGGCCATTCCCTGGCCAGACAGTTAAAAAGAACCCCCCTGCAAACATTCCCTGGTGAGATCATTAAACAGAACCCCCTGCAAACATTCCCAGGCCATTCCCTGGCCAGACCATTAAAAGGAACACCCCCTGCAAACATTCCCTGGCCAGACCATTAAAAAGAACCCCCCTGCAAACATTCCTGGCCAGACCTTAAAGAGAACCCCCCCTGCATACATTCCCAGGCCATTCCATGGCCAGACCATTAAAAAGAACCCCCCTGCAAACATTCCCTGGCTAGACCATTAAAAGGACCCCCCCTGCAAACATTCCCAAGCCATTCCCTGGCCAGACCATTAAAAAGAACCCCCCTGCAAACATTCCCTGCCCAGACCATGAAAAGGAACCCCCCTGCAAACATTCCCAGGCCATTCCCTGGCCAGACCATTAAAAAGAACCCCCCCCTGAAAACATTCCCTGGCCAGACCATTAAAAAGAACCCCCCTGCAAACATTCCTTGCCAGACCTTAAAGAGAACCCCCCCTGCATACATTCCCAGGCCATTCCCTGGCCAGACCATTAAAAAGAACCCCCTGCAAACATTCCCTGGCCAGACCATGAAAAAGAACCCACACGCAAACATTCCCAGGCCATTCTGTGGCCAGACCATTAAAAAGAACCCCCCTGCAAACATTCCCTGGCCAGACCATGAAAAAGAACCCCCCTGCAAACATTCCCAGGCCATTCCCTGGCCAGACCATTAACAAGAACCCCCCTGCAAATATTCCCTGGCCAGACAATTAAAAAGAACACCCCCCTGCATACATTCCCAAGCCATTTCCTGGCCAGACCATCAAAAAGAACCCCCTGCAAACATTCCCTGGCCAGACCATGAAAAAGAACCCCCCTGCAAACATTCCCAGGCCATTCCCTGGCCAGACCATTAAAAAGAACCCCCTGCCAACATTCCCTGGCCAGACCATGAAAAAGAATCCCCCTGCAAACATTCCAAGGCCATTCCCTGTCCAGACCATTAAAAAGAACCCCCCTGCAAAGTTTCCCTGGCCAGACCATTAAAAAGATCCCCCCTGCAAACATTCCCTGGCCAGACCATTAAAAAGAACCCCCTGCAAACATTCCCTGGCCAAACCTTAAAGAGAACCCCCCCTGCATACATTCCCAGGCCATTCCCTGGCCAGACCATTAAAAAGAACCCCCTGCAAACATTCCCTGGCCAGACCATGAAAAAGAACCCCCCGCAAACATTCCCAGGCTATTCCCTGGCCAGTCCATTAAAAAGAACCCCCTGAAAACATTCCCTGGCCATTCTGTGGCCAGACCATTAATAAGAACCCCCCTGCAAACATTCCCTGGCCAGACCATGAAAAAGAACCCCTCTGCAAACATTCCCTGGCCAGACCATGAAAAAGAACCCCCCTGCAAAAATTCCCAGGCCATTCCCTGGGCAGACCACTAAAAAGAACCCCCTGTAAACATTCCCTGGCCAGACCATGAAAAAGAACCCCCCTGCAATCATTCCCAGGCCATTCCATGGCCAGACCATTAAAAAGAACCCCCTGCCAACATTCCCTGGCCAGAGCATTAAAAAGAACCCCCCCTGCAAACATTTCCAGGCCATTCCCTGGCCAGACCATTTAAAAGAACCCCTCAGCAAACATTCCCTGGCCAGACCATTAAAAAGAATCCCCCCTGCAAATATTCCCAGGCCAGACCATGAAAAAGAACACCCCACCCCCGGGCAAACATTCCGTGGCCAGACCATTAAAAAGAACCTCAACCTGCAAACATTCCCAGGCCATTCCCTGGCCAGACCATTAAAAAGAACCTCCCTGCAAACATTCCCTGGCCAGACCATTAAAAAGACCCCCCCTGCAAACATTCCCAGGCCATTCCCTGGCCAGACCATTAAAAAGAACCCCCTGCAAACATTCCCTGGCCAGACCATTAAAAAGAACCCCCCCTCTGCATACATTCCCAGGCCATTACCTGGCCAGACCATGAAAAAGAACCCCCTGCAAACATTCCCTGGCAAGACCATGAAAAAGAACCCCCCTGCAAACATTCCCAGGACATTGCCTGCCCAGATCATTAAAAAGAACCCCCTGCAAACATTCCCAGGCCATTCCCTGGCCAGACCATTAATAAGAACCCCCATGCAAACATTCCCAGGCCGTTCCCTGGCCAGACCATTAAAAAGAACCCCCCTGCAAACATTCCCTGGCCAGACCATTAAGAAGAACCCCCCCTGCAAACATTCTCTGGCTAGACCATTAAAAGGAACCCCCCCCTGCAAACATTCCCAGGCCATTCCCTGGGCAGACCATTAAAAAGAACCCCCCTGCAAACATTCCCTGCCCAGACCATGAAAAGGAACCCCCCTGCAAACATTCCCAGGCCATTCCCTGGCCAGACCATTAAAAAGAACCCCCCCTGCAAACATTCCCTGGCCAGACCATTAAAAAGAACCCCCCTGCAAACATTCCTTGCCAGACCTTAAAGAGAACCCCCCTGCATACATTCCCAGGCCATTCCCTGGCCAGAATATTAAAAAGAACCCCCTGCAAACATTCCCTGGCCAGACCATGAAAAAGAACCCCCACGCAAACATTCCCAGGCCATTCCGTGGCCAGACCATTAAAAAGAACCCCCCTGCAAACATTCCCTGGCCAGACCATGAAAAATAACCCCCCTGCAAATATTCCCAGGCCATTCCCTGGCCAGACCATTAACAAGAACCCCCCTGCAAATATTCCCTGGCCAGACAATTAAAAAGAACACCCCCCCGCATACATTCCCAGGCCATTTCCTGGCCAGACCATTAAAAAGAACCCCCTGCAAATATTCCCTGGCCAGACCATGAAAAAGAACCCCCCCTGCAAACATTCTCTGGCTAGACCATTAAAAGGAACCCCCCCCTGCAAACATTCCCAGGCCATTCCCTGGGCAGACCATTAAAAAGAACCCCCCTGCAAACATTCCCTGCCCAGACCATGAAAAGGAACCCCCCTGCAAACATTCCCAGGCCATTCCCTGGCCAGACCATTAAAAAGAACCCCCCCTGCAAACATTCCCTGGCCAGACCATTAAAAAGAACCCCCCTGCAAACATTCCTTGCCAGACCTTAAAGAGAACCCCCCTGCATACATTCCCAGGCCATTCCCTGGCTAGAATATTAAAAAGAACCCCCTGCAAACATTCCCTGGCCAGACCATGAAAAAGAACCCCCACGCAAACATTCCCAGGCCATTCCGTGGCCAGACCATTAAAAAGAACCCCCCTGCAAACATTCCCTGGCCAGACCATGAAAAATAACCCCCCTGCAAATATTCCCAGGCCATTCCCTGGCCAGACCATTAACAAGAACCCCCCTGCAAATATTCCCTGGCCAGACAATTAAAAAGAACACCCCCCCCGCATACATTCCCAGGCCATTTCCTGGCCAGACCATTAAAAAGAACCCCCCTGCAAACATTCCCTGGCCAGACCATTAAGAAGAACCCCCCCTGCAAACATTCTCTGGCTAGACCATTAAAAGGAACCACCCCCCTGCAAACATTCCCAGGCCATTCCCTGGGCAGACCATTAAAAAGAACCCCCCTGCAAACATTCCCTGCCCAGACCATGAAAAGGAACCCCCCTGCAAACATTCCCAGGCCATTCCCTGGCCAGACCATTAAAAAGAACCCCCCCTGCAAACATTCCCTGGCCAGACCATTAAAAAGAACCCCCCTGCAAACATTCCTTGCCAGACCTTAAAGAGAACCCCCCTGCATACATTCCCAGGCCATTCCCTGGCCAGAATATTAAAAAGAACCCCCTGCAAACATTCCCTGGCCAGACCATGAAAAAGAACCCCCACGCAAACATTCCCAGGCCATTCCGTGGCCAGACCATTAAAAAGAACCCCCCTGCAAACATTCCCTGGCCAGACCATGAAAAATAACCCCCCTGCAAATATTCCCAGGCCATTCCCTGGCCAGACCATTAACAAGAACCCCCCTGCAAATATTCCCTGGCCAGACAATTAAAAAGAACACCCCCCCCCGCATACATTCCCAGGCCATTTCCTGGCCAGACCATTAAAAAGAACCCCCTGCAAATATTCCCTGGCCAGACCATGAAAAAGAACCCCCCTGCAAACATTCCCAGGCCATTCCCTGGCCAGATCATTAAAAAGAAACCCCTGCCAACATTCCCTGGCCAGACCATGAAAAAGAACCCCCCTGCAAACATTCCGAGGCCATTCCCTGTCCAGACCATTAAAAAGAACCCCCCTGCAAAGATTCCCTGGCCTGACCATTAAAAAGATCCCCCCTGCAAACATTCCCTGGCCAGACCATTAAAAAGAACCCCCCCTGCAAACATTCCCTGGCCAGACCATTAAAAAGAACCCCTTCCAAACATTCCCTGGCCAAACCTTAAAGAGAACCCCCCCTGCATACATTCCCAGGCCATTCCCTTGCCAGACCATTAAAAAGAACCCCCTGCAAACATTCCCTGGCCAGACCATGAAAAAGAACCCCCTGCAAACATTCCCTGGCCAGACCATGAAAAAGAACCCCCCTGCAAAAATTCCCAGGCCATTCCCTGGGCAGACCACTAAAGAGAACCCCCTGCAAACATTCCCTGGCCAGACCATTAAAAAGAACCCCCCAGCAAACATTCCCTGGCCAGACCATTAAAAAGAATCCCCCCCCTGCAAATATTCCCAGGCCAGACCATGAAAAAGAACACCCCACCCCCGGGCAAACATTCCCTGGCCAGACCATTAAAAAGAACCTCCCCCTGCAAACATTCCCAGGCCATTCCCTGGCCAGACCATTAAAAAGAACCTCCCTGCAAACATTCCCTGGCCAGACCATTAAAAAGAACCCCCCCTGCATACATTCCCAGGCCATTCCCTGGCCAGACCATTAAAAAGAACCCCCTGCAAACATTCCCTGGCTAGACCATTAAAAAGATCCCCCCTGCAAACATTCCCTGGCCAGAACCATTAAAAAGATCCCCCCTGCAAACATTCCCTGGCCAGACCATTAAAACGACCCCCCCTGCAAACATTCCCAGGCCATTCCCTGGCCAGACCATTAAAATGAACCCCTCTGCAAACATTCCCTTGCCAGACCATTAAAAAGAACCCCCCCTGCATACATTCCCAGGCCATTCCCTGGCCAGACCATGAAAAATAACCCCCTGCATACATTCCCTGCCCAGAGCATTAAAAAGAACCCCCCCTGCAAACATTTCCAGGCCATTCCCTGGCCAGACCATTAAAAAGAACCCCCCAGCAAAACATTCCCTGGCCAGACCATTAAAAAGAATCCCCCCTGCAAATATTCCCAGGCCAGACCATGAAAAAGAACACCCCACCCCCGGGCAAACATTCCGTGGCCAGACCATTAAAGAGAACCTCCCCCTGCAAACATTCCCAGGCCATTCCCTGGCCAGACCATTAAAAAGAACCTCCCTGCAAACATTCCCTGGCCAGACCATTAAAAAGAACCCCCCCTGCATACATTCCCAGGCCATTCCCTGGCCAGACCATTAAAAAGAACCCCCTGCAAACATTCCCTGGCTAGACCATTAAAAAGATCCCCCCTGCAAACATTCCCTGGCCAGAACCATTAAAATGATCCCCCCTGCAAACATTCCCTGGCCAGACCATTAAAAAGACCCCCCCCTGCAAACATTCCCAGGCCATTCCCTGGCCACACCATTAAAAAGAACCCCCCTGCAAACATTCCCTGGCCAGACCATTAAAAAGAACCCCCCTTGCATACATTCCCAGGCCATTCCCTGGCCAGACCATGAAAAAGAACCCCCTGCAAACATTCCCTGGCCAGACCATGAAAAAGAACCCCCCTGCAAACATTCCCAGGACATTGCCTGGCCAGATCATTAAAAAGAACCCCCTGCAAACATTCCCTGGCCAGACCATGAAAAAGAACCCCCCTGCAAACATTCCCAGGACATTGCCTGGCCAGATCATTAAAAAGAACCCCCTGCAAACATTCCCAGGCCATTCCCTGGCCAGACCATTAATAAGAACCCCCCTGCAAACATTCCCAGGCCAGACCATGAAAAGGAATCCCCCTGCAAACATTCCCAGGACAAGAACCACTCCCCCCCGGGCAAACATTCCCTGGCCAGACCATTAAAAAGAATCCCCCCTGCAAATATTCCCAGGCCAGACCATGAAAAAGAACACCCCACCCCCGGGCAAACATTCCGTGGCCAGACCATTAAAAAGAACCTCCCTGCAAACATTCCCTGGCCAGACCATTAAAAAGAACCCCCCCCCCCCTGCATACATTCCCAGGCCATTCCCTGGCCAGACCATTAAAAAGAACCCCCTGCAAACATTCCCTGGCTAGACCATTAAAAAGATCCCCCCTGCAAACATTCCCTGGCCAGAACCATTAAAATGATCCCCCCTGCAAACATTCCCTGGCCAGACCATTAAAAAGACCCCCCCCTGCAAACATTCCCAGGCCATTCCCTGGCCAGACCATTAAAAAGAACCCCCCTGCAAACATTCCCTGGCCAGACCATTAAAAAGAACCCCCCTTGCATACATTCCCAGGCCATTCCCTGGCCAGACCATGAAAAAGAACCCCCTGCAAACATTCCCTGGCCAGACCATGAAAAAGAACCCCCCTGCAAACATTCCCAGGACATTGCCTGGCCAGATCATTAAAAAGAACCCCCTGCAAACATTCCCAGGCCATTCCCTGGCCAGACCATTAATAAGAACCCCCCTGCAAACATTCCCAGGCCAGACCATGAAAAGGAATCCCCCTGCAAACATTCCCAGGACAAGAACCACTCCCCCCCCGGGCAAACATTCCCTGGCCAGACCATTAAAAAGAATCCCCCCTGCAAATATTCCCAGGCCAGACCATGAAAAAGAACACCCCACCCCCGGGCAAACATTCCGTGGCCAGACCATTAAAAAGAACCTCCCTGAAAACATTACCTGGCCAGACCATTAAAAAGAACCCCCCTGCATACATTCCCAGGCCATTCCCTGGCCAGACCATTAAAAAGAACCCCCTGCAAACATTCCCTGGCTAGACCATTAAAAAGATCCCCCCTGCAAACATTCCCTGGCCAGAACCAATCAAAAGATCCCCCCTGCAAACATTCCCTGGCCAGACCATTAAAAAGACCCCCCCTGCAAACATTCCCAGGCCATTCCCTGGCCAGACCATTAAAAAGAACCCCCCTGCAAACATTCCCTGGCCAGACCATTAAAAAGAACCCCCCCCTGCATACATTCCCAGGCCATTCCCTGGCCAGACCATTAAAAAGAACCCCCTGCCAACATTCCCTGGCCAGAGCATTAAAAAGAACCCCCCCCTGCAAACATTTCCAGGCCATTCCCTGGCCAGACCATTAAAAAGAACCCCCTGCCAACATTCCCTGGCCAGACCATTAAAAGGAATCCCCCCTGCAAATATTCCCAAGCCATTCCCTGGCCAGACCATTAAAAAGAACCCCCCTGCAAACATTCCCAGGCCATTCCCTGGCCAGACCATTAAAAAGAACCCCCCTGCAAACATTCCCTGGCCAGACCATTAAAAAGAACCCCCCCCCTGCAAACATTCCCAGGCCATTCCCTGGCCAGACCATTAAAAAGAACCTCCCTGCAAACATTCCCTGGCCAGACCATTAAAAAGAACCCCCCCCTGCGTACATTCCCAGGCCATTCCCTGGCTAGACCATTAAAAAGATCCCCCCTGCCAACATTCCCCGGCCAGAACCATTAAAAAGACCCCCCCTGCAAAAATTCCCAGGCCATTCCCTGGCCAGACCATTAAAAAGAACCCCCCTGCAAACATTCCCTGGCCAGACCATTAAAAAGAACCCCCCCTCTGCATACATTCCCAGGCCATTCCCTGGCCAGACCATGAAAAAGAACCCCCTGCAAACATTCCCTGGCCAGACCATGAAAAAGAACCCCCCTGCAAACATTCCCAGGACATTGCCTGGCCATATCATTAAAAAGAACCCCCTGCAAACATTCCCAGGCCATTCCCTGGCCAGACCATTAATAAGAACCCCCTGCAAACATTCCCAGGCCGTTCCCTGGCCAGACCATTAAAAAGAACCCCCCTGCAAACATTCCCTGGCCAGACCATTAAGAAGAACCCCCCCTGCAAACATTCCCTGGCTAGACCATTAAAAGGAACCCCCCCTGCAAACATTCCCAGGCCATTCCCTGGCCAGACCATTAAAAAGAATCCCCCTGCAAACATTCCCTGCCCAGACCATGAAAAGGAACCCCCCTGCAAACATTCCCAGGCCATTCCCTGGCCAGACCATTAAAAAGAACCCCCCCTGCAAACATTCCCTGGCCAGACCATTAAAAAGAACCCCCCTGCAAACATTCCTTGCCAGACCTTAAAGAGAACCCCCCCTGCATACATTCCCAGGCCATTCCCTGGCCAGACCATTAAAAAGAACCCCCTGCAAACATTCCCTGGCCAGACCATGAAAAAGAACCCCCACGCAAACATTCCCAGGCCATTCCGTGGCCAGACCATTAAAAAGAACCCCCCTGCAAACATTCCCTGGCCTGACCATGAAAAAGAACCCCCCTGCAAATATTCCCAGGCCATTCCCTGGCCAGACCATTAACAAGAACCCCCTGCAAATATTCCCTGGCCAGACAATTAAAAAGAACACCCCACCCCCGGGCAAACATTCCGTGGCCAGACCATTAAAAGGAATCCCCCCTGCAAATATTCCCAGGCCAGACCATGAAAAAGAACACCCCACCCCCGGGCAAACATTCCGTGGCCAGACCATTAAAAATAACCTCCACCTGCAAACATTCCCAGGCCATTCCCTGGCCAGACCATTAAAAAGAACCTCCCTGCAAACATTCCCTGGCCAGACCATTAAAAAGAACCCCCCCTGCGTACATTCCCAGGCCATTCCCTGGCCAGACCATTAAAAAGAACCCCCTGCAAACATTCCCTGGCTAGACCATTAAAAAGATCCCCCCTGCAAACATTCCCTGGCCAGAACCATTAAAAAGATCCCCCCTGCAAACATTCCCTGGCCAGACCATTAAAAAGACCCCCCCTGCAAACATTCCCAGGCCATTCCCTGGCCAGACCATTAAAAAGAACCCCCCTGCAAACATTCCCTGGCCAGACCATTAAAAAGAACCCCCCCTATGCATACATTCCCAGGCCATTCCCTGGCCAGACCATGAAAAAGAACCCCCTGCAAACATTCCCTGGCCAGACCATGAAAAAGAACGCCCCTGCAAACATTCCCAGGACATTGCCTGGCCAGATCATTAAAAAGAACCCCCTGCAAACATTCCCAGGCCATTCCCTGGCCAGACCATTAATAAGAACCCCCTGCAAACATTCCCAGGCCGTTCCCTGGCCAGACCATTAAAAAGAACCCCCCTGCAAACATTCCCTGGCCAGACCATTAAGAAGAACCCCCCCTGCAAACATTCCCTGGCCAGACCATTAAAAAGAACCCCTTTCAAACATTCCCTGGCCAAACCTTAAAGAGAACCCCCCTGCATACATTCCCAGGCCATTCCCTGGCCAGACCATTAAAAAGAACCCCCTGCAAACATTCCCTGGCCAGACCATGAAAAAGAACCCCCCGCAAACATTCCCAGGCTATTCCCTGGCCAGACCATTAAAAAGAACCCCCTGAAAACATTCCCTGGCCATTCCATGGCCAGACCATTAATAAGAACCCCCCTGCAAACATTCCCTGGCCAGACCATGAAAAAGAACCCCCTGCAAACATTCCCTGGCCAGACCATGAAAAAGAATCCCCCTGCAAAACTTCCCAGGCCATTCCCTGGGCAGACCACTAAAAAGAAACCCCCTGCAGACATTCCCTGGCCAGACCATGAAAAAGAACCCCCCCTGCAAACATTTCCAGGTCATTCCCTGGCCAGACCATTAAAAAGAACCCCCCAGCAAACATTCCCTGGCCAGACCATTAAAAAGAATCCCCCCCTGCAAATATTCCCAGGCCAGACCATGAAAAAGAACACCCCACCCCCGGGCAAACATTCCGTGGCCAGACCATTAAAAAGAACCTCCCCCTGCAAACATTCCCAGGCCATTCCCTGGCCAGACCATTAAAAAGAACCTGCCTGCAAACATTCCCTGGCCAGACCATTAAAAAGAACCCCCCCTGCATACATTCCCAGGCCATTCCCTGGCCAGACCATTAAAAAGAACCCCCTGCAAACATTCCCTGGCTAGACCATTAAAAAGATCCCCCCTGCAAACATTCCCTGGCCAGAACCATTAAAAAGATCCCCCCTGCAAACATTCCCTGGCCAGACCATTAAAAAGAGCCCCCCTGCAAACATTCCCAGGCCATTCCCTGGCCAGACCATTAAAAAGAACCCCCCTGCAAACATTCCCTGGCCAGACCATTAAAAAGAACCCCCCCTGCATACATCCCCAGGCCATTCCCTGGCCAGACCATGAAAAAGAACCCCCTGCAAACATTCCCTGGCCAGACCATGAAAAAGAACCCCCCTGCAAACATTCCCAGGACATTGCCTGGCCAGATCATTAAAAAGAACTCCCTGCAAGCATTCCCAGGCCATTCCCTGGCCAGACCATTAATAAGAACCCCCCTGCAAACATTCCCAGGCCATTCCCTGGCCAGACCATTAAAAAGAACCCCCCTGCAAACATTCCCTGGCCAGACCATTAAAAAGAACCCCCCCTGCAAACATTCCATGGCCAGACCATTAAAAAGATCCCCCCTGCAACAGTCCCTGGCTAGACCATTAAAAAGAACCCCCCTGCAAACATTCCCTGGCCAGACCATTAAAAAGAACCCCCCCTGCAAACATTCCATGGCCAGACCATTAAAAAGATCCCCCCTGCAACAGTCCCTGGCTAGACCATTAAAACTAACCCCCCCCTGCAAACATTCCCAGGCCATTCCCTGGCCAGACCATTAAAAAGAACCCCCCTGCAAACATTCCCTGGCCAGACCATGAAATGGAATCCCCCTGCAAACATTCCCAGGACAAGAACCACTCCCCCCCGGGCAAACATTCCGTGGCCAGACCATTAAAAAGAACCCCCCCCACCCCCTGCAACCATTCCCCGGCCAGACAATTTGCTCGATTCTTGGAGTCTCATTGCTAGACTTGTCCAGCAGGGTGTTTGTGTTATTGTGCTTCTTGCAAAAGGGATATCTATGGCGGGGGGCATCCAAAGTCCTATAGGGATTGCTGGAAATGCGGTGTCCAGACATTTGGTCGACCTAAAACTGGTCGAATGACATTTGGTTGACGCAATTTGGTCGAAAACCAAATGGTTGAATTTTTTTTTTTAATCATATATTTATTTTTCGGGTTTTCGTTTTTTACAAAAATGGGTTTTTAGAAAAAAAAGGGGGTTGGGCCCCCCCCCCCAAAAAAAAAGGTGAAAATAAAAAAATAAAAAAATTCGACCATTTGGTTTTCGACCAAATTGGTTCGACCATTTGTCTGGTCGACCAATTTTTTTCGACCAAATGTCTTGTAACCTGGAAATGCATCATTGCAAGCCAACATTTTGAGTCCAAGAAGCCAAGAGTGTTTTTCAGCCTCGGTGGCCAGAGCTTTGGATGTGAATGGTGCCAGGGGCATGCCGCATGTGCCAACGCTTCTTTTGCAGGGGCGTTGCGTCTACATCTATAACTCGTGTTTGTGTGTGGAGCGGGCATAGGCAGGAAGTGTTTGCTATGTTGGTCGTCCTTTCCTTCTTCTTACGCTTCAGCCTGCTGCAGTGCCCCCCCCTTTCTTAGTAGAGTGGGCAGGCATTCTGTTATGACCGGTTCTTGGTCATAGGGTTCACTCCAAGGGACACTCAGGATACACAGGCCAGGTACGCATAGTGGTTACTTTATTAGGGTTCTTCTGTTACAAGGATCAGATGTCATCATAGTTATTAGGAGATAAAGAGGAAAGGGACAGGGGCCCACTGGCACCCACCACCCAGGCTCACATAATCTAACTGCCTGGATTGGAACCCATTCAACTCTAAACATTCTAATCTCACACTCCACACTCACAGCCTACATTCTGATGGTGACATCAATCCTGGCTCAGCACACATGCAAGTGTAAGAGCCAACCCTAACACCTCCTTTCCTACAACAAACACACCTCAAACACACATGGAGGAAGCAACCCTAACACATTCTGAACCTGGGACGAATGTGCAACTGTTCTCCACTGCACCCAAGAAGGACAGGTAATCATGTTATCGTGTGTCTCATAACATGTAGCCTTAACGTGCTGAAAGCGCAGGCAGTGTGTTTCAGACAGGAAATACATTAAGACAACTGACATTATGGACCATGGAACAGAGGAGAACCATTAAAAAGCGGGTTTCCGAGCACCCGATATGAAGACTGAAGGGGCACCTTGGCGCTAATAAAGGCTGAGTGGATCGGCCGGGATTCAAACCTGTGGCCATGACGTCAAACACAGGCCCCTGCAGTGGATGCATTTGCCCACTGTGCGCAGTATGTCAGCAGGTGTGTTACCTGGGTCATTCGGCAGCCCAGCACAGTAGGAACGTGAAAGATTTATATCACCAGACACTCAAGGTGTGAGTCCAGAACATCCTAGTTATGACTAAAGGAAGTCGGTTATATATAACAAACCGGGGAATGAGACTCGGTGCCAAGGGGTGCAAGGCGGTCCCTTGGCTCCCATGGCAGGAGAATTCAAAGCTGCCAAGCACCCCTCAGACCCTGTCCTCTGAACACTCTTCTTCTTTTAGGCTGCGCGCAGCAGGTCACCAGGTGCGTCATCTGTATCACTGTGTGTGCCTTCAGTAGCTGGCTGGCCCCCAGCTTGCAGCCAGTGGGTTTGCCACTGCGTGCTTCTCTGTGGTGTGCCAGGTCTCGTCTGCCTGGCATCCCCCTCCCAGATGTCTCACCACCTGCAGGTCCACCCTCTGGGGTCCCCTTCAGGGGCTCTCAGCTGCAGGGCTTTTATGCCAGGTAGGGTCCATCCTTGGATAGGGGGCTTCTCCAAACTCTACCTGCGAGCAGACCTGGGAGCAAACAAGGCCCTTCCACGTGTTGGGAAGGATCCAGTGCCTTTCTTCATTCCCAAGCACTTCAGAATTAGGCAAGACTTCTGTTAACTGTTTTATAAGCACTACAAGAGTGCAAGAGGGAGGAGGGTCACTAAATGAAGATAGCATTTAAATGTAAGGTGCAAATAACTATTTAGTTGAATGAATTTGTATTAAATGTTAAATTGTAGTTTAAAATCTCAAAGCAAAGTGAATGCAGCCTATGCTAAAAATAGACTACAGGCATTGTCTGGTGTCAGCTAGCTCTGGCAGGGAGCATGAGGTAACTCAGCAGCTGTTCCCTGTCCATCAGAGGCCAATGGAGACTAAAAGATTCAATGCACAACATACAGAGTACAATGGAAAACAGGGTTTTAGGAGAATTACTGGACCGGATAAAAGACAATTATGTTGAGTGGAGAGTATGGCGGGAAGGTGTCTTTATATATAAATGTTTATAATATAGAAAATGATGCCAAACAGGAGCTACAATGTATTCTTGCACATGCAGCAGTATGCTAAGTAGTTTTGTCCTAAATGGGAACCCAGTCATTCAAGAAGGAAGTCTGCAGCATTCCTTTTAAGGAAGAAAAACAGTTTTGGATGAGCTGTGCCAGTATCCAGTGACCAAGTCAAACAGTATATAAGGCGCCTGCTTGGCATTAGTCTGCGGGACCATGCCACGGAAGACAGAATGCTGGTTGGGGAGGGGGAGAGTCCTCTGCCCCCCCCCCCATTCTCATCTTTGTACAGATTAAAGTTTGTTATCCTTGTAAGATGAAGACTTGTGGCCTTAATTCCCTAGAGGGGTGCATTTACTCTGGTGTGAGCGTGATTAGGGGTACCTGTATTTTAGGGGTACACGTGTAAGTTGGGCTTCCTTTCACATGCACAGGATGTAAAGTGTTAAATCCGTCAGATAGCTTCTTCAGGGAGACTAAGTTCTTGTGTCCATACTTCTGACTACTTTCATTAAATGTTACAATGTGAGATAAGCAGTCCAGGAATAATTGAGGGGATTGATTGCTGTGAGGTGAGGGTTAATTGATGTGTGCACTCATTGCATCTCATGCATTCCAATCAGTAAACCCGTAGCAGGACCATGAGGAGACACGGTAAAGTGAGGTCCAGTTCACATGCATTACTCTCCAGTGAGAACCAGGCAGCTCAACTTGCACGCTGGTTGCCTACTGCTTTCAAACTGTGTGCACACTGCTTGCCTACTGCTTGCAAACTGTGTGCCCACTGCTTGCCTGCTTTCAGTGAATGCCTTTCACACGGCTAGTCCACTGCTTGCCCACTCTTTACCAGTGCTTGCACACTGCTTGGCAGTGCTTACACACTGCTTGCATGCTACTTTAAAACTGCGTTCCCATTGTTTGCATGCTATGTCCACCCTTCCTGCACACTGCTTGCCCATTGCTTGCAAACTGCTTTCATACTGCTTGCAAACTGCGTTCCCACTGCTTGCAAACTACTTTCTTACTGGGTAAAAACTGCTTCCCGACTGCTTGCAAACGACTTGCCTACTGCTTGCAAACGACTTTCTTACTGCTTGCAAACTACTTTCTTACTGATTGTAAACTGCTTTCTTACTGTTTCTAAACTGTGTGTCCACTGCTTGCATGCTACTTTCCCACTGCTTCCAAACTTCAGGCCTACTGCTTGCAAATTGCTTTCTTACGGCTTGCAAACTGCTTGCCCACTGCTTGCAAACGACTTTCCCACTGAGTGCAAACTACTTTCTTACTGCTTGCAAACTGCTTTCTTACAGCTTCCAAACTGCATGCCCACTGCTTGCATGCAATGTCCCCCTACTTCCTGTACACTGTCTGCCCAATGCTTGCAAACTACCTTCTTACTCTTTGCAACCTGCTTCCAAACTGCATGTCCACTGCTTGCCCACTGCTTACATGCTACTTCCCCCGTTCTTGCCCACTGCTTCTCCACTGCTTTCAAACTGCTTCCCCACTGCTTGTCCACGGTGTACAAACTGCTTCCCCACTGCTTCCACACTGCTGGTCCACGGTGTACAAACTGCATACCCACTGCTTGCCAGTGCTGGTACGCTGCTTTCCACTGCTTGCACACGTTTTGTATGCTACTGTCCCTTTTCATGTATACTGCTTACCCGCTGCTTGCCAGTGCTGGACCACTGATTTCCACTGCTTGCCACTGCCGCTCCACCACTTGCCACTGGTTCCCCACTGCTTGGCAGTGCTTGCACACTTCTTGTATGCTACAGTTCCCATTCATGTGCACAGCTTCTTCACTGCTTTCAAACTGATTGCCCACTGCTTCCATACTACTGGTCCACTGTGTACAACTGCATCCCCACTGCTTGCTAGCGCTGGTGCACTGCTTGTCACTGATTGCACTCTTCTAGTATGCTACTGCACCCTTTCATGTACACTGCTTACCCACTGCTTTTTGCCTGCACTCCGTGGGAATTTTAAAGGACCCCATTACTAGCAAGCCTAGACTTTTATCAAAAGCTGAGGGTCCCTTGTGAACAAGGCGGCTGTTTCCAGGGGCACCTCTCTGTCAGGTGCCTGTCAGGGGCACGACTGGCCGCTAAAGATGGGCAGAACCCTTTCTCCTGGGTGGTCTGTTAGGAAGACTTTGTCAGGAAGACGTTGGGGGGGTTGGGAGGGTGATCCAGGAACCACCTCTCTCCTGGATGACTAGATGGAAGGAAAGATTTCAGTGGTCCCGTTGTTTTTCGCTGACTCCTTCTCCATTGTGACCCTAATTCTTTGCCAGAGGTTTTACAGTTTCTAAGACACGGACAGGCTTCTCCCCCACCCCCACATTCCATGTATTGCTTAGTTCCATAAAGATGGGGTCACCATGTGTGTGTTGCAGATGGAGACATAGAAACTCCTTTACTTAGAGACTAAAGGCCTTATTCATGGAATTTTTAGCAGAGTGTAAAGGTGACTTTGCACTGCCAACTAACACCCTGATTCACAGAGCAGTGCGGCGTCAATGCAGCATTGCAACTTGAAATGGCCCTCTCCTATACTGCCCACTGGGCGAGACAAAGGCCCGAAACAGTGTCCGGGAGGCCTCAAGGAGCTGTGTACACTCTTTACACATGGACGAGGGGGTGGGGGGGTAACAATCAATGGCCTTGTGCTGGTTGACTTGGCTGTTGGCAGGACTTTCAAGGGTGCTTCCAGCAACTATTCCAGAGGTGCTCCACTTCGGGCCTCTTCCTTTACTACAACCCTGTTGTGGTGCCTCAAAGAGCACAGGACACTGGATTGGGCTTGAGGCGTTTATTGAGACACCTTAAACAGACGGGGCATGTGTCCAGTACTCACAGTTCAGTCTCAGTGGATCGGTGCAGACTGCACTGGTAACCTAGTAACTGGTCCCAACAACGTCTCACTTGCTAGAGCCCACACGCGGCTTACCCTGAGCCATGGCATGATGCTCTGCAAGTGATGGAACCTGCTTGTCTTTAAAGGCTGCCCTTCAGGAGCTGGCTCTTGGCTTGTAGGGAGGAGCGCTGGGACACGACCATCCTTCTGGTCCCTCGCTCTGTGTCTAGCGCGCTTCCTTCTCCCTACTCGCTTCTCACGCATAATCTCGCGAGATCTCAGACTCCTGAGATCTCGCTTGGAAGGTCCTTACACACCTCCTTTCTTTGGATAGGCTTCGTCCTAGTCCATGACGAAGTTGGTGAATTTAGTTGGCTTTCTTCTTTCTCGCTGGGGTCGATTCAGGTCAGTGGCTGCCTTGGGGGAATGAGTGTCCATGCTAAATGTTTCACTTGGGGTTTGTTCCGCTGGGGTTGCTTCTCGGTGTAGGACTCTCGCCGCGGGTGAAGGGATCATGAAGATACTCTCACTTTGGTTTCCTTCTTCCCTAACTTCTGTCCCCTGCTGCTGAGGACCGTCGGTTGAACCCTACGGGTCGGGTCATAGCCTTCCCCCATTCCCATGGAGGGGCGGGCTGTTGACGTTTTTTTCTTGTACACTGCCACCCTTTCTATGTTCCACCTTTTCTCGTCACTGGTATAGAAGTGATTGGTGCCCTTCTGGGGGACTTCTATGGCTTGGCTGTACTTGGAGCCCGTCAGGGTGTCTTTGTAGAACAGGAATATCTTCACTCACCAGGTCCCCTTCGGTGACCTCCGTGAGATATGCTGCTCTGTACTTGTCGCTCTGTGATTTCATGACCCCTTTGCTCTTCTGTAGTCTAAACACGATTTCACTCATCTTGATGTCGCCCTGTCTGAATTTGTTTCGCCATGGGGGTTACCAGTGTGGATGCAGCCTTTCTCCCTCTCAAAATCCAAAACAGCGACACGCCCGTAATGGCAACAAAAAAGAAACGGTGCGCCACCACTGCCTGTTTGACTGTCTTATCATGCCCGCAGCACACGCCAGTTGAAGAGCTCCTTTGACGAATCGGTTCGCCCTTTCTACAAGCCTGTTGGCTTGTGGGTGATACAGGCTTGCTCTCAATTGTTGGATGTTGTGCTTCTTGAGAAAACCTTTCATGTCTCTTGAAACTAATCAAACCCCATCGTCCATCACAATCTCTTTGGGCAGTCCTTCTCTTTGGAAGACAGAGTTGAGTACTTCAAGGGCTGTGGCTGTGTTGATGTCTGGCACAAATTCTACTTCCACCCACTTGGAAAGGTAGTCCACCATGACTCCCCCATATTTGTTGTTGCTCGGCATGCCTTCCAACAGGCCTATGAAATCCAGCCCTATTGTGTGCCACACCCCAGCTGGAATTTCTGTGGGTATCATGGGTGCTTGCCTTTTGTCGATCTTGGCACATTCATGGCACCTCTCTATCATCCTCCTCACTTCTTGGTCCATGCCGGGCCACCAGTATGCACTGCGCTCTTTGCACTGTGTCATATTGCTGCCCCGATGGCACGCATGGGCTCTACATAGTATGACATTGCTCATGCCTCTGGAACAAATTGCTTGGTCGCCTCTCATCACTAAGCTTTCCATTTCTATGATCTCCTTGTTGACCTTCCAATATGGCCACAGGCCTTCTGGGATTACTCTCCCGTTGGGCCAACCTGTGTGGGCCCACTCTGCTACTCTGCTCAGCGCTTCATTGTGTCTCATTTCTTACTGCCAATTGGACTCGCTCATTTCCATGAAGTCCTTATTACAAAGGTCTCCTATGGATGCCACCATGCCTTCGTCTGGACATGCAGTCCGCTTGGGCGTTCTTCCAGCCGGCGATATGGGTGATCTCGTACGTGTACTCTTGCAGTTTGCCCGCATTTCTTGCTAGGCGTGGTGTTGCTGTCTTTGTGACTCTGGGGCTCAACATGTGCACCAAGGGTTTGTGGTCGGTGATCAGACCGAACTTGGTTCCCCACACGTATGACCTGAAATACTCCACGATCCAGACACACACCAGCATCTCCTTCTTGACCATGGTGTCACATTTAATTCTAGAGCTGCCCTCGCCGTCACGGGAATGGGCCTGACTTTGTGTTTTGCTGGCACGCCATTAGGTTTTAGGTGAATTTTGTGAACCTAGTTTTTTATCTTGCCTGGTGTTGCCGAGAACAGCAAGGGAAAGTCACTTCTCAGCTCTGACGCTCCTCCCGAGGATACCAGCAGCACTTGTTCATAGGGGCTGGGATAAAGCCGAATACTTAATTTGTGCTGGTCGTCCCACCCAGCACTGTGGGACCTTTGGTCGAGAAGTAGACTTTTGCTGTGTTGCCTATGTCCTTAAACTCAAGCTTAGCATTGATGTAGCCCAAGAGGTCCACGGTGGCTCCCCTGAAAACTGTGGACTTGTGCCTGGTGCTTCTGATCTCAACCAAGACACGTCTCACCATGTTTTTGTACGTCTGGATGGGGAGGATGGCCAGGTCTGACCCCCAGTCAGCCATTACACATGTTTTGTTTCCGTCCACCTTCACTAATCAATGAGGCTTCTCTCTTCTGGGGATAGACGAGACCGAACCGCCTGCACTTGGAGCACTCTTTGTTCCTTGCAGGACAGTCTTTATCGTTGGCCAGATGCTTGGTGCTGGCAGACCTGTAACATTTTTGGGAATTCCTCTACCTGGGTCCCGTCTCTTTGGTGGATTCTTGTGACTGCCTGTCTCTGCGCCTTTTCCATTGCACAGCGCCATTTCGGGTGCTGGTGAGTGTCTGCCTCTTTGCGTCTGCTCGACGTCTCCTCCTCGGCCCTCGCTATTTGAATAGCCTTGTCCAGCTCCAGTTCCTTCTCCTGGATGAACTTATCCTGGACTTTGCAGGAATTGGTGTGAACCACCAACATTTATTTATTTTTGTACTTGTAAAGCGCCTAGCAGCCCGGGGGCATTGAGGTGCTGTTTCAAGAAGGTATCTTAGTCACAGGATGTGGGAGGCAATGCAAGGGTTACAAGTGTCTTGTGCCTTACAAGGCAGCAGGACGATCATGGACATACAAAAGAATACATGTAATAATGTACAGTGTAGTGATCTTACACAAACAGCATAGTTTTGATTGCTTTTCTAAAGACCGAGTGGGACTCCATGCCTCTGATAGACAGAGGTAGCAGGATCCAGTTGGTAGCTGCTAGAACTGGGAAACTGGAGCCGCCTGCTCGGATCCTAAGGCTTTTGGGAATGGCTAGGCGGTTGGTGTGGCTATATCTGGTGGGTCTGTTTGAGGGGGCGCAGAGAATCTTTGCGAGAGGTAGCGAGGTGCTGTGTCATGGCGACATTTGTGGGTAAGTACCAGGGACTTAAAAGAGGATACGTTCTTTGGCGGGTAACCAATGGACAGATTTCCTGGTGGCCGAGATGTGGTCTCTCCTTGAGACCCCAGTGGCTGCTCTAAGGGCATTGTTTTGCACCGTTTGAAGTTTCCTGATGTTCTTTGCTGATGTGCCTAGTAGGAGCGCGTTGCAGTAGTCGAGGCGAGATCCTATGATTGCGCTTATGATGGTGAGGGAGTTTTGTTGCGTTAGGAATGGCCTGGCGGCTCTGATAAGTTTCAAGTGGTAGGCTGCTGCTGATGATATTACATTCCCCTGTCTGACCATGGTGAGATTCGGGTCTAGATATACTCCCAGGGTTTTGAATGATTGGGATACAGGGATGTAAGTGTTGTCGAAGAGAAAGGAGTCATATTGTGATCCCATTTTTCTGATTGTGTCCGGAGATCCGATGATTAGGAGTTCTGTCTTTTCACTGTTAAGACAGAGCCGATTTTCAGCCATCCAGATCTGGATGGTGGCGTAGATGGAGGTGAGGGCTTTTTGTTCAGCCTCGTAATCACCCGTAAGGGGGATGAGGACCTGCGTATCATCTGCATAATTAGTGTATGTGATGCCCAAAGAGTCTAGATATTTGAATAGTGACCTCGTGAAAAGGTTGTACAAGGTGGGCAAATGCAAGATCCTTGCCGGTCACCACATATAATTAGGTGAGGTAGGGCACAGGCTTGGTCTGAAAAGACCTTCATCGCTCTACCACTGAGGAGGGAGGAGATCCACGCCGTGGCATTAGGTGAGAAGTTACCAGACGTTGAGAGCTGGTGGCATAGGGTGTCATGGTCGACCAGGTCGAAGGCCGCAGATAGGTCAAGGAGTAGCAGGAGGGCAGGTTTGCCTACGTCCCTGAGGTCATCTCTTTGGTTCTTGAGATCCAGTAATGCGGTCTCTGTACCGTGGTTGGGGCGAAAGCCTGACTGCCGGAGAGCAAGCAAGTGATGAGATTCAAGGTATTTCTGGCCTTGGAGGGATGCCGCTTTGTCCAAGATCTTCAGTAGGAAGGGTACCGTAGTAATGGGCCTATAGTTCCCTAGTGTTTTTGGATCCAGTGTGGGTTGTTTCAGCAGTGGGTGCACCCAGGCTTCTTTGAGGCAGGAGGGCACTTGGTTAGATTTGAAGGAATCGTTGATGAAGGCGGTGAAAAATGGTGCCAATGCATGGGCGCTGTCCTTGATGAGCTGTCACATATGACCTGCTCCACATTGTCTCCGAATCCGCATAGGGCCGCCAGCTCTCTCATACGGGTGATGTAATTGTCAACTGGCTCTGTACCTTCTTGTTTCCTTGTGTAGAACTTGGGTCTGTGCAGGACAATGTTTTCCTTGTTGGAGAACCTCTATATAATGCGACGAATCGCCTCCTTGTAGATGTCGTCACCATCGCCTGTAGGAGGCTCAGCCTTCAGGCCCACGAATATGCATTGCCCTTCAACTCCCATTGCATTAAGGAGCGGGGCCTTCTTCCTGGCTGGTGAATAACCTGTGCCTCCTAACGCCTCCAAGTACGTAGAAAATAACAGCTCCCATTGTTGCCAGGAGATGGCAGGTATGCCGGGGGACTGAAGGAAAGCCGGAGGCGGTGTGGCGCTTTGCAGGGATGCAGCACAGGCTTTTTGTGGTCCTCGTTGCCAATTATGTGGCGCCTCAAAGAGCACAGGACACTGGATTGGGGTTGAGGCGTTTATTGAGACACCTTAAACAGGCAGGGCATGTGTTCCAGTACTCGCAGTTCAGTCTCGGTAGATCGGTGCAGTTGATTTCACTCCACTGGTAATCTAGTAACTGGTCCAAACAACGTCTCACTTGCTAGAGCCCCCACAAGGCTTACCCTGAGCCATGGCATTACGCTCTGCAAGTGAGGCAACCTGCTTGTCTTTACAGGCTGCCCTTCAGGAGCTGCCTCACTGCTTGTCAAGGAGGAGCACTGGGACACAACCTTCCTCCTGGTGCCTCTCTCCGTGTCTGGCGCACTTCCTTCTTCCTACGCGCTTCTCGCGTGTATTCTCGTGAGATCTCGGGCTCCCGAGATCTCGCTTGGCAGGTCCTCACACCTTTCTTGAGTTTATTTGGGGTTTCTTAGAGTATGGAAGGGTGTAATAGGAAAGGGTTGTATAACGCGTCTCAGGTGAGCGCTTTACTTTTAGAGTGCAGGCACTATTCACATTTC
Organism: Ambystoma mexicanum; assembly: GCF_040938575.1. NCBI lineage: Eukaryota > Metazoa > Chordata > Amphibia > Caudata > Ambystomatidae > Ambystoma > Ambystoma mexicanum. Next base: position 17,719,899 of record NC_090934.1, on the reverse strand, counting down.
TTCCTCTTTTCCTGCGGAAGTGCCTTGTTCCGTTGTCCTGCTTCTTTACATGGTTCTGCCTCCTCCTCTTCCTGCAGAATAGAGAGTTGCGGCACATCTTTGGGGGCCATGGTGGATTTATGATACAGGTGTCCCCAGCCTGACTTGGGGACAGGCCTGGCCGAGTGCTCGTTCCACCCAGAGCAACCCTACTTAATAAGTGACCGCTTAAGCCTCGCCCGCCTTCTGGCACTCAATGGGCTTGGATATGAGAGGGCAGGGCGACATTATCCTCTGCTTGGTTGAGGCATGGTTGGCACTGTATTGGCTGAAAAGTTCTGTCCCTTGAAAGTGGCCCGCTCAGGATTTTAGGAAGGCAGGAGGCGTCCCCTATTGGACGCAGTGTCGGTTGGGACTTAAAACCGGTCTAGGCATTCATTAAAAAGTCCAGGACAGACTAAGTGCTTTTCAGGGGTTGGAGGATAGATCAAATATGTTGCAAATTAAATATTTGAAAGCATATTTGCTTAAAAACTTTGGTTAAAACTAGCACAGTAACTTATAAAACTGAGCCACTCTGGCCACAAAAAAGTGGTACATTCTAAACCAAAACAATCTAGCCCTTACTAGAATCATGGCCTGGCGCTTCGGGAATTGCCCTACATTGCCCTATAGGCCAGCCTGAACCTGATTGGAGGGCACAGAAAATGCTTGGGTAACAGGGTATTTTTATAGATCAAAGGGGTACTTTTAGGGGTAAATTAGAGCACATGTAAAATGCTGGAGTTAATAAGGCAAAGCTTGTCATAAAAGGTAGGACCCGGCATCCGCCTTCCAATCCCTCTCTGTGAGGCAGAATCCTGGGCAGTGCCCTTAGGGACCACTGCACAGACTTAAGACAAGTTCACCTTTGGTACAAGCCTGCACTACTATGTTAAAGTGGTAGCAGTAGCGGAGCAGCCAGGTTTATCTCAAGAGTATATGAGCAGTAGCAGAGATTACACAAAGGACTACAATTACTGTGACCCAAGCAAACACAGACTCAAGGTTTCTGGTTAAAAAATATAAGTACATTCATTTTTAAACCATCTGTTCACAAAACACTTCACTTCTAGTAAAATAAAACCACACTTCAAATACACTACACACAACCAATCCCCCTTGTGCAGAACAACTCAAGGTAAGTACCTTATTATTTGACAGACAGGTGTTGTGAAATAAAAGTTGTTACCAGGAATACATATGCGATCACTTTTTGACAGTAATGACAGTTCGGTCTTACTTAAGATATGCGTATCCGCTGGAAGAAATGTTACCAGGGTAAAAACACACTTAGCACCTGAGTTACAACAAGAGAGTTGGGGGCAAAAATCATAGGCAATACTTTTGTCAAGGCAGACAGAATCAGAGAACGCTTTCTAACCTAAAGATAAAAGTCAATAGGCCTGCGCCAGTGTTAGCTGGAACAGGGTTCCTGTTGTCGAGGATCACACAGTCAGATAGTTCACGATTCAGGGTTGCCAGGAGTACTTAGATATTGTCAGAAGAGGAGGCAAAAGTTATAAGAGGGAAGGAAGTAAAGCACAAGCCTTTAGTGAGGGGAAAAGGGTTCACCCTAGTTACTCGAAGTCGGACACAGTACCTTATTCCTTGAAGAAGCTGGTGCCACGGCAATTGTTCCTGGTCGTTTTCTGCAGACTCATGGGTCCTGGAGCTTCAGTCGGGGTGACAAGAAGGAGGACGTCTGGAGCGATCTGCACTACCCAGGGATGAGGCCAGCAGCAGCGATGCTGAATAAAAGGTGCGCTCCTTTAAAACAGGAGAGGCTCTTCAGATGGCTATCCGGACCACTACAGCAGGGTGCAGCGATTTCGACCACAAAGAGGACCCACCAGGCTCAAGGGAAGAAGACTCTGGACTGGATCTTCTCTGGTCATTGAAGATTAGATAGCTCAGGACTACAGCAGGGTTTCACCGGTACTCGGGGTTGCAGGAGCCGTCTTCTTCTTCTTCAGTTCCTTGCAGTTGTTCCAGTGGTGACTGACTTCCAGCCCAAGAGTCCTGCCTTTTATGCGAAAATCCCCCAGTCACACAGCCTCGCTGTCAATCACCCAGCAGGGGGGTTGTCCGGCCCGTACAACCACCTCAGCCAATCATAACAAAGTGTGACTTGGGTTTCCATGGAGACCCTGTGCAGGGGGTGACTACACCCCTCCCTCACATTCAGCCCAGCTAGACACCCAGGCTCCAAGAGGAGGGCTTCTCTGCAGAAGCCCACCAAAAGACGGTGAACAAAGAAGGCAAACCTGGTTTGCCGCGCAAAGTAAAACACAAGAAGGACTTTAACAAAAAAGAAATGGTGACTAAACCCAACTGGAGTCGAAATAAAAAGAATTTGGGCAAGCGGGTTTAAGTTTGAGGCTACCACAATAGCCTGGAACAATACCATGTTTATATAATATAATCGCGGTCGAAAAGTTAGGGTAGATACCACTGCCACCAGCCAAGTCTAAATGTTAAAAGAGCAAAACAAAGCTCAGAGAGGCACAGACAAAAAGGGATAGTAATTAACCCTTTCCAGTACTCCATGTATGATGGGGTGAACTGGGTCTGTAGTTTTAAATGACTACATAAAGTTAATGGCAACTTTACATGTTTCTGGGGGACAGTAGTCAGCCCCAGAAAAATGGAGTCAGTGGGAAGTCTAAAGGACAACCCTGTGTTACTGAACTGAAGGTGCGGTGTAACACACACAAAAAGTGGGGCTCATGGAGTGGTGTGGCTTCAGAGCCCAAGATCATACAAACAGTAGAAATACACATGGCAAAACACATGTAAGAGTGGGAAAAAGAGTGGAAAGAATAAACTCCGGAAATCCAGCAAAGCTGCTGGGGGACTCACTAGGTGAGGGAAATTAGCCCTAGAAGGACACTCTCCACATGGGCTGAGTTGAGAGTGAAGGGAGCTCTGCAAACCTCACTGCCGGCCTGTGGTTCATGTTTAGTTCCCTAGCTCTGAGACTGCACTCCCTTGCCATCATGCCTTCCATCTTACTCGGCTGCGAGTAGGAAATGTGCGGTCAAACTGCCTGAGTGGGGTGGATTAGAAAGCTGGAGCCAGTCTCCCTTCTCTCCTTCCCTCCCTGCTCCAAATGGGCTGCCGTTGATGGAATCCGTACATAAAACAGAAAATGAAAAAGCGAATGAGAGATATGGCCAAATTTCGGCTGTACGAAAATCACGTACAGCTGAGCATTTCGAACAAGTCCCACTTTCAGTGGCATTACAGTGAACAAGGGCAGAGGGGGCTGTGGGAGTGTCCCCCACACCTTTGTTCACTGTAATGTCAGCCGGGGTTGCAGGGTTGTACCTGTACCCATCACAAGAAAATAAAAGAAAATAAAACGGACCCTGTAGCGCCAGTTCCCATCCACGCAAGTGAAGGGAACCAGCGTCGAAGAGGTGCGGGAGATGTCGAACAAAAGGAGGTGTGCTGTCCACAGGTAAAGTGGGGGCGGGGGGTAAGGGGATAGTCTGAAATGTCTGGGGAAGAGAAAACCGAAAGTTATTTTCAGTAAAATAACTCTTTTTTTTTCTCCTTCGAACGTTTCAGTTTCGTTTAATCTCGGTAATCCGCTGCTGACATATGCCTGAGTATTTATCTGCCAATTGAAAAATAAAGGGTATTTACTATTGAAGTCATGTGATGCAGGTCAGCCTTACACAGGTCGCTCTGACCTATAGCAACACTCAGAGTACCTCACAGCGACGCATAAATGAGGAAAAATAACCACTGAATAGCTCCTGGTAATGAGATGTGAAGTGCTACCTCCCACATAGCACCTATTTTTCGCGGCCTCTAGAAGTGAAGACGGAGACGATGGTTAGTGGGAGGTGAGAGATAGGCAGGAGCAAAACCTGAGGTGTTGATATGTGCAGTTCGGAAGTGCCCGGTTCCTGTGTGCCGATATGTGTCTTGGTGGTTCCTGATGGTGACATTGAGGGACCTGCATATCAACGAGCCATCACGGGTGTAAGGGAAACGCTGCAGTCCGGAAGAGGGTATAAGGATAAAGGTGCTCCATAGTCTGAAGAGCCAGGAATGAGATGAGGACACAGAGTGCTCACGGTTTTGGGCACAAACGTTTATTGAAACAATAAGTGGTTGGAAAATGCCTCACTATCCCTATTCTAGGAGGTATTTCCCTGCCTAAAATAAAAAACTAAGGATTTGTCCAGTTGTCCTAAAGATGTCCAAAGCAAACAGTCCTGTGTCCGAAATACTATCCTGGCACTCAGATGTTATAAAGTAACTCTAAGTTGAAAAGGGAAATATCTTTGGCCTTTAGTAGTGTACAAATGTTCAAAAAGGAAATGCGTAACTCCAACACAAAAGTTCCAGATGGATAACGTTCACAGTTCCAGAGGATGACTCACTTCCCCTGGATTTCTCTTTGCTGTACTTTACACTTTTAGGGATATGAGTTTTCCTTGGGCTTCTTCTGGTCAGCAAAAACAACTTGTATGCAAAACAACTTGGCTGTTAGTCTTAATTTTGGTTGGATACCTGGTGTACTCTCTTATCAGGTTTCTTCTCCTCTTTAGTATGATTTCATTACCGTCTTTGGCTATACCTGATGTATCTTTATCAGGACTCCCTCATTTGATTTGCTCTACCCATTGTCCAACTTGACTTTACCAAGTATACTCTCCTGCCAGGGCTTTCTTTTGTGCTTCTCTTTACACACTTGCAACTTGCATCTGCCTGGTATACTCTCCTGCCAGAACTTTCTTTTCGGCTTTACTTCACACTCTTGAAATTTGAATATGCCTGATATACGCTCCTGCCAGGGCTTTCTCGTGTATTTCACTGGGCACACTTGCAAACTTGACAGTATTATGTGTTCATTCTATTATGTCTCCGTGAGAAATTATGAGTCTCCCATTCTCGCTCATATGCTACATTTGCTCATATTTTCCCTCTGGTATTTTGTATTTTATTTATTTTTATATAGCGTAGGGTTGCCAACATGCCCTGGTATCCCTGCTTCCCTTGAGTGGACTCACCGGCTCACTGTGGCATGCGTCGGTTCTCCTGCAGTAAGCATGCAGTAGCTCTTTGGCGTCCCATTCCTTCTTCCAGAGTTCCGTGCCTCTGCTTTGTGGCTCCGTGGTTTAAATGTCCCGGCATCAAGTAGGCACTCACAACCACTAGAGCGCAGCTTGTTTTTGTGGCCTCTATCGATCCTCATTACTCAGCTCTGCTTCCTCGTCACAATGCTTTTACATGCAGGGAAAGAGAAGCCAGTTCTGGATGACTTGTATGCAGAATATGGGAAGGTATTCTCAGTAGCTTTCAGGGTGGGTGAAGGGAGTCATGACAATATGACATTAAGGCATGGGGAAGGGGTCATCCCGAGAAGGATAAGTGGAATACCATGTCTCATCCGATGATGTCATGTCACTCGCCTGAGGGTCACCTCCTCCCATGTGATCAGGTAGCGGCTGTGGTACTCTGGCCACATGGGGAGAGGTCACCACTGGGAAAGGAGTGATGACACCACCAGAATCATCACAATAGTCAATCAGCGATAGCTCTCCTTTTCTCTCCTGGGCCTAGTCACTGGAATTCCCTTTCCCTTGACATCATAAACACTCCCACTGCTTACAAATCAGGCTTCAGGCTCTACCTCCTCTCCCTGGAAGATAATTCCACACCCATCCCATAACATCATCCCTCCGCTGTGATCTCCTCCTCTATGACGTTGCACAAACTACTTATTAATCTGTGAACTGTGTATAAATATCAGATAACCTGTACCCTCAGTACTCTGCCCCCCCAATCATGGACTAATATATTATCACTTTCACCTTCTGTGACGCACTCAGCAATGTGATTGCTTGACTCCCAGCTACTGTCCTCGTCTAAGGCATTTCTGGTAGAAACCTTCACCTTGTTGTTCAATTATTACAGAAAATGCAAATACTCCAAAGCTCAGTTGGATTAGTCTGTTAGTGAGGGTGGGATTATAAATTGTGTACCTGTGCATGTGGTGAAAGGTGGGAGGCGCAATGGCAAGGTGGGTCAGAGAGTGGGAGCGAGAAATCTTGGACCGTATTTTTCCGACCCGAGAGTCTTAACCGTCCTTTTTTTAGGATTGCTGTGGATGGTCCTATGCGTGTTTTTCAGATTCCTTGTCCCCATCTGGTGAATGCTCTTGTGGCAGCGTTGATGTCCTGTGTCCGTGCGGGATTTACTAGGCCATATTGGTAAGGTTCGGACAAGAGGCAGTCATAACCATGATATTGTGATTGGAGGGCGTCTTCAACTTCTGCAACCGAAAAGATGGGCACTTACGTGAGACCAAGCCGATTGTGACGGTCTGCATGTTATCATTGCCCACACTTGTGCTCAAGAGGTTGGTGTTGATGTGTTGTGTCTTTTCAAAGGGGTCATTTGCGTGAGGGAGGTTGGCATGACTTGAGTATGCACTGTTGTGCTCATGGGATGTCTTGAACTCCCGAGTCCTTCGAGAACAATGTGACTGTACTTTTCCAGGTTGGTCTGGCCTTAGGAGGAGACATGCTTTAAGGGATCTTCTGAAGGTCATTTGGTCTTGCAAGGTGTAAAGATGCTTGAGTAGAGTGTTCCGTAGGTTTGTAGCCAGACACCCTCCTTGGTGTTTCTGGTGGACTCATGGGACCATTACTAGAGCTCTGTTGCTGGATCAAAGCATTCTGATTTGTCCAGGGGTCCACAACCAGTGGGTCTGCAGATATTTTGGACAATGACTCTTAATATCCCTCACCAATGACTATACTGGTTAGGTCCGATGGGAGTTGGAGTCCAAAACATCTGGCGAGCCTGTGTTTGCAGACACCTGGACTAGAGCTCATCAGCTGAACTTCTTCTTGGTGGTTTCATGACCCCATCTTCGAAAGCTTTGTGGGCGACATAGGATTCTTAATTGGATTCAGTGGCCAGTGGATTGCCCAGAGTGCCGGGGGGTTGTGCCCTGATCATTCCACTCTTAAGAGACATTGTGCTGATGAGATTGGCACTGTTTGAAGATTGTTCAGCACCTATCCCATGAGGCCAAGTTCATGGCTGTTGACTTAATCCTGTCTTGAGAGTACTAGTGTGATGATGCCATGTTTCTATGTGGGAACATCACGTTTGACGTGATGCACAAGTGCGGTCTAGGGTAAACAATGCAGCTTCTCACTATGGCTTTAGCTCGGGGCTCAAGTGTGAGTGAGTTATCCTCCAGGAAGCCAAGGTTGGTTGGGGGCCGTTACCTATTTTGTCTGGACAGGGAATGGTCTCCAAATGTAGCATTTAGGTCCACCCCGAAGGAATTCAACAGCAAGTACGAAAGACAGAAAGAATAACAGAAGAACAGGACTCAAGCCGAGGGGACACGCGGGTGGACGGAGTCCATCAACTTTTTTGGGATGGTGGACTCCCCATTCCCCCCCCCAAGCTGAAATTATAAACATTTAACGTTTTCTTTGAATTTATGAATTAACGCTGACCACAACCGGGGTCATCAGGGGTTCGCAGGCTGGAAACTTCACCACTGCACTATATCATCTGAGGAAAAATAACACAACTAAAGTTGATATCTCACATTTGGGTACTGCATGTTTCGAGGAAAATATTGGTATTGGTTCTTGGAGTTTCAAACATGCACACCTTTAAACGTTTTCAAAAACACTATTAGAAGAACATAGCCTCTCTTGGTTGTGTGTGTATGTTGATTTTACAAAAGGCAAATGCCATTCGTCCTGTGCAATTTGGGAGGTTATGCAAAGCCAATTCAATGAATTGTGCATATTTCATCTTGACATGCTAATTTCTGGCGACATAACATCCCATGGCGTTTGTTAATGAGTCCCCACACTTCTTTTTTTAGGACTTGATCCCTGCAGATGATTAACAGGAGCACACTGATAGAACAATGAGAGTTTTCTCCACATCGGCATCGGCGGACCCAATCCAGACAGCATGCAGTGTCCACAAGGCTTGTGCGTCTCACCAACTATGTATAACATAATTACCAAGCCCCTATTTGACAAACTGGACATACTGGGTGTCACCTACACGAGTTACACAGATGACACCCAGATCCTCATTACCCTTTAGGGTAACTTTGTCTCCAATACCGACTTGGTAAATGAACTATACCTCCTCATTCAGGCATAGATGGCTAAACACGGCCTCTGCCTGAATGGTGACAAAACAGAGATCCTGATTCTTGGTTCCGCTACTAACCTAAAAAAAACATAACTCCAACTACTCTGCTTTCAACATAGATGGCAATATAATCACAGTGGCTAAAGAAGTGAAAACGCTAGAATTTTATCTTAACTCCACTTTAACTTTAGGGAAATAAGTTAACTCTCTGGCATCAACAACTGCTTATACCTGCAAACTTATTAGGGCATGCAAACCATTTCTAACACAAGCCAGTTGCATCATCCTCGCCAATGCCTTAATACTGTCAAAACTGGATTATTGCAACACCCTATATTTGAGAGCTAACAAATACATCACCGACAAAATTCAGACACTGCAAAATAATGCCCTCAGAATGGCCTTGAACCTACCTACTAGGGAACATGTATCCAATATGAGAAGAGAGCAGCACTGGCTAAAAATAAGCGACAGGATCCTACTCAAAACAGTCGCGCTAACATTCAAGTGCCTTAGTAACGCAGCTCCCCCTTACATTACGGAGAGAATAAGAATAATCAGAAGAACCTCGACTCGCCCCTCTAGAGCGGCTAACTTACACTTCCTACAGATACCCAGATTTAGGCTAAAAGAAAGAGGTGGAAATAGCTTCCCGGTAAAAGCTGCCCCGTCTTGGAATGCACTCCCACTTAACCTCAGAATAGACCAGTCTTACTACAGCTTTAGACGCAACACTCTCAACTGGCTACGTACCAACGACCATTATGACTAACCAATATGTGCCCATGTAGTAGCCTCTGGAACCTTCTCCTGCACTCGCAAGTACCTGTACCTGGCCCCCGCCCTTCATGTATGAATGTATTTGTGAACCGCATTAGATCTTTCTAATGTGTAATGTATGTATGTACCTTACTGTATTTCCTTAGTGTGTAACTAAGTTTTAAGTATTCTTGTACTCCGTGGCGCCCTGTTAGCTAAGGGTTTGGTGTGCCCTACAAATTAATAAACAAACATACAAAGAAAACATGAAAGTAGGGGAAAGGGTAAGGATAAAGCTACCCCCCTAAGAGTAGAGGACTGCACATAGATAAAGGTACCCCACAAAGGCTATGGGAATGGGTAAGGATAAAGCTGGTAAAGAAAATGTTACCCCACAAAAAGTAGGAGAATGAGTAAGGATAAAGCTACCCCAAAAAAGATAGGGTACTGGCTAAGGATAAAGCTACCCCACAATGGCTATGTGATTGGGTATGGATGTTTGTTTGTTTGTTTTTTTCACTTTTTATGTGCGCCAGACCCAAGGGTAGCAGGGTGCCGTGGCAAGAAAATGCAAAACCTACAGGTTACATCATAGCATCACGTACAATAGAAAATACAATAAGGTCTTATAAAGCTAACCCACAAAGGGTAAGGGAATGTGTATGGATACATCTACCCCACAATGGGCAGGGGGTCAGGCAAGGATAAAGCTACCTCACAGAGGGTAGGGGACTGGGTAATAATAAAGCTACCCCACAAAGGGTAGGGGAATGCGTAAGGATAAAGCTACCCAACAAAGGGTAGGGGAATGGGTAAGGATAAAGCTACCCCACAAAGAATAGGGGAAAGGGTAAGGATAAAGCTACCCCACAAAGGGTAAGTAACGGTCCCATGAGCTGCCCCCACAAAGGTAGAGCACACAATGGAAACAAAGTGCAACAGTACAAGTCGGCGAGGCTTGAGAAACATATGTTAAGGTGACAGGCGGACAGACTATTACCCCTGCTCTGTCCCAATATCCGAGAAAGAAAGAACCGTAGGCAATGGAGGAAAGAAGCAGACAAGGCACCAATCAAAGAAAGAGAGGAAGAAGCAAGCACGGCCAGTCAGCGACTGCACAGAGAAGAGGAGAGGAGACACCCAATTCCAAGCGCAGAGACCTCCCTGGGGGAAAGAAACTGCACAGGGAAGAGGGGAGGAGACACCCTATTCCAAGCGCAGAGACCTCCCTGGGGGAAAGAGACTGCACAGAGAAGAGGGGAGGAGACACCATATTCCAAGCGCAGAGACCTCCCTGGGGGAAAGAGACTGCACAGGGAAGAGGGGAGGAGACACCCTATTCCAAGCGCAAAGACCTCCCTGGGGGAAAGAGACTGCACAGGGAAAAGGGGAGGAGACACCCTATTCCAAGCGCAGAGACCTCCCCGGGGGAAAGAGACTGCACAGGGAAGAGGGGAGGAGACACCCTATTCCAAGCGCAGAGACCTCCCACGGGGAAAGAGACTGCACAGGGAAGAGGGGAGGAGACACCCTATTCCAAGCGCAGAGACCTCCCTGGGGGAAAGAGACTGCACAGGGAAGAGGGGAGGAGACACCATATTCCAAGCGCAAATACCTCCCTGGGGGAAAGAGACTGCACAGGGAAAAGGGGAGGAGACACCCTATTCCAAGCGCAGAGACCTCCCCGGGAGAAAGAGACTGCACAGGGAAGAGGGGAGGAGACACCATATTCCAAGCGCAGAGACCTCCCCGGGGGGAAAGAGGCTGCACAGGGAAGAGGGGAGGAGACACCCTAGTCCAAGCGCAGAGACCTCCCCGGGGGAAAGAGACTGCACAGGGAAGAGGGGAGGAGACACCCTAGTCCAAGCGCAGAGACCTCCCCGGGGGAAAGAGACTGCACAGGGAAGAGGGGAGGAGACACCCTAGTCCAAGCGCAGAGACCTCCCCGGGGGAAAGAGACTGCACAGGGAAGAGGGGAGGAGACACCCTATTCCAAGAGCAGAGACCTTCCCGGGGGAAAGAGACTGCACAGGGAAGAGGGGAGGAGACACCCTATTCCAAGCGCAGAGACCTTCCCGGGGGAAAGAGACTGCACAGGGAAGAGGGGAGGAGACACCATATTCCAAGCGCAGAGACCTCCCTGGGGGAAAGAGACTGCACAGGGAAGAGGGGAGGAGACACCCTATTCCAAGCGCAGAGACCTCCCTGGGGGAAGAGACTGCACAGGGAAGAGGGGAGGAGACACCCTAGTCCAAGCGCAGAGACCTCCCCGGGGGAAAGAGACTGCACAGGGAAGAGGGGAGGAGACACCCTAGTCCAAGCGCAGAGACCTCTCCGGGGGAAAGACTGCACAGGGAAGAGGGGAGGAGACACCCTATTCCAAGCGCGGAGACCTTCCTGGGGGAAAGAGACTGCACAGGGAAGAGGGGAGGAGACACCCTATTCCAAGCGCAGAGACCTCCCTGGGGGAAAGAAACTGCACAGGGAAGAGGGGAGGAGACACCCTATTCCAAGCGCAGAGACCTCCCCGGGAGAAAGAGACTGCACGGGGAAGAGGGGAGGAGACACCATATTCCAAGCGCAGAGACCTCCCCGGGGGAAAGAGACTGCACGGGGAAGAGGGAAGGAGACACCCTACTTCAAGCGCAGAGACCTCTCTGGGGGGAAAGAGACTGCACGGGGAAGAGGGGAGGAGACACCCTATTCCAAGCGCAGAGACCTCCCTGGGGGAAAGAGACTGCACAGGGAAGAGGGGAGGAGACACCCTAGTCCAATCGCAGAGACCTCTCCGGGGGAAAGAGACTGCACAAGGAAGAGGGGAGGAGACACCCTAGTCCAAGCGCAGAGACCTCTCCGGGGGAAAGAGACTGCACGGGGAAGAGTGGAGGAGACGCCCTAGTCCAAGCGCAGAGACCTCTCCGGGGGAAAAAGACTGCACAAGGAAGAGGGGAGGAGACACCCTAGTCCAAGCGCAGAGATCTCTCCGGGGGAAAGAGACTGCACGGGGAAGAGTGGAGGAGACACCCTAGTCCAAGCGCAGAGACCTCTCCGGGGGGGAAAGAGACTGCACGGGGAAGAGGGGAGGAGACACCCTATTCCAAGCGCAGAGACCTCCCCGGGGAAAGAGACTGCACGGGGAAGAGGGGAGGAGACACCCTATTCCAAGCGCAGAGACCTTCCGGGGGAAAGAGACTGCACGGGGAAGAGGGGAGGAGACACCCTATTCCAAGCGCAGAGACCTCCCTGGGGGAAAGAGACTGCACGGGGAAGAGGGGAGGAGACACCCTATTCCAAGCGCAGAGACCTCCCTGGGGGAAAGAGACTGCACGGGGAAGAGGGGAGGAGACACCCTATTCCAAGCGCAGAGACCTTCCTGGGGGAAAGAGACTGCACGGGGAAGAGGGGAGGAGACACCCTATTCCAAGCGCAGAGACCTTCCTGGGGGAAAGAGACTGCACGGGGAAGAGGGGAGGAGACACCCTATGCTAAGCGCAGAGACCTCCCTGGGGGAAAGAGACTGCACGGGGAAGAGGGGAGGAGACACCCTATTCCAAGCGCAGGGAGAAAGACTCCCTGGGAGAAAGAGAGGGAGGAAACACCCTATTCTAAGCGCGGAGACCTCCCCGGTGGGTTGGGGGGAGGAGACTGCGCATAGACTCATGGCTGAAGCCGCTTAGAAGTCCTAGGAAAGGGGATAATGCAGAGCCTCAGTGCAGCCTCAGGAGGGCAGGAGAATGAGGGAGGAAAGAGGCAGCAGGAGTCAGGAGCATAGGGCATCTCATGGAAGCAAGTGGCGGTAATCATAAAGGATTCTGGCGAGAAATCGACAGTTTGTTATCATGTGTCCACTTACATGCGACTCTGGGCTGGGCTGATCCAAAGTCAGCACCACAACAAAAGCGTTGAATGGTTCTGAGCACATGAACCCCCAGTTCCTCATGCAGATCCCAGAAGGGCTCAATTGAGGGGTGCTAAAATTATTTCCATTATGAACAGTGCTGGCACATTTGAGATGCCACAAGTGTCTTCTCTGTCGGCTGCCATCCCAATACCCTTGGGCTTGGCAAGCCTTCATTAGAGCGCATTGATTTTTTCAGTCTGTCTAAACAGCTGACCAGCTTTAACCGCAATTGTGAAGCCTTCAGAGTACTTTTTGGGAATTGTCCCTTCAGCTTAAATTTCAGGCTCCATCCCTATTAAGCCTCAGATGAAGAGCCGTGGAAGGCTCAAAACACGTGTTAGGCTGTTGCTTGTACTAAACCTTGGACTTTAAAGGCTGTTCTTTCATACAAGTCACTTGGACTCCCGATTTGTATTTTGCTACACTTGGTGCAGCGACACTGGGACTTGTTTGTGTTGCAATGGTACTTACCTCAGTGGAATTATACTGGCAGTATATCCACACTACCCAGATGCCTGCAGCCTTGACGCTCTTTGTCTAATTTATACTTACAAGCGCTGTGGATCGTGACTTTTTCTGCCAATTTGTTCTTTCTTCATTAGAGTGTGTACAGGAGTGTTGCCCGGAGATGGGCAAAGCAAAATAAACCTGCACGTGCCCACTTCACACCCCAAAGAGTGGACAAAGCGGAATAGACCTGCACGTGCCCGCTTTCACCCCAGAGAGTGGGCAAAGCGGAATAAACCTTCACGTGCCCGCTTCACACCCCAGAGAGTGGGCAAAGCGGAATAGACCTGCACGTGCCCGCTTCACACCCCAGACAGTGGGCAAAGCGGATAAACCTGCACGTGCCCGCTTCACACCCCAGAGAGTGGGCAAAGCAGAATAGACCTGCACGTGCCTGCTTCACACCCCAGAGAGTGGGCAAAGCGGAATAGACCTGCACGTGCCCACTTCACGCCCCAGAGAGTGGGCAAAGCGGAATACCCCTGCACATGCCCGCTTCACACCCCAGAGAGTGGGCAAAGCGATAAACCTGCACGTGCCCGCTTCACACCCCAGAGAGCGGGCAAAGCCAAATAAACCTGCACGTGCCCGCTTCACACCCAAGAGAGCGGGCAAAGCGGAATAAACCTGCACATGCCCGCTTCACACCCCAGAGAGTGGGCAAAGCGGAATAGACCTGCATGTGCCCGCTTCACACCCCAGAGAGTGGGCAAAGTAATAAACCTGCACGTGCCCGCTTCACACCCCAGAGAGTGGGCAAAGCGGAATAAACCTGCATGTGCCCGCTTCACACCCCAGAGAGTGGGCAAAGCGGAATAAACCTGCACGTGCCTGCTTCACACCCCAGAGAGTGGGCAAAGCAGAATAGACCTGCACGTGCCCGCTTCACGCCCCAGAGAGTGGGCAAAGCGGAATACCCCTGCACGTGCCCGCTTCACACCCCAGAGAGTGGGCAAAGCAGAATAAACCTGCACATGCCCGCTTCACACCCCAGAGAGTGGGCAAAGCGGATAAACCTGCACGTGCCCGCTTCACACCCCAGAGAGCGGGCAAAGCCAAATAAACCTGCACGTGCCCGCTTCACACCCAAGAGAGTGGGCAAAGCGGAATAAACCTGCACATGCCCGCTTCACACCCCAGAGAGTGGGCAAAGCGGAATAGACCTGCATGTGCCCGCTTCACACCCCAGAGAGTGGGCAAAGTAATAAACCTGCACGTGCCCGCTTCACACCCCAGAGAGTGGGCAAAGCGGAATAAACCTGCACGTGCCTGCTTCACACCCCAGAGAGTGGGCAAAGCAGAATAGACCTGCACGTGCCCACTTCACACCCCAGAGAGTGGGCAAAGGAATAAACCTGCACATGCCCGCTTCACACCCTAGAGAGTGGGCAAAGGAATAAACCTGCATGTGCCCGCTTCACACCCCAGAGAGTGGGCAAAGCGGAATAAACCTGCATGTGCCCGCTTCACACCCCAGAGAGGTGGCAAAGCGGAATAGACCTGCACATGCCCACTTCACACCCCAGAGAGTGGGCAAAGGAATAAACCTGCACATGCCGCTTCACACCCCAGAGAGTGGGCAAAGCGGAATAAACCTGCACGTGCCCGCTTCACACCCCAGAAAGTGGGCAAAGTGGAATAAACCTGCACATGCCCGCTTCACACCCCAGAGAGTGGGCAAAGCGGAATAAACCTGCATGTGCCCGCTTCACACCCCAGAGAGTGGCAAAGCGGAATAAACCTGCACATGCCCGCTTCACACCCCAGAGAGTGGGCAAAGCGGAATAAAACTGCACGTGCCCGCTTCACACCCCAGAGAGTGGCAAAGCAGAATAAACCTGCACGTGCCCGTTTCACAACCCAGAGAGTGGGCAAAGCGGAATAAACCTGCACGTGCCCGTTTCACAACCCAGAGAGTGGGCAAAGCGGAATAGACCTGCACATGCCCGCTTCACACCCCAGAGAGTGGGCAAAGGGATAAACCTGCACATGCCCGCTTCACACCCAAGACAGTGGGCAAAGCAGGATAAACCTGCACATGCCCACTTCACACCCCAGAGAGTGGGCAAAGCGGAATAAACCTGCACAGGCCCGCTTCACACCCCAGAGAGTGGGCAAAATGGAATAAACCTGCACGTGCCCGCTTCACACCCCAGAGAGTGGGCAAAGCAGAATAGACCTGCATGGGCCCGCTTCACACCCCAGAGAGTGGGCAAAGCAGAATAGACCTGCACGTGCCCACTTCACGCCCCAGAGAGTGGGCAAAGCGGAATACCCCTGCACGTGCCCGCTTCACACCCCAGAGAGCGGGCAAAGCCAAATAAACCTGCACGTGCCCGCTTCACACCCCAGAGAGCGGGCAAAGCCAAATAAACCTGCACGTGCCCGCTTCACACCCCAGAGAGCGGGCAAAGCCAAATAAACCTGCACGTGCCCGCTTCACACCCAAGAGAGTGGGCAAAGCAGAATAAACCTGCACATGCCTGCTTCACACCCCAGAGAGCGGGCAAAGCGGAATAGACCTGCACGTGCCCGCTTCACACCCCAGAGAGCGGGCAAAGCCAAATAAACCTGCACATGCCCGCTTCACACCCCAGAGTGGGCAAAGAAATAAACCTGCATATGCCCGCTTCACACCCCAGAGAGTGGGCAAAGCGGAATAAACCTGCACATGCCCGCTTCACACCCCAGAGTGGGCAAAGAAATAAACCTGCACGTACCCGCTTCACACCCCAGAGAGTGGGCAAAGCGGAATAAACCTGCATGTGCCCGCTTCACACCCCAGAGAATGGGCAAAGCTGAATAAACCTGCACATGCCCGCTTCACACCCCAGAGTGGGCAAAGAAATAAACCTGCACGTGCCCGCTTCACACCCCAGAGAGTGGGCAAAGCGGAATAAACCTGCACATGCCCGCTTCACACCCCAGAGTGTGGGCAAAGCAGAATAAACCTGCACGTGCCCGCTTCACACCCCAGAGAGTGGGCAAAGGAATACACCTGCATGTGCCCGCTTCACACCCCAGAGAGTGGGCAAAGGAATAAACCTGCACGTGCCCGCTTCACACCCCAGAGAGTGGGCAAAGCGGAATAAACCTGCACGTGCCTGCTTCACACCCCAGAGAGTGGGCAAAGCAGAATAGACCTGCACGTGCCCACTTCACACCCCAGAGAGTGGGCAAAGGAATAAACCTGCACATGCCCGCTTCACACCCTAGAGAGTGGGCAAAGGAATAAACCTGCATGTGCCCGCTTCACACCCCAGAGAGTGGGCAAAGCGGAATAAACCTGCATGTGCCCGCTTCACACCCCAGAGAGGTGGCAAAGCGGAATAGACCTGCACATGCCCACTTCACACCCCAGAGAGTGGGCAAAGGAATAAACCTGCACATGCCCGCTTCACACCCCAGAGAGTGGGCAAAGCGGAATAAACCTGCACATGCCCGCTTCACACCCCAGAGAGTGGGCAAAGCGGAATAAACCTGCACATGCCCGCTTCACACCCCAGAGAGTGGGCAAAGCGGAATAAACCTGCACATGCCCGCTTCACACCCCAGAGAGTGGGCAAAGCGGAATAAACCTGCACGTGCCAACTTCACACCCAAGAGAGTGGGCAAAGCGGAATAAACCTGCACATGCCCGCTTCACACCCCAGAGTGTGGGCAAAGCGGAATAGACCTGCATGTGCCCGCTTCACACCCCAGAGAGTGGGCAAAGTAATAAACCTGCACGTGCCCGCTTCACACCCCAGAGAGTGGGCAAAGCGGAATAAACCTGCACGTGCCTGCTTCACACCCCAGAGAGTGGGCAAAGCAGAATAGACCTGCACGTGCCCACTTCACACCCCAGAGAGTGGGCAAAGGAATACACCTGCATGTGCCCGCTTCACACCCCAGAGAGTGGGCAAAGGAATAAACCTGCACGTGCCCGCTTCACACCCCAGAGTGTGGGCAAAGCAGAATAAACCTGCACGTGCCCACTTCACACCCCAGAGAGTGGGCAAAGGAATACACCTGCATGTGCCCGCTTCACACCCCAGAGAGTGGGCAAAGGAATAAACCTGCACGTGCCCGCTTCACACCCCAGAGTGTGGGCAAAGCAGAATAAACCTGCACGTGCCCACTTCACACCCCAGAGAGTGGGCAAAGGAATACACCTGCATGTGCCCGCTTCACACCCCAGAGAGTGGGCAAAGCGGAATAAACCTGCACATAGTACAGATGTAGTATAGAACCAGGCAATCTACAAATCACAACAGGGAACCGGGAAGTGAAGAAAGCAGATGCAATACAGGACCAAAGGCAAAACCCAGAGATCAGCAGGGAGCCTAGAAGTGAAGAATGCAGGCAATTGCAATGTGATGCCACAAACCGTGGATAGCAACACAATATCAAGAACCGCAGAGAGCAAACACCAAGTCAATACAGTCAACAAGGCACAGAACACAACAGGAACCTAGAAGAAGAATGCAGGCAATGCAAAGTAATTCCAGAAGAACAGTGGAGCACGTGTCAGAATAGTACACAATCGATCGAAGAGGAAAGGGCCGAGATGTGAGAGGAAGGACGGAAAACACAGTAGGAGTGAACGGAGCAGGGTGCTGGGACCTACGATGCGAGGTAGCGCACGTGGCCAATTTCTTGGCTAAGTATTTGAGCACAGCACAATACAACACACACAGATTCGACTTTCTCAAAAGGGGGAAAAACGGTACATTTTGAGCACAGCACACTACAACACACCCAGATTACACTCCCTGATGAGTCACAGCTGGTTGACGGCTGCAGGCTACTTGCTACCATGGCAGACACTGGCAGACACCACTGGAGCTGTCCTTAGCCTCTGGTCCTTGACTGAGGGGGCTGCCACGGCAGGGGGTGACTTGGGTGGCTGAGTTGAAGGACCTGCCAACCAATGGGAGTGTGGTGGATTGGAGGGAGAAGGGAGGGCCATCAAACAAGGAAGCAACCGAGACAAAGGGAAGGGTGAGTGGGCACACAGGCGCTGTAGCGCAATAATAAAACTTTTACAAATGCACAACTAACTGTGCCACAGAGCACCTGTCCTCACCCCAGCACCGAGAAGTTGGCGTTGCCTGATGATGGTGGGAATGGCCTGTGGGCACAGAGGGAGAAAACACATGTTGGTGCATGCTTACCTGTTGTCTAGGCAGGGGTTCTGGCCCTGGGTCCTCCTGGTCATAACAGGTCCAAACACGACTTGCCCTTCATCTGGTCCAAATAGGAATTACCCTTTTCTTCGTCTGATCCGAACAGGAATTACCCTTTTCTTCGTCTGGTGCAAACAGGAACTTCCCTTTTCTTCGTCTGGTCCAAAAAGGAATTTCCCATTTCTTCAGACGCCTGGGCGGGAGACACCCTTGATCTGAGAGTTAAAAGCAGAAAGTAAGAGGAAGGGCTAAGAAGGTGGGTGGTGCTTAGGCCAGGTGACCTACAACCACTTGCACCTGCACTCCATCTGCAAAAGAAAGGAGGCTGGAGGGCTGCTTAGGTAGGGAAAAAGTGCGGCAACCAGGAAGGCATCAGGTGGGCGGGGCTTAGGCCAGGTGACCTAGATCCACGTGCGACTGCTCCCCATCTGCCAAGGAAAAGAGGCTGGAGGGCTGCTTAAGTAGGGAAAAAGAGTGGCAACCGGGAAGGCACCAGGTGGGCGAGACTTGCTAAGTAGGGGAAAAAAAGCGCAATCCGGAAGGCACCAGTGGGCGGGGCTTAAGCCAGGTGACTTAGATTCACTTGCATCGGCTCCCCATTTGCAAAGGAAAAGAGGCTGGAGGGCTGCCTCAGTAGGGAAAAAAGAGCAGCAACCAGGAAGGCGGGGCTTAGGCCAGGTTACCTGGATCCACTTGCACCTGCTTGCCATAAATAATGTTGGCAGGAAAACATCATGGCGACATCATATATGGGGACCATATATATGCGGTCAAGAGGAGCAGGGGTTGTAGCAGTGTCCTTGGCTACCCTTGAACAAAAAAAAAGTTTTGGGGGTTGTGGGGGTGTTCCCCCTGTGTTCAATGTGATAATATCCCTGCAAAAAAAGGCAATTCTTTGGCGTCTTTTGTGCCAGGCGACATTTTTGCTGGGAGCGGCTGCTACAGAGGAGATTGGCGCTGTAGAAACGCTTTATAGCATATTCCCCATGGGAGAATGGACCAGACATCAGAAGGTGTGAGGGGGGGGCAGGCCCAAGCTGTGGCAAAGTCCCTGTGCTGGGAGGGGAGCAGGCCGTACCCGCCCTCTACCCTATCCGCATACATTACACATTATTGGACAGTAACCAAGCCAACACCCAGTCTGACTATAAAATGGCTGTGGGAAAGAATTAAGAAGGACTTAATCGGCCAGAAATACCTTTTGTCCTAAAATAATGCACCGAACTTGCTTGAAGGTTGAGTCCCTGGAAGACCCGCTGAATTGATGAGGTGCCCTCCCAAGGATTCCCCTGACCTCCCACCACCTCTTGGGACCGGGGAGCCATGACCTTTTACCTTCACAGCAAACTCTCTCCACCCCCACATACAAGTCGAGTTGGTGCAACTAGGTGACTCTCGTGTACGCCCACCAGTGGGCAGAGCTCCTCATATTAGGCCAAACCTATACACACATGCCGCACACCAACGCCAAAGAGCCTACCCCCACCTGCCCACCCACTCGCCCAACTTGTTATGTCCTGGCCTGCGCTCATGCAGGCCAGGCAGGCCAAGGCTGGGGGCACCCTGCCAGCACGTGAGCACACGGGCTCTTCCATGGCCTGAAGGCACCCAGGCTTACACCAGACATGGCGACGGAGTTGCCCAGCAGGGGCATCGGCACCTCTATGCAGAGTGGCCCGGCAGCGGCCAACGGGATACAGAGTTGTGCAGCAGGGGCTCTAGGTACACAAGGGTGGGGGGAAATCAGAGACAGCATTGCCCAGCAGGGGCACTGTCAGGCTGGAGGGCCCAGCAACATCAAACCCTATGCCTACTAGACAGCATCAGCATTGCACTGCAGGCAAGGACACGCAGCAGGCAGGAGTCAGGTTGCATCGACTGACGAGCCAGAGCTGGCTCATCCCTTTTATTATTTTACGTCACATGGTCACCACCATGTGACCTTAGCACGAGCCCTGGGAGATACCTTGCTCCCAGGAGGGTTGACACACCACACTCCTCCTTTTCCATAGCGAACAAACAAATGGCAAACACCACTGGACATTAAATCAATTACCAGCCACAAACTTCAATGCTCGACATCCGGGTGCAACTACTAGTCACGTACACTGAAACTCAGGTTGGGACAATCACTACCTCCGAGCTTAGTCTGGTAGTTTCAAACATAACCCACATACTGAGCGCATTGGTGCACACTTGGGAGACAGTCAGGGTTGGTGGATTGCTGGTGACAGGTTGCAAATTCCACATTTAAAGGAACCCTTTATTAACCTGGGTGAGGTAGCACCCGGCACCATTTACAGGATGTCCACAATACACAGGATCACAGCTCCACATAGCCCCTTGACTGGGCCATTCTATGCAGGTCCAGGGTCTGCAGGCTCCCAGTCTTTATGGGGATGGCTACTGACTCCATATTAAGCAATTGCGGCTCTGTAGGAGACCAGTCTGGCTTCCGTGGGCATCTATTCAGGACAGTTCAGTTCACAGTTCAGGGTCCAGCAAAGCCGCACCTGGGGACACCAGTGGCTGCATCTGCCTAATCCATTGAGAGTGGGGGCATCCAGCAGGGCTTGGAGGTCTCCCCCAGGCAGGAGTGTTTCCACCTGCTACAGAGGAGGGCGCACAAGCACTCGCCTGGAGCTGCAATTGTTCTGTGTTGGGCATGTGCTGGGTCTCTTTTCCTTTTCACAGCTCTCCTAACAGTGCACACGTGCTCCCTCCAGTTCCCCTCTGGCGGGAGATTTATTTATTCCAGGCAACTCCGCCCTCAGAGTATGAAAAGCCACCACCAATGCCCGCGGGATCTTCAAGGAGCTATTAACATCTTTATTTGCCCTGCGCCGACAGGAGGCGCTCCACCCGTTTCACTGCCCATGCAGCGCGGGTGTGCTGTAGGGTTAGGCAGTGTCTGCCACTCACGTTTCTGTGTTTGCACCCCCAGGAGGGCCGAGGTATTCAGGCAGGGGGCACGCGAGCCGCCGTTACTTCATATGCCCCTTTTTAATGTTGAAGCGCTGAAACTCGGAGCTGGTGGGCCCGGGGTCTCATGGCGGCCATTTCTGCTGCATGGATCTGCAGGGGGCCACTTTCACTGTTTTCTCGCTCCAGCACCGAGCTGATCAGATGTTACTGCCAGGCACCAGGGGGTTGAGTCTGGAGGGTTGCCTGCATTATCATTTCTCCCCAGGCTTCTGCCCGAGCCTGTCCCGGGCCTTCACCGCGGTTGGTGACACGTTTGTGGTCCTCTCCCTTTCCTCCCTCCCGGGCAGGGGGCGGGGGAGGCTGAAGCAGTTGGTCTCCCACACTCCTCTTCATTTGCCCAGCATGGAAGCTATAACACCCCTGCAACAGCGAATGCCACGTCGACAGCACGGGGGCCGGAACCTCCCCCGTCGCCATTGTTATGTCCTGGCCTGAGGTCACCCAGACCAAAGCTGGGGGCACCCAGCAGATATCTGTGGACAGGGGGCACCCTGCCAGCCCGTGAGCACACAGCCCTAGTAAAAAAGAAATCCACTTTTTGGATTGTTTTGGGATTGCTTCGGGCTTGTTTTCAAGCTGCCGATTTCTTTGGGATTTATTTTGGATTTTTTGGGGATTTTTCCAAGCAAGGATTTATTTGTCTTGGGTTGGAGGATTTATTTTGGATTTTTACTGACTTGTTTCTCAGTTAAAACAATCCACTTACACTAATTGGCAGGCACACATTTTTACTGGATTTATTTTGGATTTTTTGACAAGCAAGGATTGTTTGATTTTAAAGTGAGGATTATTTTGGGATTATTTTCAACTTGTTTCTCAATAAAAACCAATCCAGCAACACTACACCTTTTTACTGCATTTATTTTGTATTGTTTTACCAGCAAGGATTGTTTGGTCTTACATTGGAAGATTTATTTTTGATCTTTTCCAACTTGTTTCTCGGTAAAAACAATCCAGTAACTCTAGGCACACATTTTTACTGCATTTAAATGTTGGAATGTTTACCTAGTTTAAACGATGTTTGCCGTTGTTTAGGATTTTAATGTGGTTAAAAATTTCACGGAGTTTATTTCTTTTGGAACTTTTATTTGTGCAATAAAAGTTCCATTGCACTTAACTATTTCTTTATCAAATAATGCCCAGTCGCTAAGCTTCATCTTCAGGGTCTACCGATTTGCCGCCATAGGAGTAGCACTCTATCCATTGTCTTCAGTGACTTTAGTGGCTTTGCCAATGCTTGTTTTACACGTGGCTTCAGTGGCTTTGCCAATGCTTGTTTTTAGACATGGCCGATACTGACCCGACTGAGTCCGGTCTCTGATCCACTTGTGTTATTTGTGATGCTGTGTTGTATTATTATTGGTAAACACTTTTGATGTGTGTGTTGTATGTGACAACTTTGATCTACGGCAGGAGCATTCATTAAATCATTATTTTCAAAAAATCTCTGAATCATGCTATAGACACACATGTTTGTTTACAGATTATTATTTTTGATAGTAAATTGGTTTCCATTAAGTTTAACAAAGCTTCAGAGAGGCTGTGGTGGGCAGCGCTTTTATTAAATCAGAGAGTCTAAAAAAGTGTACAATTTTGCAATCTCCATTATGCACCCATATACATGCAAACATCCGTTCAAGAGACCTTAGTCCAGTGCTGATATTTTCATTCTGCTTTCTGGGACGTAGAGTCTGGATTTATAATGGGGGAATACAAGCTCCAGGATGCAAGGAATAAAACAGGAATAAACTTGCACTTTAAAAACGTAATGGGGCATATTGACATGTATGCATAGCATTCACTGGGAGAGATTTATGTTTTTGCATGGGGGAAAAACAACACAGAAAAAAGATGAGACTGCCACACAAGGGTGGGTGTGGCTATTCTTTGTTAGTGGTGGAACAAAATCAAACTTCACCCTGCCGGAATAAAGCCTTCATTTAAGAACACTTTCCTCCCATTGTATTACAACGGGCATATGCAGCATTGCCCTTATCTGATAGCAAATTGTCCACCATCGGGACTGGAAAACCCACACATGAACCCAGAAAGTCCCCTTGTGTGGTTCCCTGCACCGGAAAGGGAGATATCAAGACCCCAGTGGAGACAAAGAAAAATGAATTAAACAATTCACAGAAAATTAATGGCGGGTTGTCCTCTGCAGGAGGTATTTGGCATGTGTTGTACCCTGACCCAAGTGTGGTGGAGGCTGTGAAGACTGCTCATACAGATACCAGACCTCGTCCACCCAGAGCAAGTTCCAGGAGTTGACGGGCCCATTGCAGTAAAAGAGGTACAGGTGCAAATCACATGATAAACCATGCTGACAAACATATACTTATAGAAACATGTGTAACACTAAAAAGAAAGTGCAATTTTAGTTGCCCCACCCCATCCTCCTCCCCATTTTCACTGCTGAAAAACTACATTCACCAGAAGGAAAAGTAATATGAGCCTAATCTCCATGTGGTTTGCAAATGTGCTTTCAAGACACACAACAAAATGTATTTTGTAATAATAAGGTCACCTACTTTTAGTCATCTTTTTTTCTTCATTCACATGCGGCTGCCGGAGCGACTGCAGCTTTCTTCTTCCCCTGCTCTCTACTATTATGCCTGCATGCACGTGCAAAGGTAAGCTCCTCACCACTGGGCTCCCACACGAGGCGCGCATCGGCACATTGACTTTGTTCAATATTGCAATAATTGTGCCTGCATAGACATTTTATCAGCGAGAATGTTTAAACACTGAGTTTTGATAACGCTCTGTTTGTTGCCGCATTGCATTTTACCTGCCTTACGTCCATGGATTTTTGCTATTCTAAGATGGTCGTTTCCACTGCCTGCAACAGGATGCTGGGCACGGTGCTGCTGGGAGTATGGGATTAGCTGGGGCTGTCTACATCTGGCCCAATGGGAAGGCCGGCAGGCTTGGCCGGCCCTCCTCACAAGGCCCACTCCTAAGGCCCTGTCTACCCCTGTCCATGACGGTCGTCTGTGTGTCAGTATGCTCCCCAACCCCCCCTTGGTCGCCTGTGGGTCGATATGCTCCCCACACCCCCTTGGTCGCCTGTGTGTCCGTATGCTCCCCCCCTTGGTCGCCTGTCTGTATGCTCCCCACCCACTTGGTCGCCTGTGTGTCTGTATGCTCCCCAAACCCCCCCTCTTGGTTGCCTGTGTATCCGTATGCTCCTCAACCCCCCTTGGTCGCCTGTGTGTCCATATGCTCCCCAAACCCCCCCTCTTGGTTGCCTGTGTGCCCAGATGCTCCCCACCCCACCCCCCTTGGTCGCCTGTGTGTCCGTATGCTCCCCACAACACTCTCCATTGGTCGCTAGTATGTTTGTATGCTCCTCACCCCACCTTGGTCGCCTGTGTGTCCATATGCTCCCCCCCCTTGGTCGCCTGTGTGTCCATATGCTCCCCACCCCCCTCCCTGGTCACCTGTGTGTCCATATGCTCCCCACCGCCCCTTGGTCGCCTGTGTGTCCGTATGTTCCCCGCCCCTCCCTTGGTCACCTGTGTGTCCGTTTGCTCCCCACCTCTCCCTGGTCGCCTGTGTGTCTGTATGCCCCCCCCTTCCCGGTTGCCATGCAACATGTGGCTGGCACCATGTATTTTCCAATCTTTATGTACTTATACTGTAACCTTAAGCATTGTATGTACTTTTGCTCTGTAATCATCAAGTAAAAACTCCTTGACACCTCAGGGTTTTGGGCGCTATATAAGAACAGTAAATAATTTAAATAAATAAATAGAGAATATCATTTAACTGTGCTGCTTATAACAGAGGGTGTTTTAAAAAAAAGTGTTTCTGAGGAGAGTGGAGTTAAATTTGCTTGTGTGAGCAGCAGCTTATTGTAAAATATTTTTTATTTTAGCACTGTGTATGTATAGTTATGCTATTCTGTTGCATTTCTTACTTTGGAGACCTAACCACTTCGTTTTGAGTGAGCGCTGTTACTTTCTGCTCATTGCAATGGGAGTTGGCCTGTTTTCGGCCTGTTTTGGAGGGGCATTGGGCTTTTTTTTGTTGTTGGACCCGGCAGCGTGGGTGGCAATGGCGGCTGAAGAAGATACGGCGGCCGTGCTGGTGGGCTCGAAAAACAGGGTAAATAGCACAGAAAAGGTAAGGAACAGGATAAATAGCACAGCAGAAAAGGTAAGGAACAGGATAAATAGCACAGAAAAGGTAAGGAGCAGGATAAATAGCACAGAAAAGGTAAGGAACAGGATAAATAGCACAGAAAAGGTAGGGAGCAGGATAAATAGCACAGAAAAGGTAAGGAACAGGATAAATAGCACAGCAGAAAAGGTAAGGAACAGGATAAATAGCACAGAAAAGGTAGGGAGCAGGATAAATAGCACAGAAAAGGTAAGGAACAGGATAAATAGCACAGAAAAGGTAAGGAGCAGGATAAATAGCACAGAAAAGGTAAGGAGCAGGATAAATAGCACAGAAAAGGTAAGGAACAGGATAAATAGCACAGAAAAGGTAAGGAACAGGATAAATAGCACAGCAGAAAAGGTAGGGAACAGGATAAATAGCACAGAAAAGGTGAGGAACGGGATAAATAGCACAGAAAAGGTAAGGAACAGGATAAATAGCACAGAAAAGGTAAGGAACAGGATAAATAGCACAGAAAAGGTAAGGAGCAGGATAAATAGCACAGAAAAGGTAAGGAACAGGATAAATTGCACAGAAAAGGTAAGGAACAGGATAAATAGCACAGAAAAGGTAAGGAACAGGATAAATAGCACAGAAAAGGTAAGGAGCAGGATAAATAGCACAGAAAAGGTAAGGAACAGGATAAATTGCACAGAAAAGGTAAGGAACAGGATAAATAGCACAGAAAAGGTAAGGAGCAGGATAAATAGCACAGAAAAAATAGGGAACAGGATAAATAGCACAGAAAAGGTAAGGAGCAGGATAAATAGCACAGAAAAGGTAAGGAGCAGGATAAATAGCACAGAAAAGGTAAGGAACAGGGTAAATAGCACAGAAAAGGTAAGGAGCAGGGTAAATAGCACAGAAAAGGTAAGGAGCAGGATAAATAGCACAGAAAAGGTAAGGAACAGGATAAATAGCACAGAAAAGGTAAGGAACAGGATAAATAGCACAGAAAAGGTAAGGAGCAGGGTAAATAGCACAGAAAAGGTAAGGAGCAGGATAAATAGCACAGAAAAGGTAAGGAGCAGGATAAATAGCACAGAAAAGGTAAGGAGCAGGGTAAATAGCACAGAAAAGGTAAGGAGCAGGATAAATAGCACAGAAAAGGTAAGGAGCAGGATAAATAGCACAGAAAAGGTAAGGAGCATGCGCTTATTTATGTTTGCGTCGTTAGGTAACACAGACACACATGTGTCAGTTTACATCGATGCGTGTGACTAGTGGTCTCTTTACAATTGCTCGTGATAAATGCAGCTTTGTTTTTATTTTCCAGCTTTCTGTCAATGGTCCAATGTGTTTCATTTTTTTTGCCTCAGAGAATATGATTTTCATCTCAAATCAATGGCGCCTCAGAATGTCCTGGTTTGTAGCAACTGTTAATTGTGTACATGTGGGTATTTACTTTTTCGCATGCCTGAAAATTCAGCAAATGCAAAAGGCATTGTCCCCAAAGCCCGCAATAGGGTTCCAGTCGTGAGCCCTCGCAAGCACGCGGACCCCCGCCCCGCCGCAGCCACAAGGGTAACTGCTTCCCCCATGCCATGCCAATGCCATGCCCATGCCCTGCCCTGCCCTGCCATGATGGGGGGCGGCTTCCCCGGCAGATACCGGGCATTCCAAACACAGCTGCAACCCTTTAACATAGGCAGCCGCCATAACCCGTGCGCAGCTCTGCAGGCCCAGTAACGCGCCACACATCCAGCCTATAGTCCATACTAGCGTGTTCCGGACTCGGCGTCAAGACTGGAGTAAATGAGAACTTCAGTATGTGACTTTAGGCCAAACTCCCCAGAAAACCCTTCCATTTCCTCTTTCATAACGGGAGTGTTTACAGCAGAACAGGACAGAGGCTGCATAATCAGGTGGACATGAAGCAGAGGATAGAAACCGCCTCTAAACTCAACAGAACAATAGAGGGGATACAAGCAACACAGAACACTTGCTTCAGAGTTCAGACCCTGCACAGGCAAGAGAGAATAGACCGTTTCAGAACAGAGCACGTTCACATAAAAGAATGAACTATGTGTGTGTGTGTGTGTGGGGGGGGGGGGTATAGCCAACAGCAGCCGAAGAAATCCTACGATCGCCCGGTGTGTTAGCAGCTTGTGAAGTGAACACCACCGAAATGCTAAACATTACAGCATGACTGCGTAGGAAGACACGATCATCTGCCTCTTGACCCACGCCCCGCTGCACCCCTCGAAGTTTCAGTCTATTCATTTGTTGAACTTTTGTATAGTGCCTGGACAGCAGGAGAGGTTTCCAGGTCCTCGGCCCCCAGTCTAATGCCTGTTCTCGAGGGACAATACGTGGTGCATTTTCTTCAGTGGTGCATGCTTGCTTCTACCAAACATGCTGCCCCACTGCTGCGGAAATAGCCATCTTGATTGGTTACTGCCGCACAGGGCTTTAAGTAGGGTAAGAAATCGAGGGGGGGGCCCTCATTTGGGGGCGTGGCTTGTGGGAGGGGAGTGGCCTAAAAAGTAGGCAAATCGTAGGGTATGCACACAAATATATATAAATGGTATATATGTGTGTGCGTACCTTACTATGGTGTGTGTACTGTGCAAGCCATCTTTTCTAAACAGAGATATGTAACATATTTCTACGTTTATAAAAGATGGCTTGCATAGTACACACACCATAGTAAGGTACGCACACACATATATAACATTTATATATATTTGTGTGTATACCCTACGGTTCGCCTAGTTTTCAGGCCATCTTTTTTTTAAAAAAGATTTCGGGTTTATAAAAGATGGCTTTGAAAGTACACAATTCAAGCCATCTTTTCTAAAGCTTTGATTACGGACAAAATTGTCCGTAGTCAAAGCTTTATAAAAGATGGCTTGAAATGTGTACTTTCAAAGCCATCTTTTATAAACATCGAGGAATCCCCAGGATCGCCGAGGGTTAAAGACGCCTCGGCGACCTGGGGAAACAAAGGGACAGTAACTGCCTCTGGTGACCCTCGCGAGGGGTCACCAGAGGCAGTTACTATGACTGACAGAAGTGGCAGCCAGTCACAGCGTCGCTGTGGTTGGCTGCCACTTCTGTCGGCTCGCCTGACTTCATTGCAGGCGCATCTCCCGTCGCGGCTGCGACGGGATAATGCATCCCGCCAATGTTGCGGTAGGACGGGGCCCCGGCAGGGCCCTGGCTCAGTCCCACTTTTTGGAGACTGCCGGGGCCTGGCCCTGGCAGGCCCCGGCCCACTTTAAGCACTGCTGCCGCATAGCTTTGCAGCATGCACAATCAGACTTCTTGTGTGGGCTGATAACCAAAAGCCTATCTATGTGACCCCTGAGCTTCGATTGGTATTGGTAGATATGGGTGGGGTGGGGTGGGCATGGTAGTGTGGAACCGAAGGTGAGAGAGGCAGATATTGTGGTTAAGTGGGATGAGGCGACATTGGATGGGGTAGAGAGGGGTATGGTGTAGAGTGGTGGAGTAGGTGCATAGAGAAGAGTAAAGCATACTCAAGCAACAGTGGGAATAGGAAGGGATGGGACAGCAATGCGTGACAAAGGATGGAAAGGATATGATATGATATGATATGGTATTTGTAACGCGCCTATACACAGGTGTTTCAAGGCGCGACGAGGCAGGGAGGGGAGGAACAAGGGGAGACAAAACAAACGATCCTACTAGGCCAGGTGTCATTCAGATCGCGCAAGTGCAGGGGTGGGGGAGGGGGGGAAAAGTGCAAGGGGAAGGGGAGGGGGGGAAGTGCAGTAAATGTAAGTGGCGTAAAGTAATAAATAAAAAAGGGCCAGCTAGTGGCAAGTGCATGGTAAGTGCAGAACAAGTGCTGGGGAAGGGGGGGGCTGTAGGGATACAGAGACAGTCCCGTAGTGCAGAGGGGTTCCAGGGCATCAGTGACTGGGACCAGGACCGAAGACAGTTTAAGAGTGGTCCAGTTGCAGGATCAGTGCAGTTTAGTGAAAAATTAATTAGCCGCTCAGCAGGGGAGAGGGAGAGAGAAAGCAGAAGCAAAGAGGAAGGTTTTGAGGTGCTTCCGGAACCGGAGGTGGTTCTCCTCAAGTTTCAGGGAGGCAGGAAGGCTGTTCCAGAGGGAGGCCCCTGCCGCGGAGAGAGATCTACCCCCAGCTCGTTGCTTCGAGAAGCGGCTGACCCTGAGGGAGTTGGAGGCGGATGAGCGAAGGGCTCGGGAAGGAAGATATTTAGGAAGAGAGAGTTGAAGGTATTTAGGAACCAGGCCCCAGAAGGCCTTGTGGACAATGCAGAGGGTTTTGAACTTTATCCTCGCAGCCACTGGGGGCCAGTGTAGAGATTTCAGTCCTGGAGAGATACGGTCCCTGGGCTTGAGGCCAAGGACAAGTCTCGCAGTTCTGTTCTGGATGAGTTGCAGAGGGCGGAGAGTGGAGGCAGGCAGATTAAGATAGAGGCTGTTACAGTAATCCAGCTTCGAGAGAACCAGGGCTCGGGAGACAGTGAGCTTCTGGGGGAAGGAGAGGAAGGGAAGAATACCTCTGAGGAGGTGCAGCTGGTAGTGTGACCTCTTGGCGACGTCAGAAATGTGAGGAGAGAAGGAGAGTGTGGAGTCGAAGATGACCCCAAGGTTTTTTGCCTTGCAGGTAGGAGCAGGGAGGGGGCTAAGGGAGGCAGGCCAGAGAGCTGCAGGGAAGGAGGGAGTGGGAGTACCGATGAGTAGAATCTCAGTCTTACTGGCATTAAGGCAGAGGTCATTGGCGGCACACCATTCTTGGAGAAGTACAAGGAGGGGTGGGTCAGAGTTAGAAGAGGTGAGAAAGTTTGGCCCGGTTAGGGATCGTCACAAATGGCACAGAAATCACCCCAACTCTCTCAGGCAGTTTAAAGCTTTTTATTGAAGGTTTGGTAGGCCCTAAGACTCTCTTTCTCGTTTTGTAATGAACCCCCTCCCTAACCCACACATCCTTAAACCTGTAAGGCAAGACCTCCAGACAAGGAAAACCAATCCTCTTGGGTTAAAAGCTTGGTGCACCTCTTTGCAAGGAAACACATTTATTTTCTAAACCAGAAGGAAAAAGGTGATGGAAGGTCCCATAGAACCGAACTGTCACCAAGTTATATAGTGCCCACTGCCAGTTTCCCTAGGCACACACGCACACGCTCTGCAGGTCATTGAGGTGCTTAGGTTGCAAACACGTATCTTTTTTCAGTGGCAGTGCCTTTCATGTGCATGATAGGACAATTACAAAAACACCGAGATGAGCATTATCTCCACGATATAAAAGACTTGCATAAAATTTATAAAACTTGGCTACGAACACATAAGATTACGATGCTACAGAACGATGCCGAAGAAATGCTCCGAATACTGCGTAGCAAAAATGGAAGGATGTTTTGGGATGTGATAAACAACTTGGCCACACCCCAACAAGCTATTCAGACTAATATGGTGAATGAAGCGACATGGTGTGAACACTTTACTAACCTATTCACCAAGAACACGGATAGCCGCTACGTAGAGCCAAAGCAATCGAAAGCATGGGAGATTACAATTGAGAAAGAAGATATTCTCGATAACATAGATGGCCTCACAAACTACTCTCTGAAACTACATCCTGATGCATGGGCTGAGTTCTGTTTTGTCTTATTCAAAAACATCATCGAAGAAAAAAGAATTCCCACATCGTGGAAAAGAGCAATAATTGTTCCCATCTTCAAGAAGGGATCGCGAACAGATCCGAAAAATTACAGACCGATAGCCCTCATGGACGTTGTTGGAAAGATCTTCGCAACCCAACTACTAGTAAAATTGACTCAGTGGATAAAGGCTGTAGGTCTAGCCGACCCTCGCCAAACTGGCTTTTCTAAAGGAGTGGGCTGTGGGCTGAACATCATGATCATCAATTTGCTGAAAATGGAGGCGATCAGAACAAAATCGAAAGTTTATATGGCCTTTGTGGACCTAGCACACGCCTTTGATGGAATTGATCGCGAGCTATTATGGTCCAAACTCAGTAAATGGGGTTGTCCCTGGAGTCTGCTCGCGGCAATTAAACAACTATATACTGACACTACCATTACGGTGAGGCTCGACACACAAGGATCACTAACCGATCAAATTAAAACATCGCGAGGAGTAAAGCAGGGCTGCCCTCTTGGTGCAACATTGTTTAATGCCTTTATCTGGGATATTGGAAATGCGTTCGAAACCACCAGATCCTTTGCACCAAAATTGAATAGAATAAAAATTGATTACATTCTATATGCCGATGACATTGTGCTCATGGACCTTACTCCGATTGGGCTACAGAGAAAACTACGAGCTCTCAAAGAGTATACTGATGCAAATGGTCTTGAGATAAATCCTTCTAAATCTGAGGTACTTATATTGCAAAATCTTGTTGGAGCAACTAACAAAAGAAAATTCAACTGGAAACTGGAGAATCAACCGATAACACTTGTAAAAGAAATCCAATACCTCGGTGTAACCATAAATTCCAGTATACAAGATGCAAACATGATTAAGAAAATTCGGAGGAAATGTAATTCATTAACAGCACAAGGAGTCGTACTTAACAAAAAGTACGGGAAATTCACCTTGAAACCGGTCATCGCATTTTATAATTTGAAGGTCATTCCGGCCTTGATCTTTGGTGCAGAAGCCATGTTCGGTTGTCCAGCTGAGACTTGGTCCTGGTGTGAGAACTTCTTCTGGGGAAAGGTACTATCATTGCCGAGGGGGACCCCAACAGCTTGTATTCGCTACGAACTTGGATTAACCTCAATCGACGCAAAGATAATGTGGAACATGTTGTCAATCTACAGGAAGGTCCTGGGAGCAGATGATCTACCACAATATAGAATCCTCCGAAGTGATGATGGTTCATCTAAAGCATCCGTGCTCCAAATGTGGAAACAATCTGGCAAGAACATCCTAACCAAGCTACAAACTGACCAAGAAACACTTCTACAGAACCCAGTTGCCGTTAAAAAAAAACTGTGGGAGCAAGATTGGTGTGAAAACCAAGACAAAAGAGCAACACACAGACGCATGAAGGAAAATGCAACGGAAGAAAGGGCTTATAACACCTTGCCAAAATACCTTCAATTGTTTCCTTGCCATAAAAGAAGATCCTACTATCTTAAATTTCGGATGAACTTATACAAAACTAAATCAATTCTAAAGATACAAAGCAAAAACAAAGACGCCGTTGAGGACTGCAGATTTTGTAAAAAAAAGAAAGAAACGCTCAAACATTTAGTCCTCTTTTGTGAAGACCTAAGAGGTCTAAGAACGGCCTTCTTAGGCTCGGAAATACACAAAAGGCCGACCCTAGATGGTGAAGATTGGTGGAATGTGTTCTCAGTAGGAGTAGACTTCAACCTTATAATTCCTTTAACACTATTTTTAGAGAAATTGGAACTGCAAATGCTACAGTCCCCAGTGACGTAACACATATAGATATTAGCACAACCAGAAAGAAAACAGCCTATTTACCGCTTATTCTGTGTTACGGTTTTAACGTTTATATGCTTCTTTTCTGTCTAGTTTTGTATTTTCTTTTGTTTGTTCTTCCTTCTTTTCTGCTCTTACGCATTTTTCTTTTTTTCCTTTTTTTCTTCTACAATTTTTAAATCTAAGTGGAAAGTCTTGGTTTGAAATATATTTTGGAAAGTTCTTGATTTTTAAAAGTTTGTAATGAACTAAATAAAAAATAAAATAAAAAAAAAAAAAAATAGGACAATTACAACTCAAATGGAAGTTTGTGACAAAGAAGCTGCACATCTACCTTTGTTTATTACACACCTTCTTGCATGTCTTAAATCGCTGAAAATACAGTGGGGTTAAAGAGATTTTTCAGGTTGACATTATTTTGCATTCTGGGACTTATAGTTTACCATTCAGGATGTGAAAATTAAAGCCACAAGGAACATTTCCACCCACTCCTGCCCTTCTCTGCCCAAACACACACTCCTTGGATCCCCTTAATTGAAGCTATAAACGGGCCACTGGTGTAATAAAAATGTCTTAACCAGGTCTGCCCCCACCCACTCAATTTATAAGCACTATATGTGGTTCTGTTGAAAACAAGCATTGGCAAAGCCAACAGTTTTGGCTTGTGTATAAGTATTAGGCATTTGCCAGGCACTACTGTTATATGCCCAGATGCTCGCTCCATTTTGCAGTTGCTACCACTGATAGCCAGTTAATGCCACTAAGGCAGTGCCTGCCTGGCAACTGCCTTTCCAAGCCTACACAAAAGCCCAAACTATTGGCATTGCCAGTGCTTGTTTTTGGGCGGTATTTATTACTCTACAAAAAAATAGAGATACCATTATTTATGCTGGCCATAGGCAACTCTTGTACTGCAATGGAATCACGCTGCTGGACACAGCAATGGCAGATGTTGTGTTGTGTTACAAGCATAACATCCAAACCATCTCTAGTCAATATAATTAAATATTATATTAGCATCATCTTTTAAAGAAAACTATCAGCATGGAAACACGACAAAATGCAATTCCTAGTTTTAATTCAGTATGTGCATCGTCGCAATGGTTCCTAAAAAAAAAAAAAAGAGAATTTCTGCACATGTTCACTGTCTATGCCAAGTTTGTCCAAGAGTTTCTTAAATAAGTCTACAACACAACAGTCAGAAAAAAACACTGGACAACATTGTTGGTAGAGAGTTTATGCAAGGGATGCATCATCTTGATGGATTAGATGGGCCAATTGACAAATAAGATAGCTCATTGAGTTGGGCACTTTCTCAAACAGCTGTGCATAATCTGCAAACGCAGGTTCGGGCTCAGGGCAAACCCAGACTCGTATCAGTTCAATGTTAATAAATTATGTACATATACATCTGATGATAATAATAATCAGGTGTTAGAGTAAAGCAATATTTTAAACATAGCATCCTTAACTCAAATATGCCACAATAGAAGAGATTAACATAAACACAGGGACCAAATATACCAAAGGATCTATACAAACCATTACTATTCAAATGCAAAGTGCTGGATTGCAATGAATAAAACTGAAATTGCAGTTGCCGTTGTAAATTATACACATTGCAATCCCTCCTAAGTTCCAAGGTAACTTGGGTGGGAAGTGAGTTTGGCGCATATGTGTCATGTGTGTAGATATCCATTTCCTGACTGTTTTCTCACATGGAACACTAGAGATTGATTTTGCTGGTGCACACATTGCTTCACAATTGATCTCTTGGGCCCCCCCTCTTCTCTCCTTCCTCTCCCCTGTCACACCTGATGAGGTATCTAGACCAGTCCTGGTACCTGCTCACCGTGCCACCCACTCGCACTGCCTCTGGGCCACCCCTTGCACTGGGGTCTGTATCTGTACCCATACAACCCCCCCCCCCCGCGCCCTTTATCTTTATGCATTTATCAGACACACCCTGTCTGCTGCCTTATCCCAGCACTTGCCACTTGTTGGCTGCACTACCACTGTTTGTTGCCTTTATTATTTATTTATTTTCTATTTATCCATTTCTCCTCTGCTCCACACTTCCCTCCCCCCCCCTCCATGCACTTTTCCCCTTCCCTCTGCGCAATCTCAATGTCACCTGGCCTAGTAGTCTGTCTTCCCTCTGACCCCCCTCCCTTGCCTCGTCATGCCTTGAAACACTTGTGTATAGGCGCGTTATAAATGCCACATCCTATCTGTCTTAGCACAGTCTGAATTGTCGTCAGGCCGAGTACAATAGTTAATTTCACATCCTTACTGTTCATGGCCTGTAAGAATGTCATTGTATTTTCCCTTGTTCCCTCCCTTGCCTTGAAGCGCTTTGAAACACATTGTGTATAGGCGCTATATAAATATACGATCGTATCATGAACCGCTTTGCTCACATAGCCTGCATACTAGTTGCTATGTTTCATAAAGTTTATAGCGGCGACTAGTTGTACTTTGCTTGCTCTTATCAAACTTTTTACACAAATCTTTTTTTGCATTTCAGAATGTATCCATGTTAAAGCCAGGGAAATGGGCTTTCCAATACTCTCTGCATCCGAGTACAGAAAAGCCCTTCAAAATAAAATTGGGAACTACCGGATGAAGAAGGAGCCAGACCTGGTCTTTTCTACACCAGTGTAGTTGGGCATTCCCTTGCTCCCTGGGCTGGACCCCACCTGACTCACTTGCTTTCTGGGCTGGGCCTGGATAATTGTGTGACTCCCTGGACTGGTTCTGTGTCCCCTCTCAACCTTGCTCCCTGGGCTGGACCCCACCGGACTCACTTTCTCCCGTGGCTGGGCCCCACCGGACTCGCTTGCTCCCCGGACTGGGCCTGGATACTCGTGTGACTTTCTGGACTGGTTCTGGTTCCCCTCACCCTTGCTCCCTGGGCTGCACCCCACCGACTTGCTTGCTCCCTGGGCTGGGCCTGTATACTCGTGTGACCCCCCCTGGACTGGTTCTGTGTCGCCTCTCACCCTTGCTCCCTGGGCTGGATCCCACCTGACTGGTTCTGGGTCCCCTCTCACCCTTTATTTTTAAATTGTAAAGCACCCGTGTTTGGGATTGCTACAGTCGTGTTTTTGTGCTATGTACACAGTGTCCGATTGAACCTCTGCTTCTTTTTAATAAATATAGTGGGAAGAAAAAAAATGTGTTGCTTCTTTTTAAATATAGTTAATATTCCATTACATGGTCTTGACTTTCATGGCCATTTTACCTAAATGACTGTGACCTAATAAGTCATCACTATTGTTATAAAAGCAACTCGAAATGCAACACTGTGAAATGGGTAGCAATTAAGTCACAGTGACGCTTTTAAAGCCCAATTCAACAAGGTGAACCAAATGTGTTTTTAAGCATTTCTTTTGAGGATTATAGTAAACATTATTTTTGTTAAACTCCTAAAAAAAATGTCCAGCTCATAAACCGAAACAATGCCTATATTGTTAAAGGATATTTTGGGGATTGCTTTGTTTTTTTTATTTGTAAAGTATTATTTGGTGACTACATTAATTGCTTTTGGATTTCAAAAGTTTTATTTGGGGATTGCATTGCTTTTGGATTTCTACGAGGAAGGATTTATAAATAACATATTTCGGGTGCATTAAGCCAAAAGGAAGCCAGATGTAATCTGTTGCTTTTGGATTTATTTAGGGATGGCACTGGTTTTGGATTTTTATAGGATTGTTTGGGGATTGCATTGTTTTGGGATTTTTGCTGGATTGAGAATTGGATTTTTATAGTTTGGGGGTGGATTTTTTGTGGATTGGATCGCTTGTGGATTGTTTGGGGATTGGATTGTTTTTGGATTTTTAGTGGATTGTTTGGGGATTGGATTGCTTGGATTGTTTTGGGATTGCATTTCACTGAGGATTGCTAATTAACATATTTCAGGGTGCATGAAGCCAAAGGGAATCCAAAAGCAATCCACTGAGTACAATGGGAGTTTCTGGAGTTAAAGAGGATTTAAAGAGGATTTAAATGTTTGGGAAAATCCAGTAGCAATCCACTTTCAATCCAGATTTTTTGGTAGGGAGGCTCCTACATGGCCTGGGGGCACCCAGGCTAACACCAGACACAGAGTTGCCTGGCAGGGCACGGCTCTGCCTACAGAAGGGGGTGGGGGGACATCAGAGACAGTGTTACCCTGCAGGGGCACAGTGCCTACTACACAGCGCCAGCATTAGAAGATATGCTGAGGCGGTGCAAGGCATTACCTTTCCAAGGCCCAGGGCCTTCCCAATCAGATGATGGCCGCCTCGCAGGCCCTATGTGCCCTGAGGTGGCGCGTTGTGGCACGCGCACTCACAGCGCTGCCACAGTGTCACTGCACCATCGCTCACACTCAAAACTACGTCACAAGACGCCATTTTAGACACTGATAGGATTTAGGGTTAATGACGTTTTTCAGGGGAATTTTTATAGAGGCCCTCCGCCCCCACAAAACACCACAATACACCTGCTTCCCTTCTTTTCAGGGGGGAGGCTAAGGATGCCTGCAGCTGCCTGTTTTTGCCCTCTGGAACTCACCCCCCTTCTCCACTGATCCTTTTTTTATATTATTTTATTTTATTTTTGACAGCGCAGACTTAGCTCGAGAGCAGCAGAGCGCTGTATAGAGTGCGGGTAGCTGGCATTTGGGACCTAGCATGAGAGCAGCAGAGCGCTGTATAGAGTGCGGGTAGCTGGCATTTGGGACCTAGCATGAGAGCAGCAGAGCGCTGTATAGAGTGCGGGTAGCTGGCATTTGGGACCTAGCATGAGAGCAGCAGAGCGCTGTATAGAGTGCGGGTAGCTGGCATTTGGGACCTAGCATGAGAGCAGCAGAGCGCTGTATAGAGTGCGGGTAGCTGGCATTTGGGACCTAGCATGAGAGCAGCAGAGCGCTGTATAGAGTGCGGGTAGCTGGCATTTGGGACCTAGCATGAGAGCAGCAGAGCGCTGTATAGAGTGCGGGTAGCTGGCATTTGGGACCTAGCTCGAGAGGTACAGAGTGTGGGTATCTGGCATTTGTGCCGCCATCTGTTATCAGTAGCGCAGTACTGTGGGGTCTGTGCACAGCCGTGTTCACCCTGCTCCTCTGTACCCTTGCTTGCACCCCTGTGGCACATCCGTGTGTGCAGCGCCCCATGGCTTCCCAGCTAAGTTCCATTGCCAGGGGGTGAAACAGCGGCCCTCCCCCCAACTGAAGGTCGCTTCGGGCAAGCATCGGAGCCTTGACAATGGACTCACGGCCGTGCAGGTCCCAGCATCCCTTGCTGAGTCGGGGCCACTGACCTCTGACCTTGCACTGGCCAGGGGAGGGTTTCTAGAGCTTCCAATGGCCGAGGCTGTGCTGAGGTTTCTTGAGGAGAGGGCCTGGGGGGGCAGCAGAACCCCTCCCTGCAGTGACGCCTCACTTGAAAGGGAGCCCTGAATTCGGGCGATGAACTCTCGGGCAGGTTCAGGAAATGGTGACGGGCGGCGATGGGTGTGCGACTGTGTATAGAGATTAAGAGCTCATTTATAAGATGCCTGCCGTTTCTCCCTTTAGGGAACCTCGCAGAGCAGGAGTGGGGGCCCCCACCACAGCCCGGAACAGAGCTCAATGACCCCCATTCAAAACAAACTCAGTAAAAGCAGAGAAATGCGCGCGGGTCCTCGGTAAACAGGGCCTGGGTTTCTGTGGCCGCCGCCGCCGCTGGATTTTCACATAAATACAATCTCTGAGGCCGGGCCTGGCCCAGAGGAACTTCCTGTTTGGCTCGGCTTGCCCGGGCCCTCCTCTGCCCTGCCTCTTTGAAGTCCCGGGGCGAGCCTAACTGGCCACTTGTGAGCGGGCTGGAAGGTGGCACCAGTGGCGGGCAGCCGGAGGGCAGCCAGCGCGCAGTGCCAATGGAGGACCCTTGAAGCTCTGCCAACACCACCGAGCTTCTCATAGCTGCCCTCTGTGCTCTCAGCTAGGGGGGCACAGGTCAGAAGGTGGGAAGCCCACCACAAACAGACCATTCCCCAACACCACCAGCCAACGGCACATGACTGGCGAGGACATTCCCGCCAACCAGCCATAGACAACGTTCACTCACCACCAGCCACGGAGAACATTCACTCACCACCAGACAGGAAGAGCATTCACTCACCACCAGACAGGAAGAGCATTCACTCATCACCAGCCACAGAGAATGTTCACTCACCACCAGCCACAGTGAACATTCCCTCACCACCAGCCACCGTGAACGTTCCCTCACCACCAGCCACCGTGAACGTTCCCTCACCACCAGCCACGGAAAACGTTCACTTACCACCAGACAGGAAGAGCATTCACTCACCACCAGACAGGAAGAGCATTCACTCACCACCAGCCATAGAGAATGTTCCCGCCCCACCAGCCACAGAGAACGTTCACTCACCACCAGCCACAGAGAACGTTCACTTACCACCAGACAGGAAGAGCATTCACTCACCACCAACCTCAAAGAATGTTCACGAACCACCAGACAGGAATAGCATTCCCGCACCACCAGCCCCAGAGAACATTCACTCACCAGCAGGGATGATATGATGTGGCATTTATAACACGCCTGTACACAAGTGTTTCTAGGCATGATGGAGGTCATTCACTCACCACCAGGCAGTGGAACATTCACTCACCACCAGCCAGTGGACAACATTCAATGACCCCCAGGGAGCAGAGAGCATTCACTGTCCACCAGGCAGCGGAGAACATTCACTGTGCACCGGGCACTGGAGAAACAGTCACTCACCACCACGCAACACAGAACATTCACTGACCACCAGGCAGCGGAGAACATTCAAGCACCACCATGGAAGCAGAGAAGATTCAGTGATGGCCAGGCAGTGGAGAACATTCACTGTCGAGCAGGCCGATGAGAACATTCACTGTCCACCAGGCAGCGGAGAACATTCACTGTCCACCAGGCAGTGGAGAACATTCATTGTCCACCAGGCAGCGGAGAACATTCACTCACCACCAGGCAGCAGAGAACATTCACTCACCACCAGGCAACGGAGAACATTCATTGTCCACCAGGCAGCGGAGAACATTCACTGTCCACCAGGCAGCGGAGAACATTCACTATCCACCAGGCAGCTGAAAACATTCACTGTCCACCAGGCAGCAGAGAACATTCACTCACCAACAGGCAGCAGAGAACATTCACTCACCACCAGGCAGCAGAGAACATTCACTCACCACCAGGCAGCAGAGAACATTCACTCACCAGGCAGCAGAGAACATTCACTCACCACCAGGCAGCGGAGAACATTCACTCACCACCAGGCAGTGGAGAACATTCATTGTCCACCAGGCAGCGGAGAACATTCACTGTCCACCAGGCAGCGGAGAACATTCACTGTCCACCAGGCAGCGGAGAACATTCACTGTCCACCAGGCAGCGGAGAACATTCACTGTCCACCAGGCAGCGGAGAACATTCACTGTCCACCAGGCAGCTGAAAACATTCACTGTCCACCAGGCAGCAGAGAACATTCACTCACCACCAGGCAGCAGAGAACATTCACTCACCACCAGGCAGTGGAGAACATTCATTGTCCACCAGGCAGCGGAGAACATTCATTGTCCACCAGGCAGCAGAGAACATTCACTCACCACCAGGCAGCAGAGAACATTCACTCACCACCAGGCAGCAAAGAACATTCACTGTCCACCAGGCAGCGGAGAACATTCACTCACCACCAGGCAGCAGAGAACATTCACTCACCACCAGGCAGCAGAGAACATTCACTGTCCACCAGGCAGCGGAGAACATTCGTTGTCCACCAGGCAGCAGAGAACATTCACTGTCCACCAGGCAGCAGAGAACATTCACTCACCACCAGGCAGCAGAGAACATTCACTGTCCACCAGGCAGCAGAGAACATTCACTCACCACCAGGCAGCGGAGAACATTCACTGTCCACCAGGCAGCGGAGAACATTCACTGTCCACCAGGCAGCGGAGAACATTCACTGTCCACCAGGCAGGGGAGAACATTCACTGTCCACCAGGTAGCAGAGAACATTCACCCACCACCAGGCAGCAGAGAACATTCACTCACCACCAGGCAGCAGAGAACATTCACTGTCCACCAGGCAGCGGAGAACATTCACTGTCCATCAGGCAGCAGAGAACATTCATTGTCCACCAGGCAGCAGAGAACATTCACTCACCACCAGGCAGCGGAGAACATTCACTGTCCACCAGGCAGCGGAGAACATTCACTGTCCACCAGGCAGTGGAGAACATTCATTGTCCACCAGACAGCGGAGAACATTCACTCCCCACCAGGCAGCAGAGAACATTCATTGTCCACCAGGCAGCGGAGAACATTCATTGTCCACCAGGCAGCGGAGAACATTCATTGTCCACCAGGCAGCGGAGAACATTCATTGTCCACCAGGCAGCAGAGAACATTCACTGTCCAGCAGGCAGCAGGAACATCCACCGTCCAGCAGGCAGCAGAGAACATTCACTGTCACCAGGCAGTGGAGAACATTCATTGTCCACCAGGCAGCGGAGAACATTCACTCACCACCAGGCAGCGGAGAACATTCAGTGAGCAGGC
This sequence comes from Ambystoma mexicanum, assembly GCF_040938575.1. NCBI lineage: Eukaryota > Metazoa > Chordata > Amphibia > Caudata > Ambystomatidae > Ambystoma > Ambystoma mexicanum. Next base: position 17,678,232 of record NC_090934.1, on the reverse strand, counting down.
AGTCTAACGTTGATCAGGGAACCCTTGTGGTCATACCAGTGTTTCACCAGAGCTTGCCTTCAATTTCTCACCAGCCAGACACATCAGGAGGACCATTCTTTTTCTTAGCCCAAGCACATAGTCCACCACATTGGTAGTGACAGAAGGAGAGGGCATCTGCCATCCCTTTTGACTATAGCTAAGGGTCCCCTTACAGGGTGACCAAAAAGCAGTTTAAAGGGGCTGAAGGCAACCCCCTCTTGAGGTATCGCCCCGTAGGAAAACAACAAGCATGGTAAAAGAAGATCCCATTTTCTCCTCTGGGGCTCTACCCCCAATCATGCTTTTGAGAGTTCTATTAAACCTCTCAACTAAGCCAATGATTTGTGGGTGATATGCTGAGGAAAACCTGTAAGTAACCCCACACTCTTTACACATGTCTTGCATATACTTGGACATACAGTTGCTTCCCCTATCAGACACAACTTCCTTAAGGAAGCCAACCCTAGTGAATATGCCAAGAAAAGCTTTTGCAACTGACTTGGCAGTTGCAGTCTTCAATGGGATGGCCTCGGGATACCTGGTGACATGGTCGACCAGCACCAGGATAAACCTATTGCCTTATGATGTTTGTGGGTCAATGAGACCAACAATGCCATCCCCTACCCTTTTAAATGGTACCCCCACAACTGGGAGTGGTACCAAAGGAGCTTGGATTGTTGTGGCACTTTTTCCAGATAACTGGCATGTAGCACAACTCCTGCAGTGACTTTCTACTTGCACCCCCATATTGGGCCAGTAGAAGTGAATGGCTAACCTTTGTTTGGTTCTCTTGATGTCAAAGTGACCAGCAAAGGGGACTTCATGCACCAGCTGCAAGAGGAAGGGTCTTACATGAAGGGGGAACCACCAACCTCATATGGTCTCCTTCTGTAGACTGTGTGGGGTCACTGTAGAAAAGCCCACCTTCCCAATAAATCCTGTGCTTCCGAGGAGGTTCACCCTCAAGCTGGGAGCAGGCCTGTCTCCTTAAGCCTTCCAAAGATGGGCACTCACATTGGCCCATACTAAACTCAACCCTATCAGGGCCACCTTCAACCAATACATTTTGGAGTTCAGGATGGTCGTGTGGATTAAGAATTTCAGGCAACACCTCTTCCTCATCAGGTTCAGGTGTTAGGCCAACTACCTCCACCTCGGTGGCAGGCGAGTCAGGGGGGAATGTTTTATTAACTCTCTTGTCTTTAGCCTTGGGTTTCCCCTTTGGCTTGGCTTTGGTCATGGTCAATGCAGCCCTCGTTTGTGACCTTGTGCAAGGTCTCTGCTGTGTCACCCACAAGACCCAAGTCTCTGAGATCATTCCCCAGCAGGACCTTTCCTGGGACTTGCCTCTGTATGCTCACTGGAATGCTGACCATAGTGCCATGCATTTATTGCATTGATTGCATTTGATTACACGCCCAGACCCTTGGGTGTCACGGCGTAGGTTACATACATCTTAGTTATCTTAGGCGGTTACATCTTGGGCATCTTAGGCAGTTACATACATACTTGGGCAATTTTGTACAGTTACATAGTAAAGAGAGAGGCAGGAGGGTTCCACCAAGCAAGCGAGGTAGGTAGAGGCAGGTTGGAGGCCATGTAGCCAAAGAGAGGTACTGGGTAGGGCTAGCACAGTTAGTATTTGTTAAACAGCCAGGTTTTAAGTAGTTTCTTAAACTTCGGGAAGGAAGCTTTGTTACTAAGGTGAGCGTGAAATGTGTTCCAGATATGCAGAGCTGCTGTGGGGAAGCCAGTTCTGGAGGTTGTAAAGCGTTGGATGTGGAGGTGTGTATTGGCGCTAGATCTGACGGTTCTGGCCATGGTCTTGCGTGAAATGCTTTGGCTGAGGTAGGTGGGGGGAGGTATCAGAGATGCATTTATGGGTGATGGTGAGGGTTTTGTGGAGAATTCTGGCTTGTACAGGGAGCCAATGGGCATCTCTTCTGTGTTGGGATATGTGCTCTCTTCTGTTCATGCCTCGAGCTGCTCTAAGGGCTTTGTTCTGAAGGAGTTGCAGTTTTCTTAAGTTCCTTTTAGAGGTGCCTAGCAGTAGAACGTTGCAATCTATCTTTGTTAGAATAAAGGCTCTGGCAAGTGTGAGGCAGTTTTGAGAGGCGAGGCCTGCTTAGTGTGATGAGTGCAGCTGTGCATGCCATGGATGAGGCCAAAGCATTGACATGACTTGTCAAGGTGAGGCTAGAGTCCAGGTAGACTCCTAGAGTTTTTACTTTGCGGGACATGGGGATGGGGGTGCCATCTATTACTATGAAAGTGTAGTCGGGGAGGAGTTTACAGAGTCTGGCTGGGAACTGACTATGAGTATCTCCGTTTTTTCTCCATTGAGACAGATGCCGTTATTAGCCATCCAGTTTTGGATGAGGGAATACATTTTATTGACGGAAGCTGTGTCATGTTCGAGGTTGCCTTTGATGGGTATAAGTATTTGTGTCTCATCGGCAAAGTTTGTATAAATAACTCCCATGGCGTCTAGTGCTGCGAAGAGTAAATTGGTATAGGCGTTGTAAAGTGTGGGGGAAAGACAGAATCCTTGTGGTACTCCTAAAGGTACTGGGCTGGGATAGGATCAGCTGCGTTGTCACCTAGGGTGACTCTTGAGGTGCGGTCAGAAAGGAAAGACTTGATCCACGTGGTGGCTTTATTTGAGAAGTGAAAATTGTTGGTTAGAGTTTTCATAATTTGTCATGGTTAACTAAGTCGAATGCCGCAGAGAGGTCTAGGAGTAGTAGGATGCACAGTTTACCCGAGTCCCTGATTGCGTCCATCTGTTTTTTTAGGTCTAATAGGGAAGTCTCTGTAACATGTCTGTGACGGAAGCCTGATTGTCTATCTCCTAGTAAATGGTTCTGTTCTAGATGGGTTTGAAATTGGGCGTCTGCTATTTTGTCAATGATTTTAAGGAGGAATGTCATTGTTGTGATGGGTCTGTACTTTGTGGGGATTACCGGGTCTAGAGTTGGTTTTTTGAGTAGTAGTGTGACCCAGGCTACTTTGATGGATGCTGGTATTTCGCTAGAGGTGAAGGATGCATTCATGAATTCGGTAATGATGGGTGCTAGTGTGGAGGCGCAATCTTTAACTACTTTAGTAGGGAAGCCATCGCCTTTGCAGTTTGATGGCTTGAGAGATGCTATTGTTTTGAGTACCTGGTCGTTGGCGACTTGGGCGAAGTGGAATTCGGATGCATCAGTCCTTATAGTTGTACCTACAGGGTGAGGTGGATTGGCTGTGAGCTCTAGGAGCTTTTTTGCGAAGCTATTTTGCATTGGAGTGTATTCACTTTAGAGGACAGGGCATCCTGCACCAGGCTTTACTGGTATTGACGGGACAGGAGGATAAGATGGGGGATTCTAGTTCTCTGATGATTGTGAATAGTTCTTTTGTATTTGAGGCCGTGTTAGAGATGCGTTTCTTAAAAGATTCAGCTTTGTGGGAGATTACACTAAGTTTGTAAGCTTTAGATAGATGTTGGAGTTTGATTTGGAGTTCGGGGGATTGGTTTTTTCTGTATGGGTGGTCTAGGGCTCTTTCTTTCCTTCTGAGTTCTAGGAGTTCTTCACTGAACCAGGAAGAGCTTCGTTTGGGCTTAGGTAGTTTGGTTTTAAGAGGGGCAATTTCTTCTATGGCAGTTTTCAGACATTGATGGTAGTGATCTGAGATGACAGCTGTGTTAATATTGTATATTGGTTTGGCATTTATCAGGTCGCACAATAATGGATTAAGATTCTCAGGGGCGAGTTTGCGTGAGTTCTTGACCTATACGGGTGCTGGGCTGCATGTTTTAGCTATGGGGTCAGAGTCCAGATTTATGTTGAATTTGATTAGGCATTGTCTGTCCATTGCAAATTGAGGATGTGTACTATGGTTGCTACGGTATTAAGGGTGAGTATCCAATAAAGGATTCTACCTTTGGAGTGGGTGGGGGTATTCACAATCTGAGTGAATTGCATCTCTTGGAATGCATTATGGCAGGCTGTTGCTTTGTGTCCATGGGGTCGTTATAGCCTAGATTAAAGTCTCCTAGGAGGATATACTTGGTTTTGGGTTTAAGGAAGGGTGTAATTAAGAGAGGTAGGTCTATGTCTGGATTGTTGGAGGCGTTGGGTGCTCTTTATATTATTAAAACGTTTATTGTAGCTTTAGGGTTGATGGCTAGCTTAAGGGAGAGGAGTTTGTAGCCTGAAAGCGATTCAGTTTTACAGTCCCTGAATTGTAGTGATGTTTTGTAAATTATCGCCACCCCGCCACCTATACCTTCTATGCGATCTGCTCTTATAAGGGAGTACTCGGAGGGGACGGCTAGTGTGATCTGTGGGCCCGAGGCTATGCGTAACCATGTTTCGGTGAGAACCAAGAAGTAAAGTTTAAATTCTAACATGCTGTCATGTATATCAACAGCATGGGCCCCAAGGGCTCTAACATTGATTAGGGCTCCCAGTAGAGGATGGCTGATTTTGAGTGAGCACGAGGTTGGGGTCACTTTGGTCTTGGGTTGGGTCGTTGTGATGTCGAGAGGTTTTTGCAAGATCTCACTGGTGGTGGTAGTCCGCTGGGAGTTGAAGTCGGGGTTCTCCTGTGTTGTGCGAGGTTTGGGTGTAGTGGTAGAGTTGGGACAGGGAGAGGCGTGCTGGTTGTTGGTGTGAGAGTGTTGGTGGTGGGTGCATGCTGAGAGTCTTATTTCTTTTGAGTGCAGTGATGTGTCGTGTTTGGGCGATGCTGAATGCAATTCGGGAGGAGAGGCGTGTGCGGCGTGTTCTTCCTAGAAGCAGCCGGGTTTGGCTATGGGGGTGAAGTGGGGTCGGGGAGGCTGGGGTGCTGGGAAGGAATGGCGTGGGGTATGGCAGGGGGTGGTGTCTGGGGCAGTGTATCCTGGCAAGGCCTGAGTGGAGGAAGATGAAAGCGCCTTTTGTGCATGTGTTATCAGTAGGCATAATTGTAGAAAAGCCAGGAGTGGTATTGCGGAGACTGATATTATTAAAGATATTGATAGTTTGGTGTGGTGAGGCACTGTGTAGTAGGATGAGGTGAATGAGGATATTAAAGGTTATGTGGCTCGTGGTTAAGATTCTAGGGTGTGGGAGCCTAATCCTGTTAGGTGGTTTTTTGATCCGAGATGGTTGTACACCAACGCAGGCGAAGCGTTATAGTAACATTTACAGGCGGCATTACTGGGAACTTGAGAGGGGGCATCAGCTAACTTGGTGGGCATTACAGGAGCTCTGGCAAGTTCCTCTGGGTCTACCACGGTAGAATCCACCACCGTTCTGCTGGCCCCACTATCCCTAAGGGCAGGAGTATCTACTCCATTGATTAGCACACTGTCTTTAGAGTAGTGCTTGGTATTATCAGGAATCCTAGCATAAGCCTTTGAGACTTTAGGCTCCCAGGAACCCATGGATAGTAGGACTACTTCAGATTCTATCCCACTGGGGAAGGGGTCTTAGGAGATGGATGCCTCTATGATCTCTTCGTCCTCATAGGAGGGGAAGGCCAGACTCACATAGTGTACCCCCAAGGTTTTGACCTTACATCTGGGGTCCCCCTT